>NC_058132.1:457446068-457515756 GCF_016433145.1 Gracilinanus agilis
CCCTCCAACATTCATTAGTCTCCCCTTCTTTCATTTTAGCCAATCTGCTAGGTGTGAGGTGATACCTCAGAGTTGTTTTGATTTGCATTTCTCTAATTATTAGAGATTTGGAACACTTTCTCATGTGCTTATTGATACTTTTGATTTCTTTACCTGAAAATTGCCTATTCATGTCTCTTGCCCATTTATCAATTGGGGAATGGCTTGATTTTTTTATAAAATAGCTTTAACTCTTTGTATATTTGAGTAATTAGACCCCTGTCAGAGTTTTTCGTTATAAAGATTTTTTCCCAATTTGTTGTTTCCCTTCTGATTTTGACTATATTGTTTTTGTTTGTACAAAAACTTTTTAGTTTAAAATAGTCAAAGCCATTTAATTTACATTTTGTAATTTTCTCTAACTCTTGCTTGGTTTTAAAGTCTTTCCTTTCCCATAGATCTGACAAGTATACTATTCTGGGTTCACTTAACTTATTTATAGTTTCCCTCTTTATATTCAAGTCATTCACCCATTCTGAATTTATCTTGGTGTAGGGTGTGAGATGTTGATCTAAACCTAATCTCTCCCATATTGTTTTCCAAATTTCCCAGCAGTTTTTGTCAAATAGTGGATTCATGTCCCAAAAGTTGGGCTCTTTGGGTTTATCATACACTGTCTTGCTGATGTCATTTACCCCAAGTCTACTCCACTGATCCTCCCTTCTGTATCTTAGCCAGTACCATATTGTTTTGATGACTGCTGCTTTATAGTATAGTTTAATATCTGGTACTGCTAGGCCCCCTTCCTTCACATTTTTTTTCATTATTTCCCTTGATATTCTTGATCTTTTGTTATTCCAAATGAAATTTGTTATAGTTTTTCCTAATTCAGCAAAGAAGTTTTTTGGTAGCTTGATAGGTATGGCGCTAAATAGGTAAATTAATTTGGGTAGAATTGTCATTCTTATTATGTTAGCTTGTCCTACCCATCAGCAATCAATGGCTTTCCAATTGTTTAGATCCAGTTTTATTTGTTTGGAAAGTGTTTTGTAGTTGTTTTCATATAATTGCTGTGTTTGTTTTGGTAGGTAGATTCCTAAGTATTTTATATTGTCTAGGGTGATTTTAAATGGTGTTTCTCTTTCTACTTCTTGCTGCTCTAATGTGTTGGAAATGTATAGAAATGCTGATGATTTATGTGCATTTATTTTGTGTCCTGCAACTTTGCTAAAGTTGTTGATTATTTCTACAAGCTTCTTAGTTGATTCTCTAGGATTTTTTAAGTATACCATCATATCATCTGCAAAGAGTGATAGCTTAGTCTCCTCCTTGCCTATTTTGATACCTTCAATTTCTTTTTCTTTTCTAATTGCGACTGCTAGTGTTTCTAGTACTATGTTGAATAATAGAGGTGATGGGCAATCTTGTTTCACTCCTGATCTTATTGGGAAGTCTTCTAATTTATCCCCATTGCATATGATGTTTGTTGATGGTTTTAGGTATATACTGTTTATTATTTTTAGGAAAGGTCCTTCTATTCCTATACTTTTCAGTGTTTTCAATAGGAATGGATGCTGTATTTTGTCAAAGGCTTTTTCAGCATCTATTGAGATGATCATGTGATTTTTGTTTGTTAGACTGTTGATATGGTCAATTATGTGGATGGTTTTCCTAATGTTGAACCAACCTTGCATTCCTGGCATAAATCCCACCTGATCATGGTGGATGATCTTCTTAATTACTTGCTGGAGTCTCTTTGCTAGTATTCTATTTAAGATTTTTGCATCTATGTTCATTAGGGAGATTGCTCTACAGTTTTCTTTCTCTGTTTTTGGTCTCCCTGGCTTTGGAATCAATACCATATTTGTGTCATAAAAGGAATTTGGTAGGACTCCTTCTTTGCTTGTCATATCAAATAATTTGTATAGTATTGGGATTAGTTGCTCTTTGAATGTCTGATAGAATTCACTTGTGAATCCATCAGGCCCTGGCGATTTTTTCTTAGGGAGTTCTTTGATGGCTTATTCAATTTCTTTTTCTGATATGGGATTATTTAGGTATTCTATTTCTTCTGCTGTTAATCTAGACAGTTTATATTTTTGCAAATATTCATCCATATCTCCTAAATTGTTATATTTATTGCCATGTAATTGGGCAAAATAGTTTTTAATAATTGCCTTAATTTCCCCTTCATTAGAGGTGAGGTCTCCCTTTTCATCTTTGATACTATCAATTTAGTTTTCTTCTTTCCTTTTTTTAATTAGATTGACTAGTACTTTGTCTATTTTATCTGTTTTTTCAAAGTACCAGCTTCTAGTCTTATTTATTAATTCAATAGTTCTTTTACTTTCGATTTTATTAATTTCTCCCTTGATTTTTAGTATTTCTAATTTTGTTTCCATCTGGGGATTTTTAATTTGCTTGCTTTCTAATTTTTTGAGTTGCATGCCCAATTCATTAATCTTTGCCCCCCTTAATTTGTTAATATATGCACTCAAGGATATAAATTTCCCCCTGAGTACTGCCTTGGCCACATCCCACAGAGTTTGGTAGGATGTCTCATCATTGTAATTTTCTTCAATGAAATTATTGATTGTTTCTATGATTTCTTCTTTGACAAATTGGTTTTGGAGAATCATATTATTTAATTTCCAAATAGTTTTTGATTTTCCTGTCCAGGTGCCCTTACTAATTATTATTTTTATTGCATTATGATCTGAGAAGGTTATATTTATTATTTCTGCTCCTTTGCATTTGTTTGCAATGATTCTATGCCCTATAACATGGTCAATCTTTGTGAATGTGCCATGTGCAGCTGAAAAGAAGGTGTATTCCTTTTTGTCCCTATTTATTTTTCTCCACATATCAATTAAATCTAATTTTCTAGGACTTCATTCACCTCTCTTACCTCTTTCTTATTTATTTTTTGGTTTGATTTATCTAGATGTGAAAGAGGAATATTTAGATCTCCGACTAGTATGGTTTTACTATCTATTTCCTTCTTGAGCTCTGCCAGTTTCTCCTTTATGAATTTGGGTGCTATACCACTTGGTGCATACATATTGTGCAGTGTTATTTCCTCATTGTTTATACTGCCTTTAATCAGGATGTAATGACCTTCCCTGTCTTTTTTAATCATATCTATTTTTACTTTGGCTTTGTCAGAAATCATAATAGGCACTCCTGCCTTCTTTTTCTCATTTGACGCCCAAAAGATTTTGCTCAAGCCCTGAATCTTAAACTTGTGTATGTCCACCCGTCTCATATATGTTTCTTGTAGACAACATATGGTAGGATTTTGGTTTCTAATCCACTCTGCTATTTGCTTCCATTTTATGAGCGAGTTCATCCCATTCACATTCAGAGTTATAATAATCAGTTGTGCATTTCCTGACATTTTCCTTTCCTCCCCTATTCCTACCCCTTCTCCTTAAACTATTTCCTTTAAAACCAGTGGTTTGCTATTAAGACCCTATCCCTTATCTCCTCCCTTGACTAACTTCCCTCTCTACCCCCTCCCTTTTTCCCCCCACTTTTTGTTTTTAACGGCCTTATGAATTCCCTCCCCATTCTTCTCCCCTCCCTTTTTTTGACCGCCCCACTCCCCTGTTTCGCTTGATTTATCCCTTCTGACTTTCTCAGAAGGGTTAGATAAGAGTTTTATGTCCCAATGGATAGTATAGCTACTCTTCCCTCTCCGGGTTGATTACACTGAGAGTAAGGTTTGATTATTACCTCTTAGTGCTCTCTTCTTTTCCTTCTTATACTAGTATTTGTCCCCTCTCCTTTCCATGCCCTCTTTGTGTGTAATAGAATATCCTATTTTTCTTATTCACTCAAGTTTCTCTTGGTGTCCCCTGCTATTCACCCCCTCTTTCCCATCCCCCATGTCATCTTAGATTATTTAGTGTTCCACCCTCACCCTGTGAATTATTCTTCTGATTACTATAATAGTGAATACTATGGTAGTGAATAGAGTTCACTACAGGGAATTATACATAACATTTCTCTACATAGGAATACAGATGATTAGATCTTACTGAGGCCCTTTAAAAGGCAAATTTAAAAATTATAAGATTTCTTTCTTTCCCCTCTGTTTCTTATTTACCTTTTCATGCTTCTCTCGATTTTTGTGGTTGGGTATCAAACTTTCCATTTAGCCCTGGTCTTTTCTGTGCAAATACCTGGAAGTCTTCAATTTTGTTGAATGCCCATACCTTCCGTTGGAAATATATAGTCAATTTTGATGGGTAGTTGATCCATGGTTGCAGGCCCAGCTCTCTTGTCTTTCTGAATATTGTATTCCAGGCCTTACGGTCTTTTAGCGTGAAGGCTGCCAGATCCTGTGTGATCCTGATTGGTGTTCCTTGATATCTGAATTGTCTCTTTCTGGCTTCTTGTAAGATTTTTTCTTTTGCTTGAAAGCTCTTGAATTTGGCAATTATATTTCTGGCCGTTTTCTTATCTGGGTCGAATGTAGTGGGTGTTCTATGAATCCTTTTAATGTCTTTATTGCCCTCTTGTTTTGGGACTTCAGGGCAATTTTGCCGAATAATTTCTTTTAGTATGGAGTCCAGGTTTCTATTAATTTCTGTTTTTTCTGGAAGACCAATTATTCTCAAATTGTCTCTTCTAGACCGGTTTTCTTGGTCTGTCACACTCTCATTGAGATATTTCATATTTCCTTCTATTTTTTCAGTCTTTTGACTTTGTTTTATTTGTTCTTGTTGTCTTGAGAGATCATTAGCTTCTAATTCCTCAATTCTAGCCTTTAGGGACTGGTTTTCAGCTATGATCTTTTGGTTTTCTTTTTCAATCTGGTTCAATTTGCTTATCAGTTCATTTGATTTCTGAGCCTCACTTTCCAATTGCAAGATTCTACCTTTTAAACTGTTATTTTCTTGCCAGATCTCTTCCATCTTCCTCAGAATCTCAGTTTTGAACTCTTCCATAGCTTGTGAGGAGTTTTCCTTATTTGAGGAGGGTCCAGATGCTTGTTTGTTCTCCTCCTCTGTTTGCTCGGTTGTCTCGATTTTCTCTGTAAAAGTTGTCGAGTGTTAAAGACTTCTTTTTCTTGTTGTTAATCTTTCTCTTCTGAACTTCCTGAGTCTGAGTAGCCATCATTAGCCCAGCAGCTTCTCAGCTTTATCCTCGTGCTCGGGGTCTGTCCGCGGTCTTTTGGCTCCTGAGGTCTGAGTTCTGGTTTTTTCCAAGGTCAAGCCCCCTGGTGGACCCCCTTGCTTGATCCTCTGCCGGAGGTCTCTTTACAAGTCTCAGGACGCTGCGTCCACAGTTGTATACCCGTCTACGCTGGTTCCCCACTCAGGGTTTCAGAGCTTTAGCTCGTGGCTGTGTCTGCCTCCTTCCACGCCTCTGCCGCTCCCGCGCTCAGAGTTCGTGTGCATTCTTTGGCTTTTTGGGGTCCCAAATCTTGCTGCTCTCAGGAACAGGCCCTGGAGCTGCCAATGACTTGATGGGTGCCCCAAACTTGCTCTATTTCTTTTTAACTGGCTTCGGTGCTATAGGTGGTGTGTGTGGTAGGGGTGGGGGTTGGGTGGTTGCTCAACCCGTGATTTAGTGAGAGCTGTTTCACCCCTTTATAGCATGGAAATGTCCCGATTCCACGTACCTTCCACGCTGCACCCTGTTGTGGGGTTCCTCCGTTCGTCTGGACTTGTTTTTATGTCCCCTTGAGGAGTCTTGTGTGTTTCGGTCAGGAGAGGTTAAGAGCTGGTTTTTACTCTGCCGCCATATTAACCCGGAACTTTTATTTAACGTTTTTAACAGTATAGTCATCTATTACTTTCATGTACTACAACATGTTTATCAATTAACCAAATGCTGGATATCTGCTTTGTTTCTAATCCTTTGATACTGCATAAAATACTTCTCTGAATATTTTTATGTGTATAGGGCCTTTGTTTTTCTCATTGGCTTCCTTATTGATATATATTTAGTATTAGATTCTCTGCCTCAAAAGGCATGAAAATTTTAGTTACTTACTTTGCATAGAGCTAATAATTATTCTGTGAAATGTTGATGCTCAGTTTGGCGCTCTGTTATATAATTCCATATGTCAAGAGTTCAGCACCTGAATTTGCAAAGGGACTGAAAATTCCAAACCTCAGAGAAGAATGTCAACAGATATTCAGACCAACATCATTGAGATAAGAGAAAGATTATGAAACCTAATTGTATGAATCCTGGGATTTGTAGTCTGGGATAGTATTATTTTCTTCCTGCCCCTGGAAGATATGGAGAAATACTTTATGGGCAATGTGGGAATAAAGAGAGTTGATGGGAGAGAGGAGTGAAGAGAGAGAGAGAGACAAAGAGAGACAGAGACAGAGAGACAGAGAAAGGCACAGAGAGAGGGATGGATGGAGGGAGAGATATAGACAGAGTCAGAAAGACAGAGTTCTAGAAGATGTCTAGTTAATTTCAGTCTTCCATCACTATATAATGCTCTTTTGAAGTGCTTGTAATTTATTTCCCAAACTCCTTATATATATTTTCTTTCTCTTCAAGTGGCTTATTGTATTCTCTGATAATAAAATGGTTCTTGTTACTATATCCATAAATCTTTACTCATATGCTCTCCATCATGATGTGGCTTCCCATTGGAAAAATAGAATGACAGTCCTAATTCTTTCTTGTTGAGTTTTGGGAACCTATTTGGAACTGATATTGCTTAATTAAAATTACTTCTATTATTATATTTTGTGTTATTAACCAGAATGATTAATCAGTTTATTAGTTCCATAGACTTTAGAATTCATCTGAATAATGAGCTCTGTCCTATAAGGAAGTATGTAAAAGCCTCTCCATTTAGAATTTAAATGATCTAAGAAGGAAGAAGTGCATATAGATGGTATAATGGTTAGAGTGCTGGTCCTGGAGTGAGAAAGACTTATCTTTCTGAGTTCACATCTGGTCTCAGATATTTACTAGCTGAATGAGAGAGAGATAGAGATAGAGACAGATGGACAGACAGAGACAGAAAGATAGAAACAGAGAGACAGAGAAAGAGAGAGTCTATATTTTCTTTCTCTTTGAGTGTCTTATTATATTCTCTGATGATAAAATGGATCTTATTTCCACATACTGTCACTTAATCCTGTTAGCCTCAATTTCCCCATTAGTCAAATGAGATGGAAAAGGAAATGGCAAGTCACTTCAGGTATCACAAGAAATTCCAAATGGAGTGATGAAGAATTGAACCCAGCTGAAACAACTGAACAACAAAAAAGAAGAAAAAACACCAAACAAACCATTTTTACCAGTGAGTGGGGATAGGAAATGAGCTATTTAGTTCCTTATGCAAGGCAATTTCCATCATAGAGTTAACCACAGTTCTCGTAAAAGGGAGTATTATTACACTTAATTCTAACACAAAGTAAGATTGTATGTAATGCATCCAAAACATGTAAATCCTAGTGTAACCTTGTATTAGCAGGCTGCTAGAAAGTATAATTTTTACCAACCGAAAATAGAGAAAAGATCATCAAGCCTAAAGCACTTTGGAGATCCCCAGCCAGAAGAAGAGTTCATATACAATCTCATAGTCAGAACTGATTTTAAATGAAGGACAATGCCACTTCAAATTTCTAATAATAATAATAATAATAATAAAATAGAGTCTTGGGTAACTCGCTAATCCACTTAAGAAGTGAAATTTTTGGAAAGAACTTACTGTTTGCTTAAGTACTTATTTCATGGTATTGGGACCTATTGAATTCATCCACCTTCTAATTTTCCACTATCCCCTCTCTTACTTCTTTAGTGCCTGATGAATTGGCATTGTTTACTTTTAGAAGCTCTCTACTCTGTTCAAACCTCGCTTATTTTTATCTCTGCTTTTAATATGGCTTTCCTCTACAAATAAAGCTAATCTTACTTTTATTGAAGTCAGAGTGAGTATTTACTATGAAGGAATAGGTAAGAAGAGGAAATTCAAGTTGGGAAGAAGAACAAAATATGAACTTGTGGACCAATTGCTCTGGATCAAGTGGTGTCAAACATAGACTACACATGGCACTTCAGAGTGCAGCCCAAACAGATTGAAATGTAATTGGGAAACACTTAACAAAATAAATTAAAATATAATGAAAAAAATTTATATATATATATATGTATATATATATATATACATATATATGGTTTTCAAAGTTAATATGTGGCCTGCAGGCATCCTTATTTATAGTTTATTGTCACCTATTTCTATTTGAATTTGATACAAGTGCTCTAAACTTTAAATAAAAAGAAAACTGAGTCTTTATTACACTGTTTGGAAATGTAAGGCAGAATTTCACTAGTTAATATGGACAATCATTTTGTCAGGGCTATATGGGGAAGGGAAGAAATCAATTTTGGGGCAAAAAAGAGCTCAGTGAGGCTTTTGGTCATTAGGCATTTTTTTATTGTTGTTGTTCAGTTATGTCTAACTTTCTGTGACCCCATTTTGGGATTTTCTTAGCAAAGATCCTGGAGGAATTGGCCATTTCCTTCTCCAGCTCATTTTACAGATGAGGAACTGAAACAAACAAGGTTAAGTGACTTGCCCAGGGTCACATATTTAGTATGTGTCTAAGGCCAGATTTGAACCATGAAAAGGAGTCTTTTCTGATATCATGCCTAATACTCTAGCCATTGCATCCCCTAATTGCCCTTGCTCCTTAGGCATAGTTCTTTCCATTCACTACTGCCTTTGCTCTAGTATCCAATGGTGTCTATTCACTATAGCACTCTTCTTCATAATAAAGTAATTAACACACCAGTAGGGTTTAGAGAACCTCCTTACCTCCTATTTCCATTACTTCACAAATTACATGCAGTGTATGCTGAAAGGAATTTTGGATTTGGAGTCTGAAGATTAGAGACTGATCTTCTCCTTTGGACTTCTTTGGAGGACAGTTCCTTTGGCTCTTCTCCTTTGGATTTCTCCTCAGGATTTCTGGCTTGGAGAGATTCCTGTCTTGGTCTTGGTGGTACTGTGAGGAGACCCTTTCTGCTCTTCGGCACTTTAGTGTGAGTTCTGTAGAGAAACTCTTTTCCTTCGATCCTGCATCAGCTTGCTGGTGAGTGACTCGGACTTCCACATGGAGACTGGAACTTTGACAGGGAGTGAGCTGAATTTTATCAGATCAGCACTTAGGGTAGGCTAGGTAACTCCTTACCTCTTTCCCTCCTACATTTCAATCTTCAACTCTCTCTCTTCCTTCTTATAAATGAAAGCTGTTAACAGTTTTTTCTTGCTTAGGGATAATATTTTGAATTTGGTGACCTAACATTGAATTTATAACTCTCTTATTTAGTCAAAACCCCAATTTAACCCTTATGCTATTTTGGCTTTAACTTTGCTGAGATCATATATTTTGTTCTGGCCCTTTATTTTAACTCTTTGTACCTTTCATTTTTAAATGTGTTTCTTGTAAACAACATATTGCTTTTAATCTCTTCTGCTATCCATTTCTGTTTTATGGGTGAATTCATTCCATTCACATTCAAATTGATAATTATTAGTTGTATATTTCCCCCTACTCTATTTTCTTTCCTATTTTTCCTTCTTTCCCTCTCTTTTTACCTTATCCCTCCTCAGAATTCTTTTGATCACTACCTCCCTATTGAGCACTCCTTCTAAGAGTCCTTTCCTTATCTTCTCCTTTTGTTCTCCTAGTTATAAATCTATCTGCCCTTCTGAGGACCCATCCTTTATACTCTACTTTTTTGGTCCTAGTTCTTATTGTATCTATCCTTCTAAGAGTCCCTCTCATATCCCATCACCTTGCCTATTTATTAATATAAACTTCTTTCTAAAATTCTCTTTTATCCTATCCCTTCCCCCTCCTATTTCTCCATAAGTTAAGAAGATTTTTATCCTCCTAGATATAGGTGGTATTCCCTCTTTAATGCATAGCTGATGAAAATAGCTTTCAAGCACTATTGGCTCTCTCTCTTCCTGTTCCCAGTAACAATTGTTCCACTCATGCTTCTTTTTGGCTTATTCCATTATATTCAACATGACCTTAGGCCTTCTATCTACATATATTCTTTCAAACTACTGTTGTGAGGAGATGCAAAGTATGGAATCCCTGCAAAGGTACAGGGATAGCCTCACCCAGAATTCCAGGGGACCCCCCTGGAGAACTTTGGGTGAGGGGCAGTTGAGAAGGGTTGGAGACAGTTATTTGGTGGGAGTGGTTGTGAGCAGACACTCTGCTTGCTACTCCTAACTTGGGGGTTCTCCTGAGGTGGCCATTGTAGCATAAGCCAGTGGTTTCTACTCATAGGGTTAGCCTGTTTGTTATTACTATTCTTCATTAATATAATTATATAATTACTTAGTGATTAGAGAGTAAGATATTTATCAATAGCAAGAGAGCCAGTTTCAGTTAAGTGCTTCATCCCCTCTTGTGGGGAGGGGGAAGGGCAGCATCTACTTAGCAGTTCAGGGTTTCCTCTCTTTATCCTAATATCCTCATTTACCCTTTCTAGTTTTCCTTGTTATTACTTAATATAACCTTTATCTTCAAATCTGGGCCTGATAATTATTTGGGAAAGATACTCACAACTCAGTCTGGACATCTAGTTTGAATCCTGTTGGCTGTCAGTTTAAGAAGATCTTCTCTGTCCTCAACTGTTAGATAGCTAGCTTCTATATCTCCTCTAACTGACCTGAGAGGAATATAAATTAAAGAAAAGGAACATTATTGGGTTTCAGCCATAACAGAAACTTACCAGAAGAATCTTATTCCTGTCTTCATTACCAGCTGAAGCAGTAGCAGTTAGAGGGGGAGGGGTTTGAGAGCCAGGAGTGTTTAGCCCCCTCCTGTCCTCACTGAAGCCTGTCAATCTCTGGCTCTTGACTTAAAGCTTCATTTGGCCCTGACACATTTATCTGCTTCTCCAAACTATCTGTTATTATCATCATAACACTACCCAAGTAGTGATATTATTCTTAAGGGTTACAGATAATGTTTTCCCATATAAAAAGTAAACCTTATTGAATCCTTTATCATTGTTCTTTCATGTTTAACTTTTTATGATTGTTATAGATGAAATTTTCTATTCAGATCTAGTCTTTTCCTTAAGAATACCTGAAAGTCCTTTAGTTTATTAAGTATCCACTTTTACCTTGTATAATTATGCCCAGCATTGCCAATTTTGCTATTATTGGTTGTAAACGCAGCTCCTTTGCTCTTCAAAATATCATGTTCTATACCCTTTGTTCTTTTAATATCAAAACTGCTATGTCTTTTGTTATTCTGACTGTAGTTTCACAGTGTTTAGTTTTTTTTTTCCTGGTTGCTTGTAGTATTTTCTCCTTAACCTGGGAACTATAGAACTTAGCACTAATGTTCCTGTTGAGTTTTCATTTGGGGGTCTCTTTCAGGTGATGATCAGCAGATTCTTGCAATTTCTATTTTACCTTCTAATTCTAAAACTTCTAGACAATTTTCCTTAATTTTTTGAAGAACAGTGTTTTGAAAAACAAAAACTTCTTTTGATAATAGCTTTCTTGTAGAGTCAAATAAATTTTTTTGATTAAGTAATAGATATACATTTTATTTTTTTTAGAAAAATTTTTTCGATGGTTCCATGGTTCCATGATTCATGTTCTTACTCTTTCCCTTTCCAACCCCCCATAGCTGACACAAATTTCCACTGGTTTGTTCATGTGTCATTGATCAAGACCTAGAGTAAAATAATTTTTATGTTGTCTCTCTTCCATCTAATTTTCCAGGTTAGTTGTTTTTGTAATAAGATTTTTGATACTGTCTTGATTTTGTTTTATTATTTCTTGTTGTCTGAAGAGGTCATTAGCTCCCCCTTGCCCAATTCTAATTTTCGAGTTACAGTTAAACCTTGGTACTTGATAATTTCAGAACTCATTGAATTTGGTATTCAACACATTTTGACAGAAAAGATTGTCATGGTATTCACTGTTTGCTTGGCACTCAAAGTGCTTGCTAGAATTTATTGACATTGTGATCTCAGGAAGTGTATGCCCTCTCCAGCTGAAATAAAGATGAGGTGTTAGTTCAGGGGCATAAAGAAGAGCTCAACATTGAGGAACTGCAGGAACTTCAAAGGGAAGAGCAACAGCTAGTGGCTGAAGAGTTTTCTTTAGGTGATGAGGAGGCAAAGGAAGATGTCTCCACTTCATTAATGAAGGAAATTTTTGCAAAATGGGTGGAAGTGCAAAACTTTGTTGAAGAATATTACTCCCTAAAGCAATGGTTGGCAACCATTTTGGCCATGAGTGCCATAAACGCCTGCGGAAGGAGGAGAATGGAGGCGGAAGGCACTGGAATATGGAGGGGGGTGTGGGGGTGTGGAGGGGTGGGGGAGGCTGAAAGGCCCCCTGGGGCACATCCTGGGGCTCTGCCCAGAGTGGCCGGTTGGGGAGGTGGAGACAAATATGGCTCAAGAGCCATACATTGCTGACCCCTGCCCTAAAGCTTTAACAAGCAGAATAGAAAGTTTGTTAAATGATGAGACCATTTCCCACTTTAGAGGAATTTTGAAACACAAAGAAAAAATAATCATTAAATAGAATGTGAAGCTTATACTTGCTGAATCTGAAGCAGAGTTCATTCATGATAAGGGACAGAAAAGAGAAAGAGAAAGAACTCTAGAAGGGCAGTTGCCTTCAGATATTATGAAAGGAGACTCCTCTTCCAGATAGTAACATTTGTCTTCCTACCATTTCCTTAGCCATGAACTCCTCTCAATACATGTAAAGATAAGTAAAAATTATTTTATTTAATCTAATTATTGTTTTTATTTATATCTATATATTACTAATGTTTGTTTTATAAAATCCAACTGCATTAATGCATAAAATGTCATAAAATTTCGGTTTTCCAGGAATCTGGAATGGATTCATTCAATTTACATTATTCCTTATGTGGAAAATTCATTTTGTATACAACCTGCCTTCTGGAATGAATTAATGATGAGTGACAAGGTACAGCTATATTTTTTGCAGTGTGTTTTTGAATCTTTTTTTCCAATTGGTTGACCTTTTAAAAAATAATTTGCTTAATTTTCTTGCATTGCTCTTTTTTTCCTCAACATCTTGCATTTGGTTTTGAAAATCTTTTTTAAGTTTTTCCAAAAACTCTTTTTGTACCTATGACCATATGACATTTTCTTTTGATAATTTAGAAGTAGGTATTTAAACTTCACTGACTTCTGTAATACAGGATTTATGCAAGGTTTCTTGCATTGGCAATATTACCCTAGGCAATCCTGTCAGTTAGGAGAATGGAACTCTGGTCCAGAAGGTGCCAGTCCCAGTAGCTGACAGTTGAGCTGGGACTATAAAAAACCCCTGCAAAACCAACTGGGGTGTTCTGATTTTCTTGACCTCACCCAGACACCCAGCTACCTCTGATTCCCCTTGGGGATCCTGGGAGGTTGAAGGGAGTTTGAAGGGAGGTTTGGGTTGTGGAAAGTGGGCAGGAGTTAGCTTAGAGCAGCCTAGCAACAGGGACACCCCTAAACCAACTCAACAACTATATCTGGTTAGCTGGTGGATCATACAATACCAGGGCAGTGTCAAATTATCTCTGGTTGAGGGCTGGTTCCCTCAGCCTGACCTCACCTTCTAAGTCCATTGCTAAGATTTGCCAGTTGCTCCTAGCAACAGCCTTTCAAGACCCCTAAACTTTGTTACCTCAGTTTTCCCTTCCGTTTTAAAATAAACCCTTAATCTGAAACTGAGAGTTTCTGTAATTATTATAATATCATCTTGGGCTAAGGGGCTGAGGAGAGGGGAGAATATCAACCAGTTGACTTTAAAGGAAGTACTGGGCAAGCATCCATTGTATCCAGGAAGTGTGTGAGCTTGACTTCCTGTTGAGTTCTGCTTTTACTCAATAGTGTGGAAAATATAAGTAAGGTAATGGGGTCACCAGGGATATTATAAATTAACTAAGGGGTTTGTGGGAACACACTCTGGGATTTAAGAGAGACTAAAACTGAACAGTGAAGACTTGTACAGCTAAGCTACTCCCAACTGACAACAGCCAACTGTCACTCTGGCCAGAGGCCTTAGATTCAACAGACAAGGTGACAGGATGAAACTGGGTTTAATTAGGAACAACAAAAGGAGGGATAGGAATGTCTACTCTAAAACCTTAACACCTAATAACAAAACCCCACAGGGAAATGGAAGGACTTATTACTAAACTAATCCAAGTGATCTAAACTAACAGGGCCCAAGGAGCTATAAATGGAGTCTCTGGGTTTCTGCCTCAGACCTGGAACCTGCCAGGCTTGAGTACAGCTGGGGCTTTTGTGGCTTTGGGATTCTCACTGCAATCCACTGATGATCTCTGGATGCCAGGAGTCAAGATGATCTCAGGTACCAGGTTGTGAGGGTTTTGCTTGAAGCACTGTTCACCAGAACTCAAACTTCTCCTCCTCCCTTGGCTCTGTAGATTTGTCCTTTTTGCTAGATGCCACACCACACAGATCCCAGGAAAAATCAGAAAGCAGGGTGTCCTTTGCTCTGAGGTCTCCCAGGCTGGCAACAGTTTTTGCCCACCACTAATGGAGTCCTCACTCAGGGCACAGACACACTTCCTCCTCCCTCATTCCATCCTCGAATTCCCAGCTCCAGCTCCTTCCTGCTAGGTACAATTTAATTCCTAATCACTAGCTAATCTAATCTTACTCATAACAATAGGAAGGCAGTTACTCCAGCAGGGAGGGGCACCTCACTCACCACCTTAAAGGAGCAGAGGAGATTGACTGGGCATCATAGCTCAGGCTACACATCACTTCACAGCTCCAAATCTCCTGCTACTGTAGTTGCAGGCTCTCAGGCCCCAGGTGACTCACTTGTATCACCAGCTCCCCTATTATTAGCCATGTTATCCACTTATTACACTCCTGAATTTGAACTCTGATCTTCTCTCATCCCCACAGTAGCTATCTATGTTTGGGTTCTTTTTTTTGCTTATTCTTTAAAAAAAATAGCAGCCAATAGGCATAATTGTTAGCTTTATACTGGAATTGAATTCTGTTCCCAATGTGACTTAGATTTCAGATTTTTCACCGTTATTTCCTAATTCCCTTCTTGGTTCTTTCCATTTCTATAATCCAGGGCCAAGTGTGACCCCTGATCCTCAAGCTCACACCCCAGTTTATGAATGACTTCAGGGGATCCTCTCTGCCCCTGAGCCCTGACCAGGACCCCTGGCATGACTCCCTGTGCTTTTTGTAAGCATTAGCTTGTCTCATTCCCCTGGAACTGCAACCAGGTCTCTGATTTCCTGTGAGTGACCATAGCCAGTAGGGACCTCACTTCTCCATAACTTCACTCATCCAGGTGTGCTTACTCCTCACTCTTTGTCTCCCAAAGCCACAGGCTGGGACAGGGTCGTGTCTGATCACCACAATTACGTCTGGGAAGTTCTTCCTTTGGCCAGCTGGCCAACCCTTTGACAAAGGGTAAATAGAAATCAAAGTTGCTTCCTATATAGCTTCCTCCATGGCTCATTGTGACTCTGGTGGCATCTTCCCCTAGGGTGTAAACTTGTAAGTGAAGCTGACAAAGGGCTTGTGGTTTGTTGACTTCCCAGTATTTTCTTTTCTTTCTTTTTTTTTTTTTAAACCCTTAACTTCTGTGTATTGGCTCCTTGGTGGAAGAGTGGTAAGGTTGGGCAATGGGGGTCAAGTGACTTGCCCAGGGTCACACAGCTGGGAAGTGTCTGAAGTTGGATTTGAACCTAGGACCTCCTGTCTCTAGGCCTGACTCTCAATCCATTGAGCTACCCAGCTGTCCCCTTCTCAGTATTTTCTTAGAGGTGTTTGCATTCCAATCAGCTAAGACCACTACCTGGAGGTTACAGACCTCCCCAAATTGTCCTAGGAGACTCTTTCACCCCAAATATTAACTATTTCTGACACGTTTAAGTTGAGTCTGAGGCATTATTTTTTAATATGGGGGGAGGGGTTTGAAAAGTGAAGCAATCTTGTGCCACCTTCTGCCACCTTCCCACAATGTTTTTCCAAGGCATGTATTCCTTTCTCATACTATCCTAGGTGGTAACTGTTACCTGAGTCTTTTTACTTTTATTTATTGAACTTTCAAGGTCCTTTCACTTTCATCCCCTTTTCTGAAGTTTGATCTTGTAAATTCATTGTGTAGAGAACTTCTCAATGAGACATCTTTTCTACAATTTATGTTCTTAGAAAGTTGTCAGTGACAATGAAAGATTAAGTAATTCTTTCATGGCAACATAGCCAGTAGGTGGGACTTGCACCAGCTCTTATGGACTCTAAGGCTGGTTCTTAATTCACTCTGCTGTATGCCTCTTTCTGGGGTTTAAACCCTTTGATAATACTATTAGAAAACAGTCCTGTAAATCAGTGAGTATTCAGGTTTATTTACGAAGCCAATTATACTCCATGTATATAAAGTGTTTAGATGGCTACAGGATAATCTTATTTATTCCTTGGATTATAGAATAAAATCCAGACTCCTTAGGCATCTGATATACAGGTCTCTTCAAGATATTAAAAAGTGTTTCCTTACATATACCATTCAGTCCAGTCAAACTAGTATAACTTGAGTATCCCAAACATGACTCAAAATTCCCCATTACTTGACTTTTGTTTAGGTCAAGTTTCTGATTCTGTAAATGCCTTATTCATTCTCTTTTCCAGTCATATATTTTCCAGCTACTTTCCCAACTTTTACTTGAGCTGGCAGGTCATACCCCCACGGGCTACTGTTCTAGGGGTATTCTTGAGGGATTGCAGATTGTCTTTCCAATGTAACTCACAATCTCCAGCCTGTGTGATTAGTCCGCTGATTATGAGTTGCTATCAGTTAGTCAGTCAAACTTTAAGAGTCTTTAGAAAGAGGCATTTACTAAGGAGGCATAGAGTTGGTACAGAACATTTACCACCAAAGTCTGTGATATATTCTTCAACCATTATATACAGAATCCACTATATATAAGATCAAGGAAACACTGGGCTCAAGTTTCAAGTCCACATGTGACAAAGGGGGTAACTTACACAACTCCCAGTTTTTGGAAGACCTTTCCTCCTCTTAGTAGGATACTCATGAAGTCCTCCCCCGCCCCAGGCATGATTTAGCTTTCTGAAAGGGACTTTCATAGAGTACTGAAGCTGCCTTTCTACTTAGTATGTCTATTTTTTTTTTCTTTGTTTCTAATGAAGACACCGCTGTCAGCTACTGATGTCCCAGGGATGCTGCTAGGATGCTGATAAGTGGTCCAAGCCCTCTCTCCCACCCTCCAAAGTTCATAAGGTCCTTCTTCAGTCAAGAGGAATGAGGCAAAGAGACAGATGATCTTTTTTTTTAATCATCTCTCTGTTCCCGATTGATTTCTTCTCAGAAGTTTGATTGAACTACTCTTTCCTCTAATGTGCTAATTGTTTGAGTTCTTGATTGACTTTTAATTTAGAAATCCCAAGGGACATGACTAAGTTTCTTCAACAAATCCTATTGCATAATGGTTCAACATTCCATTTTATCCAATGACTTTCAAGGACTTCTCAAACCTGTCCCATGTCCTTGACTGAATGATTGATGGATTCATTAGACTGCTAGTCCTTGTTCACATCTATTCATTCTTCTGATTCATTGACTCAGTGAAGATGGTTAGTATTTATCTACACCCAATTTAATTCACTACCACCACTGACTAAATCAATAAGTCAGAATCTTCTAAAACTGTTGGGAAGGTGGGATACCTCTCTTTCACTCAGAATTCCAATTATATCTTTTTCTGTACCACTCATTTGACATTTAGCAGTGACTACCTTCAGGGTAATCTATTTTACCCAGTCCCTGTCCTCTTCTTTGACAGCCAGCATCTAGCACTCAGATATTCTTCTCCAACTTCTTTAATTTTATCATCATTAGGAACCTTGATATTCAGGTTGATCACTTCTCTAACAACATGACCACGTGTTTACTCGATGTCATAAACTTTAGTGGCCTGCTGTTCTGCCCTTCTTCAGCTAATCACTAATATTGACACAACTTGGATCTTACCGTATCTTAAAAGTTCACTCTCTGATCACCTCCTAAACTTCTGCCTCCCAAATTCACACTAAAGTTTTTCTTTGTTCTCATCTGGATCTCTTCTTGTTCTTTAAGTTCTTTTTATTTAGAGATATCATTTTATGTCATTTTAATGATTCCCTCTGATACCACCTTAGAACACTTCATTCCTTATAACTTAAGTGATTCTTGATCAACTGTTAACTTTCAACCCCGAATTATTACCTGTATTCAGTTAATTGCACCTAGTACTAGGGTACCTAGACACTAAAAAATCAATGAAGGAAGTAAAACTATGGAATTGATTTTACCCAGTCTAAATTTAGACTGCATAGGCTCCTTTGGACCTTCAGTGATACATAGCATTCCTTCTATTCTACTCTTACTGACACAACTTGTCTCATTCCCCACAATGACTGTTCTAAACCTTTTCTGAATTTTCTGAGTTCTCATTACCCTCAAACTCAGAGCAACTGACTTAACTTCCCATTTCACTGGATTGAGGGCACATGACAATAGAAATTCCTCAATTTTTCTTCTCTGCTTATCAAAACTTCTCATTATCATCACCTATTTTGTCTTTCTTCCCTTCTTAAAGAAAAAGACATAATAAACTCAATAGTAGTAAAGTCTACTCCTAATTTACTCTAGCAGTGTCCTTGATCCGATTCCTTAATACCTTCTTCAGGACTTTGCAGTAATAGAATCTACTATTCATACCCTCTCTTATACATCTTCATTTTTTTCCCTTCTTGACTTGCTTCTTATATGCCTTCAAATATTCTCAGATCTTCCCAATCCTAAAAAATGCTCCTACCACACCCCATCTTCAGAATCAGAGAACCTTGTGAATCCCTGGCACTGTCATTTACTACTTTGTATACCTAACCTTGGGCAAGCTATTTAACTTCATTGGAGCTTAGTTTTTTCATCTAAATTTTTTTTGTAAAATGGAGAAACTAGACTAGGTGAATGGATTTCTTCCAAATCTTAATCTAGGAGCCCATGAGTCCTATACAGTTATTATCCTTATTTTCACAGTCAAAAGTCTAGGGAAAATTGTTGATACCAAATGCCTCCTAACCCCACTGATTCTTTTCATTCTCCCTGCATATGGTTTTCATTCTCACGAATCTCCCAAATCTATTTTCTTGAAATTTCTTTTGAAGTCCCCTTTCTATTCACCCAAACCAGATGCCCTTTTTTCAGTATACATCCTACTTAACATTTCAGAAGCAGTCCTTCTGTTGACTATTTCTTTCTAGACAGTCTTTGCTTGGTTTGAGGACCTTCATGCTTTTTCTCCTACTTCTCTAACAATATATTCCTTTACTGAATCCTCTTTAGCTTTCTGAGTCCTTAATGTTGTTCCTCTTTTCACTTCTTTTCTCTTCTCTCTGCTTTTCTTTCTATATACTTTCTCCCTTAACAGTTCATTCACCTCCATAGTTTCAACTCACTTTCAGGCAGTTGACTCAAAAATTTAATTCTCTAGTCCTTACCTGTCTCCTAAACCTACAATCTCCAACTGCCTACCAGTCACTTCTGTCCATTTGTCCCACTAGCATCTTAAACTCAACATTCTGAATTATCTTTTCCCCTAAACATACTTCTCTTTCAGGCTTTGTCTGCTGGTAGCAATATTATTCATCTAGCTCTGGTATTGTCTTTCATTCTCTGCCACTTTCCTTTCTCCACTCCATTCACTTGTCATTTTCAATCAATTGCCAAATATGATAATTTTATTATCAGAATATCTGTCACCCTGGAACTCTTCTTACTATTCACACTATAGCTGTCTCATAAGTGTTCTGGTGCAAAAATCTGCTAATAGATAAATTGATAGGCAATGTAGAATAGTTGAAATAGTAGGGGATCCAAAATCAAGAGACTAGGATTCTATTTCTAGTTCTGTTGAAGCATAAAAATTGTGTGACTGAGAAATTAACTTATTTGGGGGCAGTTAGATATTATGGTGGATAAAGCTCCAGGTCTGGAATCAGGAAGACCTGGATTTAAATCCACTTCCTGCTGTGTGACCCTGGGTAAGTCACTTAATCCTGACAGTCTACACCTTACTGCTTCTTTTGTCTTGTAATTAATATTTAGTATCTAAGAAAGAAGTTAAAGAGTTTAAAAAATGTAACTTCTCTTAACCTCAGTTTCTTCAACTTAAAAATGTAGATAATAGGTTCAAAGCCGGCCTCAGACACTTCCCAGCTGTGTGACCCTGGGCAAGTCACTTGACCCCCATTTGTCCACCCTTACCACTCTTCCACCTATGAGCCAATCCACAGAAGTTAAGGGTTTAAAAAATGTAGATAATAGATTCTCATGAGGCTTTTGTAGCAAGAGCAATTTGTTATTTTAAAGTGACATAAAAATATGTTGTCATTAGTAACAGAAAACTTCAAAAGAGAAGGCATAAGTTGATTTATTAGTACCTCTGAAATTGTGTGGAATAAAGAATAGAGTCAACTTTTTCATATGGAAAATAATTTTTAATTCCTTTCTTTCAGAGAGTCTTCTTTCATGTACATTTATTTATTTATCGTTTTGCCTGAAAGGAAGACTGATAGAAGACTTCCAGAACTCTTAATATTGGATTAGGGAAGGTGTTCTTGGAAGTAACGTGTTGTAAAATGGGCTTTGGAGTCAGAGGAAAAGATGAGGCACAGAGAGTTATTAGGCTACTTCTTAATAAAAATTTCTAGAACCAGAATTAGTATGCCAAATGCCTTTCTGTCTCTGTCTCTGTGTCTGTCTGGTTTTTTTCCTGTCTCTCTTAGTCTCTGTGCCTTTCTGTCTTTCTCTGTTCTCTCTCTTCCTCTCTCTGTCAATGTCTCTGTCTGTCTCTGTCTCTGTTTCTCTCTTGTTTAGGGAGCTTGTGTTGAAAGCCAATCCTATCCAGAACAATTTGATTGTTTCCAAGGCAACTGTTGGTAGAGAGGTGGGAACCAAATGAACTTTATTGGAGAAGACAGGATGTACTTGTCTCCTTCATTCTAAAGCAAGAATGACATGCACTTTCAGAAGGGACATTTCCAGACAAAATATTGTCCAGTTATCTCATCTTTAAATGATCCTTTGGGCTCATTTTAGATTATCCAGAAAGTATTTTTCAAAAAGAAAACCAATCTAACAGAACAGTAATATGTATCACTAGATTACTGTAATTGAGACTCAATAATAATTTGGTAATTAGCTTTTCTCATCCCCACTGAATATTTTTATCTTCATTAGGAAATAGTGGGATGTTAGGGGTTTGTTTTGTTTTGATTCAAAATTAATTTCCCATTTGGGAAGTTGGGAATTTAGAATAATTTCAAGAAACTGCTTCTCTATCTTAGGGAAAAACAAAATTTTAAAAAATGCCTACTATTTTCTAGCCCTTGTGATAGTGAGATTTTAAAGTATGTTCCAACTGAAAAATCCCTCTCAACATGCAAGAAAAAATCTGTTTCTGTTGCCCAGATTTTAATGTGCAGACTCTGTGACCTTTGGGAACTTGGTTTGAAAGCTTCCAAGAAATTCAGTACTCCAGTGTTTTTTTCTACAAAGCCAATGACATTATCAAGGAGGGTCAAAGCTTAAAGGATATACTTGCTCTTTTGCAAGTATATCATACTTTAATGAATACAAATATTACAAACTTTAATGAAACTCTTGAACTAATAATATTCTAGGTAGTTCAAAAGTTTAAATATATAGTCCATTACTATATATTTAAAACCTCTTTCAGGTTTTAAATATATAGTAATGGACACAGAAAGAACTTATGTTCCAGCTCTTGGATCTCAAGAGAGTCCCTTTCCTACTTAGAGTGAATTCTGTTTCCATCTGAGTTTCCTCTGTTTCCATCTGTTTCCATCTGAGAGGCCTGCATAGCCCCTCTGACTCACAGAGCTATCATCAGATGGCCACCTCATTCTTTCAGGCTCATTATATCACATAGATTTTTATAATACCTCTAGAATCATTCATTGTTGTCTCTCTTCAGAGGTCTGGCCATATTTCACTACTGTGCTCAAAGTTCTCTAAATATAAAAAATATATAATTTTTATAAGATTTAAACCAAACATTTACCTCCCACAATCTGACTTCTGCTCACATTTCTAATCTTGTTTTCTATTATTTCATTTTGTGGATTCTATGTTCTAGTTAAACTGGGCTGCTAACATGGAGGAAGAATGATATTTTTTCTACTTGTCCTCAAAGGGAAGAACCAGAACTGATGAGAGGAAGTTGCATAGAGACAGATCTGGAATTGTTACAAGGAAAAGCTTTCTAATGTTTATAACATTAATCAAAGATAGAATGGACTATAAAGGCTTTGTACCTCACTAGAGGTTTTCAAACAGAAGACTGACACAATTACTGGACATTTTGTAGAGGGAATCCTTGTTCAACTATGAGTATGGTCTCGGTCTGGGTCCTCAGAAATCCTTTCCAACTCTGAAATTCTAGCATTCCACATGATATATCCATTCTTCCGAGTCAAGAATAGTATCTACCATCTATAATATATTGGAACAATGTAGAAGTTCCCATGTCTGGAATGAAATTCATCCTTGTCTCCATATGTCATCATCCTTATCATCTTTGAAGGCTGATTCGCTTTGGTGCTCCTTCTTCCTTAAAGGCCCCCATTCTACTCAGTTGTTCCTCTGTTGCTCCTCTCAAATCTCTCTGGTTTACTTATCTGTGCACATGTTACATTTCTATAGTAAAATATAACAAAGCCTCCTTGTCAACAAAAATACCATTTATCATTATGCTTGTATTGCTAACCCCTAGCAGGAACAATCAGCACAATGCAGTTCCTTCACAATATCAATCAAAAAATATTTATTAAATGCCTCCCATGTGCTAAGTATTGTGTTTGATGTTGAAATCTCCTACAGTAAATACTTTATGTCTGCTGAATCAAATTAGTTAAATTGTTTGTTTTACAAATTTGTATTACAAATTAGTTAATTTGTAATAATCAAAAATAGTTAATTGAATTTGTAGTTGGGAGACTGAATTTGATTTCGAAACCTTTTAGAATTACTATTTACATGCAAGTCACTTAATTTTCTGAGCCTCAGTTTACTCATCTGTAAACTGGAGATACCTTTTTATTTTGAGGAGAGTGCTTTGTAAACTTAAAGTGCTATATAAATAAGTTGTGTAGGGCATATATTTTTGTGAAAAAATTCAATTTTAAATATTTTTACATGTTGGCACAATTTTTAACAATCATTTTCTGATGTTTTGCAATCTCTGTTCCCTTCTCATCCTTACCCTCCAAGACAACCTATAAATGATATAGGTTGTTCATGTGTTATCCTATAAAGACATATGTCTGCATGTTGTGAAAGACACATGTTATTTATACTAGAGAAAAATTCATCGAGGAAATAAAGTGAAGTATTCATCAATCTTTGTTCAGACTCCATCAGTTCCTTCTATGGTGATGTATATAGCCTTTTTCATCATGAGTTTGCTTTTGGGTTGTCACACCTGGATCCTTGTGCTAATAATTAAGTCATTCACAGTTGACAGTTGACAATAATTATCTTACATTATTTCTCTTATATATAAAATGTTCTCCTGGTTCTGCTCACTACACTTTGCATAACCTTCATAAAAGTCTTTTCAGGGTTTTTTAAAAAAATTATCTTGTTCATCCTTTCTTATGACACAATTGATAGTATTCCATTATACTGCAATTTGTTCAGTCATTCTCCAGTTGATGGATATCCCTTCAGTTTCTAACTCTTTGCCACCATAAAAAAATGCTGCTATGAATATTTTTGTATAGACAGGTCCTTTTTTCCCCCTATCTTAGCTCTTTTTGGGATTACAGTAATTTCTTGTACCACTGAGTGGACAGACAAGTTGTTTATCCTCTCTGGGTCTCAGTTCTTTGTTAAATGAGGAGTTTGGACTTGAAGAATTTAACATCATATTAGACTTTAAATTTCTTAAATTGGATTTAGATGGTAGTAGTTTTTCTATTTTTGTATCCTCAGCACCCTGAAAGTGTTTTCTATATTGTAAGCACTTTAAGCAGTTATTTGTTAGTTTTTTCCCCCGTGCACATCTAAAATTCCTTGATTCTATCATTCAGCCTTGTAGCAACTATGATCTTAAATACATATTTGTATAGTCTATCATGGTGCTTTGCATAAAACTGGAACTTAAAACACATTGTTCTGTGTTTTTCATATACTTTGCCAGTGAGTGATCTAGACCCCAGAGAGACCAATTTGGTTTTCACTGTTTTCAGACTCTATTATAATATTACAATTGTACCAATCAAATTTTACCCTCTCTTAAGTTACTTCTGTTTTCTATTTTCTCCCTTCTCCCAACAATCATGTTTAATAATTAATAAACCATTTTAGAAAGTATTTTCAATCAAATGTAAGAGTGGTACTTCTCTGTTTCTCTTGCTATAATAATATGCTTGCCATTTCTCTACAATGCTTGAGGAAATATGGGACCTTCTATTTGGAGCAGCCATCACTCTCCTGTCATCAAGTATCTTTGAGCTTAATCGAACTGTCAGACTTGGTTAAAAGTGTTTGAAGCTACTTACATGAACTTTAGTGAGCCTTAAAGACCCCCAAATTCCTTCTAACTTGCCTAAAAGAAATCCCATTTGACTGATTTAGTTGTTTAATCAAATAGGAATCAAATGAGGGTCTTAATATATTTTTGTTTGAGGCAGCTTGCTAAGGACACAAAGCTGGGAATCAGGAAGACCTCCTCCTCTACTATCTGTTGCTTGACTCATTCATTTCACTAGCTGTGTGACCCTGGAGCAAAGACATGTTATACATTTATTTCCTCATCTAAAAAATTGGGATAATAATAACATTTACTGTCTCTCAGGGTTATGAGGATAGAATGAGATAATATTTGTCAACAGTGCCTAACATTATAGTAGTCACTTAATAAATACTTGTTTTTTCTTCCTTCCTCTCTCCTTTTCTTCCTTCCTTCTTTACTTCTTTCCTCCTTTTTTCCTTCCTTCCTTCCTCACAGATACATATTATATAAGCCTTCAAATTTCCTTAGTTGAGAGGAATGTGCTGTTTCCTCACCTATTTTGTTTATACAAAAACAAGAATAAGCAAAAATACAAATTCAGGAATTAGAAAGAAAAGCATATAGTATCATATTTATAATACTGCATCACCTTAAAAAATAATTGTATGTGATTGATTACTTCCCTGAGCTCAAGGATTCTAACTAGGCCAATCCTACAATCAAAATTCTTCAAGAATAACTAGATAACAAGAAATAACACTTATAAAGTCACAACAGAAATTTGCTGCTTGAAGTTTACTGAGGGAATGACCAGTGGCCGCAGGCCTTGCTCATGTGGTTCCAAAGAGCTGTTGGGAAAGGAAAAAAGAGAGGTGAGTGAGATACTA
The DNA here is from genome assembly GCF_016433145.1 of Gracilinanus agilis. NCBI lineage: Eukaryota > Metazoa > Chordata > Mammalia > Didelphimorphia > Didelphidae > Gracilinanus > Gracilinanus agilis. The sequence goes on from NC_058132.1 coordinate 457,471,528, forward strand.
AGAATAATTCAGCTCAATTTGACCATCTAGGGCAGGGGTCGGCAATGGATGGCTCTTTCTGCAGGAGCCATAAAGTCATTTTTTTTCAGGCGCTGTTACAGGAGCGTGCACTGTGAGCACTGTACGGCTCTCACGAAATTACATTTTAAAAAATGTGGCGTTTATGGCTCTCATGGCCAAAAAGATTGCTGACCCCTGATCTAGGGATTGAGCTGGCAGGTCCTTCCATAAGAAGCAGGTGGAGAAGCATCTAGGTACTACAGTGTAGATAGACTAGATCTAGTGTAAGGAGGACCTGAGTTTCAAATCTGGTTTCAGACACTTCCTAGCTGTGTGACCCAAGCACAACTTGCCCCTGATTAGCCCTTGCTATTCTTCTGTCTTAGAGTCAATTAAGACACAGCAGAGTAAGATTTTTTTTTTTAAGAAGCAGATTCAGTAATTTCTATCTCTTCTGTCTATCAGAGTTTGGTATTAAGGAAAATACCCATGTTGCTTTTTCCCAGTGAAGTCAGGATACATTTAAGGGATGACCTCAGTAATTTGAAAAAATAATAATTTAAAATAAATTAAAATGCATAGCTTAAATGACCACTAATGATAAAAATAACTAATATTCTTAGACAGCCTTACATAGTAGAAAGAGTTTGCTGGCTTTGGAGTTGGGAAGAGATTTGAGTTCAAGTTTAAATCTACATATTAACTGATTCCATCTCTGAACCTTTCTCAGTGCCCCAGGCAAATTGCTAAGACTTTAAATTTCTGAGTACTCATCTGCAGTCCTAAAAGGAGTTTGAAATCTTGGGTCAGAAATAAAATAGCAAATTAAGTATACATCCAATGTATATAGTAGACTTATTCTTAGTAGACTTATATATAAGTTTACTTCCTCCTTAAGACCATTATGCTTGAAGATAATTCACTCACATTGTAAAAAATGGTTCTCCTTATAGAGTACTAGGAAAAGGGCAAAGGTATTGGGTATTGCCATTTAATCAAATCATAAATTTATTAAAGTATAGGCTCTGAAGATCTCAGGATACATGAAAAGCAACAACCATAGGGGCAGTGGAGGAAACAATATTTACCAAGAAATTGCCAAATGGAGTCAGGAAGGCATTGAAAACAACTGACTGACGATGAAAATAGGCAGCTAAAGCTACTCAGGGTGCTAATAGAGTGATCACTGAACCCAAGCAAACTCTTTCTTATCAGCTGTGCATCCCAGGACCCTGGGCAAAATCACTTATCACTGAACAGTGTCACTGTCTATCTTCGTTTCCTTATTTCTAAAATAGCATCTCCTTTTCCAGGACTGTTTTGCAGGCAAAATGATATACTTTAATTTGTGAAAAGTACTTTGCAGACCTTTAAGTACCACAACTATCTAGTAAATAATTAGTAACATGGCCAGTATTTATGCTGGGTATAATATATTAAAGTCATCTGAAAGAGGAAGGCTAAATTGGCAAATTGGAGAGACATGAAAAGGCCTCCTTGCAGTGATAAGATTTAAGCTGAGTTTTCAGAAAAACTAAGAAGCATGGCTATGGCTATATATACACCTATGAAGCTGCTATGCTTGTGCCATTTGGGGGATCAAAAGTTAGGTTGTCTTCATGGCAGTGTAGCAACTTTCACAGAGTGGCATGATGGTCATGGTTGAGGAGAGGGGAAGAGCAACCATATATATACTGTATTTATTCCTATCTAGATAGCTGTCTATCAATATTTATTCTTCCATTTTTCCTCTCCATTTTGTACACACACACACACACACACACACACACACACACATATATGTAGCTGCAGTTTTAGATATCTAAGTTTGCTTGCCTATAATGTATTTTCCTTGTTCTGTTGTTTTCAGTTGTGTCTGACTCTTCATTACTCTATTTGGGATTTTCTTGAGAAAGATGCTGGAGTGATTTCCTATTTTTGACTCTAGCTCATTTTACAAATGAGGAAACAGAGGCAAATAGGGTTAAATGCCCAGTGACTTGCCCAGGGTAAGACAAGCATCTGAAGCCAAACTCAGGCTTTCTGACTTCGGGCTTTGGCACTCTATTCTCTCTGCCAAGACTTGGCTGCCCTACAACATTTAGTATTTATATAAATAAGCTCTATAAGTGAAGTGTTAATTTACAAGCTACAAACATAGAAAATTTTTACTAACTAGGAACTGCCATTTCCCATGAGACAAGTCTGGGTAGCTTTGTAAGAAGTAGGAAAGATTAACTCATCTCACTGGCTCTTTTGTTCAATCATCAAAGGTGATCGCAACTCTGCTGGGATCTGGCAATTTATATGCCCTGCTCTTTCCAGGAATTTCCTTATATGTAAAATGATAGAGGCACTTTATTTAACCCTTGTTGTGCCATGAATCCTTCTGATATCTATGAACTCTTCTCAAAATTAAATGTTTATTTTTCATGTAATTGGGGGGAAAATGCTAAATTTCAGTTAAATGTTTGTAAAAAGTAAAAGGTGTCACTTTTCCCCCATGCATAATCATGTTTCATAGTTTTGCTGAAATCTATCCCCATGGAACCTGGTACAGAATCCCTCATTTTTGATCATATAGACTTATAAATATTTATAAATATCTCAATTGATCCTTCCATGGGATGTTGAGGAATTTAGCCTCTCTGGTGCATCCATTATTTCATCTGAGAACTTCTAGCATAAATAATCTTCCTTGTGTAACTACTCATTTCCACTAGCCTCCCAATTTTAACACCCCACACTGCTTCTTGAGTAGAGTTCTAAGAAGCCTGGTGTATTTGAGAACTTGATGATATTTTCTTTCATTCTGTACAAATGCCAAATTCAATTACACATACTATTTTTATGACATATACTTGACATGACTTCCCTTAAGCTTATCTTTGATGTGCAATCATTTCAGTCATGTTCAACTCTTTATGACTCCAGTTGGGGTTTTCTTGACCAAGATTCTGGAGTGGTTTTGCCATTTCTCTTTCCAGAAAAGCCCATTCAAAAATTTTCACTTTTTTTCCCATGCAGCAAAGTGTCTTTTCCCCTCCCCTTTGGAGCCACCAAATGGCTTTTATTCCAACTCCCCTTCTTGAACCATTATACTATTGTAGCCCTCTTTGTACTTCTATAAGAGAGATAGAAACACACACTATTTTGTATTATATAATATTTACAAGCTTTTATCATAATCATTTAATAAGGCCAGAAAACTCTAGGTAAAAAAATCTTTTTCGTATATGACAGACCCATTTGTACAATGCTTTAAAAGCACTTCTTGCTTTATTAAACAATGTTTAATTTAAAATGTTGTTTGTATAAATGATTTGTGAGACTGTAGTTTTCCAGTTTCAGTGAAAAGAACAGTGAAGTTTTATATTCAGAGAATCTGAGTTTGATTAATCCAGCTATATCATACTTCTGTCACTTATAACTGTTACCATGACCTTAGGCTGTATGAATTTTGGGGGCAGATGTTCACTAACTTCTGGGGCTCACAGAATTCTGTCAGTCAAGTCAGTCATAAATAAACATTTATTAAGGACCTACATGGGACAGCTGGGTGGTGTAGTTAGTAGGATACTGGGCCTCTAGTCAGGAAGACTCATCTCCATGAGTTCAAATCTGACCTCAGACATTTAACCACTACTACTAGCTGTGTAGACTTAAACCTGGGGCTTTAGCCACTTAACCTTGTCTGCCTCAATTTCCTTATCTGTAAAACAAGCTAGAGAAGAAAAAAATGGCAAGACTATCTTTGCTACGAAAGCCCCAAATTGGGGTCACAACAAGTCAAGACACTACTGAAACAGTAACTACTTGACAACAAAAGACCTTACTTTTAAGTGTGCTTGTGGCCCTTTGCTATCTAACCCTCTGGAATACTAAAAGGCAAAAGTCAGCCAGACCTCTGATTCTCAAAGAGCTCACAGTTCCTTTTGTGTATAAAATGAAGGGTGTTTATGTGGGGGGAGGGGTAAGAGAGATTGCAGCAACCCAATCTTTCGGTCATCTACTTCTATCTCTGATAGCTTTCATTTCTCTTTTAAGCTCTAAAATCCTATGATTGGTATAGTCAAGGGCACCAATTCATTTCAAAATTTATAAAAAAATAAGAACTAGGAGTTGCCCAAGTTTCTTGTCTAAAGGTACACAACCCACTCCTATTTTTTGAGAAGCAAAACAATATTTTTCCATTTTACCCTTCCTTCTTGTTCTTTCCTAAATTGTTGCACAATAGCTTGTCTTCCTCATGCTTATGTTTCTCCTCCTCCTCCTTGTTCTAGCAGTAGTCTTCTTATTCTCTGACATCTTCTCCTACTTGCCCTGAGTGACTGGTACCTGGTTCTTTGGATCCTTAGGCGTAGATTCCTTAGGGATTTACTCCGTTGACATCTCCAGAGGGATCTGTTTTGCCCCTTCAGTTCCTTTAGAAAATTTTTCTTACAGTTTTCACAGATCTTATGCCACCTTAACCAGTCACAAAACCTACATTTTGCTATATTTCTTAAGTATATTTTCAACATATTGGTGGCTTTAAGTTATAAATGTGTTTTGATTTTAGCCAGTTTTCAGAACCCATTGTTTGCTTGTTTTCTATGGGACATTTTCAGGGAAAATGTTTGCTGTATATGTATAGACTTGACACCACCTTCTCCTCTCTCCCACCTTTCAGCCTGTTGGCTTCCCTCCCTCTTCCTGTCCCTTCCTCTTAGTGTAGTGTACCTTTAGCTTCCTTTGTGACATAATAGGGAGTTTGGTTTGAGGTTTAAAGTTTTTTTTCCCTTTTTAAAGGAAATTTAAAATGACAATATGAATATTTTATATATAGATAGAAAATATATAGGTTATATCTTACACATATATTAATTATATGTAAGATGCATATTTTCTATATATGTGAATACATAACTCCATTTTCTATATTAATAGTTAGATAAGAGTGCTTGGGTCTGGAGTTAGGCTTATAATCTTCCTGAGGTCATGTCTGGCTCAGACATGCTCTGTTGTTGACTGGGTAAATCATGAGTAAGCCTTATTTTCCTTAGTTTCTTCATCTGTAAAATGAACTGGAGAAGGATATGGAAAAAAACCACTCTCTTTGTCAAGAAAACCCTGAATGGGATCAACAAAGAGTTGGACAGAGTTGGACACAGCTGAAATGAACAATATATATTATGGAGTGTGTTGGGGAGTGTTCATACCTCTGGTGTGAGGGCTTGCAGCACCCTTTCAGGGCTGATTAACCATCCTTTGCCATCCACCTTCATTCACCCAATACATTGTATACACCTGCAGCTTCCAAGAAGTTGTAGCAATGTGCAGCAATATTCCCCCCTTTTCCCATTCAAGAACCCATTGGTGAGTTAAGGGAATATGGACCCTAAAGCATGTCTACCCTCGGCAGAATGGGCAGATTGAGAGCAATTTGTCCCAACAGCAATGAAAGCAGTGAAACAGGCATCATGAGCTTGGTCAGACAATTGAAGAAGCCAAAAAAGTCATCTTCTTCCTCTGCATCCTGGGGCCATCACCAGTTGTTCTGACTTTTGTCTTGCCATTAAACTTCTCTAAAAGAGAAAGTGAGGCTGAAGACTTTGTGAAACTCTGCCTCACTTAAATATAATTCATGTGCAAGTCAAGACAACATTCCATTATGTCTCTGGTCTTCTTCAAAAACAAAGGACAACAATGACAACTAAGTATATATATATATAATTTGTGTAAATATATATGTTTATGTACCCGGTATATAAAAATAAGGAGTATCTTGATTTTTTTAAAATTAAGGACTTAAAAACAAGACTTTTCATTTTGTAAGATAAGACATTCATTTGAAAAAATCTCATATCATAATCTTGGAGGGAAGTTTTAAAATTACTTATGGGAAATCAAAGATATAACCAGAAACTATACCCCTCATTTATCATATTAATCAATACTGCAAACAGTAGTGTTTTAAAAAAATTCTTTAATTTTCATCAAAATGTAATTTGATGTTCAGTATGACAGGTATTCTTTCCCCTGGGTTCTAGAAATATTAAATACCATGCAAATAGAGCTGCAAACTTCTGGTAAAGCCTTGTAGCTAGAAGGGCTTCAATCAATGGGCAAGGGCCACTATTTGCTATAATCAAAGGCAATTTATTACCAGGATCATTACCAGCTGGGTAATGATACTAGGTACTAGGAGTACCTAGGAGAGGTACTAGGAGAGCCATCTGTTAAAGACTAATGGTACCCCTGGCACTAGGTGGCTCAGTGTCTTGAGAGCCAAAGTCTAGAGATGGGAGGTCCTAGGTTCAAAATCTAGCCTTAGATACTTTCTAGCTATGTAACCCTAGACAAGTCACAATCCCAACAGGCATACTAATCCTTATCATTCTTCTACCATAGAACCAATACCCATTATTGATTTCAAGACAGAATTCTGGTAAGGGCTTAAACATTTTTTTTTAAGGCTAGGTACTTAAAATTTTTGACCTCAACATATGCACTTCATTTCTTATTCCAACTATTGCCAGTCATCCATCCTAATACAGAATCCCTGTATTTTTTTTTTTTTACATTTTTAAACCCTTAACTTCTGTGTATTGAACTCCTAGGTGGAAGAGTGGAAAGGGTGGCAATGGGGGTCAAGTGACTTGCCCAGGGTCACACAGCTGGGAAGTGACTGAGGCCAGATTTGAACCTAGGACCTCCTGTCTCTAGGCCTGACTCTCAATGCACTGAGCTACCCAGCTGCCCCCAGAACCTCTGTATTGACTTGTCTATAGACTTTCTGAAATATCTGTAAAATGACTTGGGACTATATGATTAGAAGATGAAGCCCTTTCCATTTCTTAAGATCTTATTTTTGGCTTCCAGAAATCACAAAACAAGATTTTTATTTTGTACACTTTATTGAGACAGGTCCTGGTTTTGCTCCAGTGTTGAAGTAGGGACCCTGCACATCTATGATACCATCACGCTCTTTCTTCTCAAATTGTATGGTTCCATGCCTGGATGGTGGGTAATGATGGCAGTTTAATTGCTAGCTCCAACGGATAAGAAAAGGAATTCATCAGTCTATCTTGCTTTCCTACAAGCTTGTAGTATGTATACATACATATAGCATGTAGTATATACTAAAATTACTATGAAAAAATCAGAAACAGAAAAAGTCCCCTTGAAACATGGGGTCCTGTTATTTTATCATTGGATATGGTACTAAGTGCAAAGCCAGAGAAATTAAATGTTCCAGATAAAATAAGAATATATAATGACTAAAAAGACAAAAAAGATTATTGTCAAGCTTAGAAAACAATTAATAGTGTTTCATTCATTCTCCTTCTTCTCTTCGTTCTTTCCCCCATAACTGCTATGAATTTTAGGTAGATTTCACTTGAAAGAAAAATGCTAATGGAGACAGGACTCATAAAAGTGTGAATTGCCCTGGGCCCCACTTTTCCTAGAGATGGCTCCTGACATATTTATTCAAAGGTCAAAATGTGCATGACTCAAAGAGAGGGTGGCCAATAGACAACGAAACTCTGTGACCTGAATTCTTCCATAGGAACATGGAGGCGTTGTAATTAATCCCATAAGTAACAAAAATAGTTACAGGGATATATGGAATAGAAGTGTGTTTACCTCTTCTTCTCTTTCTCCCTCTTCTCCTTTTTCTTCATCCCTATAGAGAGGTGTCAGAAGAAACCTCAGAAGTAACAAGAATAGCTTCAGGGACAGATGAAATAGGAGAATGTTTAACTCTCCTCCTCCTTTTCCTTCTTTTCCTAACCCAACGTCTACTTGGGAAATTAGGGAATTTTTTATATCTTGCCATTTTAATCTTCTGAACAGTTTTTTCCAGAGGGAAAGGTTTCATTGCCCCTATGAGGAGCAAGAACAACCTGTCTACCTGGATGGTGTTTTTCCAAGGTTGGACTTGATCCCTAGTTGGTCTCTATTTAAAGGGTCTGACCACTATGATCTCACAGAGGGACCACACCTTATACTTTATTGGCTCAGTCTGCTTTCATTTAATAATTTACAACCATTTCCAAATATGGTTTTGAATATGTAAATATTTACAGTTGCTCCTTTAGTTTTGTTTTACATTGATAAATCTGAATTTTTAATATTTACAAGTATATGCATCCATCATAAGGCATAAAAAACCCCACTGCCATTAACAGATTATCATTTGATTAAGGTAAGTCCAGTAACTAAAACTTGTATCTCCAAATCTATTTCCTCAATTTCTTGGATGAATGGGGGGAAAAATCATTCCAGAGGTTTGATGAAGCCCTGAAATCGTTCCCCAAATGGTTGGTTTTTCTTTTTTAAACCTTTACCTTCGGTCTTAGTATTAATTCTAAAACAGAAGAGCGGCAAAGTCTCTTCAAGTGGCAAGGCAATTGGGATAAAGTGACTTGCTGAGGGTCACATACTTAGGAAGTCCCGAATTAGTTCTTGGTCCCTTTCCAGGGTTGTATCAAAAAACTCTCAAATATTATTGGCATGACACTTGTTGATAAGATACATAGCAAGGACTTGGTTTTAGAGGTAGTAAATGATAACCATGTTGCTAGACTTTAGTCTTATATTTTGCATACCTGCATTCATTTGAGTACTGTCCACTGCTTGAGACCAGGACTCCTAAGTCTCCTCTATTTAATTTTCTTCTTTATCTATTATGATGCTTAAATCATCATTTCATAAGAGATGTTTCCATAAAATCTAATATTCACTTAGTGGTTTAATTTGGTTGGAATCAGTTAACTGCAAGGAATGATCCCAGAGTTTATTAACAACTCAGAGCCTCAAACTTTATAATTAGACAGTTTTCTCATGCTTGTATGGTCAATAAGAAAAAGGAGAGGGCCATTAATTTGTGCATCCCATAGCATATAAAAATTTAACAATTTGTATATCATGTAGCACATACAAAATGTAACTCAATAAGGGCAGGGGCCATTGTGTCCTATTATTTTTGTATCTTGTATTTATTTGCCCCAGCATCTAAGTACAGTACTTTGCACATAGTTCAAATTTTAGCTTTGGTAAATAGTGCTGGGTTCTTAATGCTTTTTATGTGTTTAACAGACACCCTTTGGCAGTTTGAAAAAACCAATGGATTCCTCAGAATGATGTTTTAAAGTAATTGAAAGAAATGCTAAATTTCAGATATAGGTTTCTATTTTCAAAAAATTAAGATGCCTCTCCCTCCCCTGCTTCTGTACCCCTTTCCCCTGCCATGCAGCTAGATGGCACCATGGATGCCATCTATGGATAGAGCACTGGGCCTGGAATCAGGATGACTCATCTTCCTGAGTTCAAATCTGGTATCTGACACTTACTAGCTGTGTGACCCTGGACAAGTCACTTAACTCCGTTTGCCTCAGTTTCCGTATCTGTAAAATGAGCTGGAGAAGGAAATGGCAAACTGCTCTGGAGTCCTTGTTGAGAAAACCTCAAATGGGGTCATAAACTGTTGGACATGACTGAAACAACTGAAGTACATGCTACATCTACATACTATCATTTTTTTCCTCATCTGAATTCTCAGACCCCCTCCCAGCCTCTGAAACTTATCTATTGTGCAATGGTTAAGAATCCCTATCAGAGGATATAGCCCTGGGCTTTGAAGTCAGGATACTTAAGTTCAAATACCATTTCAGACACCGAATAATATAATTTTAGGCAAATGACTTAATTTAACTTCTAAAAATCTCCATTTTCTGATGTATAAAAGAGGGATAAGGGACCCACAAGTACATGTTTCAAAGGACTATTATCAGGATCTAGAAGATGTATGGAAAAGTGTTTCACACACTCATAGAAGGGATTTACTAAAACATATTTCATTTTCCCAATTAGATGTAATAATTTTCAACATATGTTTTCTGAAATTATAAGATCTAAATTGTCTTTCTCCCTCCCTTTCCTTCCCCCTCCCAGAGAAGGTAAGCAATCTGACCTGGATTATACATCTATTCTTATGCAAGACATATTTCCATATTGGTCATTGTTGTAAGAGAATACCCATGTAAAACAAAAAACCAAAATAAAACTGTAAATAAACCAATATGAAAGATAGCATGCTTTGATCTTTATCTGACTCCAATGGTTCTTTGAGGGTAGCTAGCATTCTTCGTTATAAGTTCTTCAGAATTGTCCCAGATCTTTGTATTGCTAAGAGTAGATAAGTCTTTCACAGTTAATAATTATAGAATATTGCCATTATATATAATGTTCTCCTGGTTCTGCTTGTTTTACTCTGCACCAGTTCCTGCAGATTTTTCCAGCTTTTTTTGAAATCATCTTGCTTATCATTACTTACAGCAAAATAATATTCCATCACCAATATATACCACAATTTGTTTAGCCATTTCCTAATTGATTAACATCCCTCAATTTCCAATTCTTTGCCGCCACAAAAAGAGCTGCTAAAATATTTTGTATAAGTAGGTTCTTTCCCCTTTGTGATTATCTTTTTGGTATACAGACCAAATAGTGGTATTTCAGGATCAAAGGGATAGACAGTTTTATAGTCACTTGGGCATACTTAGGAAAGAGTTACAAAACCAAATTGGGTGGGCTTATTACAAATTTAAGTCATCTAATATTGTGTGTGACACTTGGGGCCAAGAGACTAGGTCCTAGTCCTGCTTTGGACATTTACTAGCAGTATGTTCATGGGGAAAGTCACAATTTTTCAGTGACCCCAGCTATTCTGTAAGACTGTATACTTGACAGATGAATTGTTGATCTACATCTTCATCCATGGGGGGAACTTTCACAAACAGATGAAATCACGAATCCTAAAAAAATAAATACACACACACACAAAATAACAGGAAGCCATCTACCAGATCTCTTTCATTGCTAAATTTTGTTGTTCAATCATTTCATTTTTCTGATTCCTCAAGACCCCATTTGGGGTTTTCATTTCCTTCTCTAGTTCATATGAAGACACTAAGGCAAACAGAATTAAGTGACTTGCCCAAGGCCACACATTTAGTAAGTGTTTGAGGCTATATTTGAACTCACAAGATAAATATTTCTCATTTCATGGCTGGCACTCTACCCACTGCGCCCCTGAGCTGTTCCTCATTGCTAAATAGCAATCCTTTTATTTCTCTTTATATTCCTCACACAGAGTGTTCCAAACTCTTTCTCTATTCAATATTTTAACTTTATCATTACTGCACATGTGTAACCTTTACAAAATTGCTGGCTTTCCCAATGATAATAGAGGGAAGGTAAGTTAGAAGAGAATTTGGGATTCAACATTGTAAAAAATGAAAATTAAATTTTTATATAATAATTGGAAAAGTAAAATATTAAAAATTTAAAACAAAAGACTAGCTTTATTCTCATCCCTATCTTTCTATTGTTTCCTATTTTACTGAAATTGGAGTTATCCATTGAACTTCCTCATGTTTCCTCCCTCAAAACCTCAAAATCTCCCTCTATCTTCTCATCCTTTTCTACAGTTTTTGAGAATGGTGTGTGCCTTCCTCCTTGCAAAGGATTAATACTTCTCATTCTCTTTTATTCTCCTTTAGGTCCTTGGTCCATTGAATTAAGGCAGTAGTATAGAATGTAAAAATGATTCAGCAGGGAATAACAATTGATTACAAGCTAGAGAGTAGTCTGAGTGACAATGATTAGGACCTGGTTGAGAGAAGAGAACTATGGGAAGTACTGCGAGAAACAAAATGATAAAGAGTAGAAAGTGGTCCAGAGCTTGGCTTTGAGTATATTTGGAATTGTGCTTGCCCCCCCCCCCCATTTGGGGATGTAAATAGACATTAAATTCTATCCCTAAAAATTTAGCTTCACAGGACCAACCTGCGATAGAAACTGAAACTTTTTTTCCCCCTTCTCTTCCCTGCCCTTTGGCAAAGAGGACTACAGGAAGGAAGTACATGACTGCCTGAGCTCTCCTCCATTTTTTCCCACCTGGAGAGAATATGTTAAATCCAAAGCTGGTCTTTATATAATTTTTTTCTTCTTTCCACCCAATATTTATTTCTTTTATAGTAGATTATAAGTTGTCATTGGTATGAATACATTTAAACTGTATTTGATTGTAAAGCCAATATTCAAAATAAAATGAAAAGAAACAGGATCTTACATTGTCACTAGAGACCCTGGTGACACTATATAGCTATAGCTGGCAATATACATATATATGTATATTATATACATATGTTTATATACATATACAAAGCTTAGAGTCAATAGGATTTTAATTATTTAAAAAATTTGATTGGCCTAAGTAAACATAATTATACATTTATAGCATTTAAATAAATATATGCATATACATGATTATTTAGACCCAATAGAATACACACACACATACACACACACACACACACACACAAATATCCTCTGGCCCTCAGCTGGAAAATCTTGTAAATTATAACTTCATGGCTATTCCATGAATGACACTCCATCTCTTGGCTACTGGCATTTTCTTTGACATGTTTACACACACACACACACACACACACACACACACCACACATATATATCACACACACACATACACATGATACATAAAATGCACATATAATCATACATATACGTACACATGTTTGTATGTATATATGTCTACCCTAGGACTCTAGCTTTCTTGTCTCTTCCTCCCTTGATATTTCCACCTAATTCCATTTCCCTCTGCTGTGCCTTGAGCAGTGAGAGTGGGCATATCCTATCTTTTTGTAGTTGCCTTTCACTATGTCTGTTACTGATTTTTTGGCTAAAAATAAAAAGCTTTCTCAAAAAATATAATATACAAAATATATTTTATAAATATATATCTGATAATATATAAATATATGTTTGCTAACAAAATTCTATTGGTCACACACATATTTGGATCCAATGGAATTTTGCAGTAGTTTTAAAGCCAGGACAATTTTGCTCTTCCATTAATTTTATTCAACACTACATTCTAGTAACTTTATTGACTGACTCATGATTGTTGTCACAATGTGGTACATACAGTGTATTCTACAGACTAGATCAGGGATTCCCTCATCACTTCTTCTAACTTCCTTTTCTAATTTTGGAAAAGGTTTTTTTAAATATTTCTGATTAAAAAGTACTGTCAACCTAGATAAAGTGAACACTATTAATTATAACTGCTTATGGCTTTGATTTCTCATTATTTGTTAATGAGAAATTAGAGATATAGTAAGGCATGTTATTGAGAGACAGACAGATAGACAGAAAAGAGAGTGAGTGAAAGACAGTGACAAAAAAAGAGAGAAAGAAAGAGAAAAGAAAGAAGATAAGGCATAGAGAAAAAAAAAAAAAACAACTGCCTGAACTTTGCCAGGTCTAGGTGAGGACTCTGGAACTATGTGAAAGAGAAGCTTACTGATTTCATAAAACTTCCCAAAGCAAGGTTTAAAAAACATAAAACAACAACCACAAATATAGTTTCTATTTTCTTCCAGAAAAAAAAGCTTGAACTGAAAAATAGCAGTTGAAAACTATCAGGATGTTTGGTAAGGGCTAGTTCTTAGCATCACGGGTCATTTTACATTGTTCCCTCCTTGTACTACTCCAAACATACTCTGAGAAATTCCTCCATGGGATGGATTTTTTTTTATATCAGAGAACCAAGGGAAGTGAATAGAGAGTATAGTAGTATGGTGATTAGAGAATCTGGAAAATACCAGCAATGCCCGCATTCCAAGACTGGGAGTCTGAGGAAAAGAAACAAATTTTCTAAAGGAAAAAAGATTTCTAAAGTTTTCTGTCCTGCAGTAGATGAACAGGTGGATTTCTTTTTTTACTACCTTAACTTCTCACAAATTCACTGGTACACTTGTATATGTGTGTATAGCATGTAAGTTCCACTGTGACATGACCTGGGTCCTGGTTATATGGTAAAACACAAACTCAGCCAGGCTGATCCTTCATTCATCTAAAAAAAGAAAGCCTAAACCCTTCCATTTCAAAAAAAAGTATGGAAATGAGTCACTTTATCAGAGAGAAACTTGTTCTACTTAACCGTTGGCCTGTATGATGCATGTGTGCTCTTGGACTGCCAAGCCAGTTCTGGAATTACCTCTGATTAAAAAAAAAAAAGAAAAGCTTAGAATAGTGTCCATAATAATCTCCGCCACAATAAGGAACCCTCTGAGCTACAGCTGGGGAATGGCCACTTACTGACCTCAAACAGAAATAGAAAATCCCTCATTTTGAACCAATTAAATCTTTCTACACACAGGAAATTGATTATTATATTCTCTCCTGAACTGGGAGCTACAGAGTCTTTCAAGGATTCCATGTCTTACTTCCTCATTTGTCATTTAGAGAAAAAGTTCAACAGAGAGGAACACTGAGACAGTTTAAAGCCTGCTAGTGCTGGATTCAGAAGATATGGGTTCAAATTCCCTGTTCTGTCGTTTACTTACTGTGTGATGTGATACTTCACTTAACTGTAACCCCTCAGAGACTCAGCTACCTCATCTGTAAAATGTAGGGGTTGTACTGATGACTTCTAAGTTCCCTTCTTATAGACGTTAGCGCCCCCTCCAATACCTGCCGAACCCTAGAAACACCTGGCAGAACACCAGGTCCTTTTTTCTTGTACTGTCCTGCATAGCCGAGATCAGAACTTACCATTCCTGAGAACTATTCTCCAACCCCCAGAGATTGGGATTTCCTACCCCTACTTCAGGGACATCTAATGAAGTAAATCCATGTAGCTCACCTTCCCAAGAAACAACCAATAGAGGTGAGCCAAGTTGCCTTGTCCCCTATACCCCCTTCCTTTCCCAAACCTATTTAAGACCCTATATCTCCCCCCACTCAGACATAACCCTTTTTCTAATCTTGGTGTTGACCCCCTCCTCCCCTTGCTGATTCAAATAAATCTTGCTATATAACCCTACTCTGGTCTCATTTGTCTCTTGCGTTGAACCTCCATTAGTTGGACCAACACCTTCCATTTTAAAATTATAATCCTATGAAGTTAGGGGCCTTTATAAAGAAAATTATTTTCTTAGATTTTTCATCATCACTATCATTAGTATTTAAATAGTGCTTTAAGGTTTGGAAAATGCTTTTCATATGTTAACACAATCTTCAACAACCTTGTGAGATAAGTGCTTTTATTATCAAATTTTACATATAAGTAAACTGAGGCATAGAGGAGGTAAGTGACTTGTCCAGGTTCAAACTGTTAGTGTTTGAGTTAGGATTTAAACTTAGGGCTTCCTGACTCTTGAGACCAACACTCTATTGACTATCTACCTGCCAAAAGATAACATTTAGTAGATCTGAGATATCATTGATGAAGTTATTCCCTCCAGCTAAATAGATTGCCACCCATACTTACATACATTGCCCTTTGTGGTACTTATTCATGTTTAACACAATCTACTCAAGATGATGGTGGCCTTCTTTATATTCTCTTGGCACTATATAGATAATAGTGGCAAATACGTACTTTACATGAATGAACGAGAAAGTATTTTTTAAGTGCTTACTATGTACCAGGCACTCTGCTAAACACTGAGGAGACAAGAAAAATCAAGACAATCTCTTCCTTCAAGGAGTGTCCCTCCTATTATCAGAAGACTAGATTATTGCCTAGGGAAGGCTGTTTTGTTCTAGGGAGGTTTTAGTGCTAGAAAGACCAAAAAGATAGTAAATGGAATCATAAAGCAATTTATTGACTTATTTTTTCCAGAGATGTTAATGTTGATGTGATTACTGTTCCTCCAGAGCAAGAAAGGGAGCTTGGAAAAAAACTGACTGTGGTCATCTCTTCCTCCTGTTAGCATCCTATATTCTTTTTATTTTTAGTCACTCCAGTGATGTTCCAGCTAGATTCTTGGAGCTAACCTAGCCAAGTTAACCTGCAACTTAGGTTGGGATTAATAATCTCTACCAAAATCTCCCACAAGTAGTTGTCAGTCTTCCTTCAGGATCTCTGGAAATCTGAGTTCTCCTAGGGTCAGTTGCAACTTGTCCCAACCACCATGGAGTCCTCAGAGAGTGAGCAAGCCATTTCCTGCTTCCCCATTCCATGTGGAATTCTCCAGCCCTTCCTGCTAGGTCTCCTAACTAATAACTAAATAATCTTCCTCATAACAGTTCCCCCCTTTGCACAAAGCCAAAATAGTGTTCCACACAATATCTTGATATTTGTGCACTACAAACTAAACTAAAATTCTAACCCAAAGTAACAAACAACCTACACTAACTCTATTCTATCTAACTCTATCTTACTCTACCCTACACTAGGGATTTTAACAAGGAAAGGTAAAGGGATAAATACATTGAACAGTTACATAGTTCGAAGTACAAAGCAATAAGTAACAATGCAAAATTTCCAACAAAATTAACAAAATCAACAGCAAATATGAAATATCAACACAAAAGTCAAAACAAACATCTGACAATTCCTATTCTAATACAGAAATATCCTATCAACTAATAAATGCAAACAATTTTGGAAAATTCATTTTAACACAACATTGCCTAAGTCTTTACATCAAAATTACAACATTAACTCCCTTATGCAAATTACATTTAAATGTTTGCAACTCAATTATATCAAAATATTCACAGAATTTACATTTATACACATATATATGATACATATATACAATATATACATAATATATGTGTATATATGTATATACGTATAATACACACATCAAATATACATATATGTATAAATATACATGTGTACAATACTTACACTATATTACAATTTACAATATACACATACTATTTACACAACTATTTACATTATTTTGTGATATGTGATCCATAGTATATGTTCTTCATGTAATTCAATTTTGTTATGTTCATTGTATTTGCACTTTAATGTAAATAAGTACTTTATCTTGTCCTCTAACCTAATCTAATACTATTCCTAAAGTATTCTAAACTACCCCTATGATATTAGTGTATTAGTCTAGCTACATCTACCTAAATAACTAGCTAGTCTTTGTTAGTAACTATCTTTTGTTAGTACTTACTTATCCTTTAGCTAAGTCTAATTTTGTTAGTATTTATACATTGTTTCATTCCATAAGGAACACAATGTATCCTAACATGTTTTTGTTGTATGTATCTGATTTGTTATGTTGTTTCTTTGCTATATTGTTTTGCAACATGTTACTGATAGATGCATGATACCTACCAAAACTCAAAATCTCCTTCAGATATCCTTTCTTCTTATGATGTTCCATTCCTCAAGGAAATCTCTTCTCTCCATTTTTCCTCTTCTCCTGTTCTCCATCGAAGTTCTTGATAGTTTTATGTGCAATGTTGGATGCATATGAGTATGTAATGATACTATTTACATCTCTCAAAATACTTTCAAACCATTTAATCCAAATTATCCATGATTAATCCTCTTCTTTAAGAAAATCCCTGAAAATGAAGTTTTATCAGTTCATTTTGTAAGTTCATCAGTCTTAATACAAAGTCCATAAATCCTGTATCCTGAATCCTCTTCATCCATGTCCTCTTCCATCCGAACATCCTCTTCCGCTGGAATGGTCCTCTCCTTACTGAACTTTCTGACTGCAGACTCTAATTGACTGAAGATCTCGAAATACATGATCTCTTCTTCTTCTTCTTCATTATTAATAATCTCTACATTTTCAGTATCTATACCATGTGCTAATTTAATATGAGAACAATGATACCACAAATCTCCACCTAAAACTTTCACAGAAGATGGTGAAACTAATACAGCTGCATAAGGACCTACCCAATTTCATTGTGTTGCCCATGTTTTGGCAAAATTTTTCACATAGACCATATCACCTGGTTGAAAATTATGAAGAGAATAATCCAATGGACCAGATTGAATTAATACTCCCATATCTTGTAATTCTCTTAGCCTCTGCTGTAAAGCACTTAAATATGAAGCAGTTTGGCAATCACCTCCTAAGAGTGATACATAAACAGCCTTGCAAGTTTTTGCTTGCAGTGGAGCATGTCCAAAGAGCATCTCATATGATGATATATGTAGATCTGCTCTTGGCCTCGTATGTAGATAAAACAAAGCTATGGGAAAAATCTCTGGCCATTTGAGATGAGTTTCAGCACAGAGTTTTCCAACCATAGTCTTGAGTTCCCTATACATACACTCCACCTGACCTGAACTCTGTGGGTGATAAGGAACATGATATTTAGGTGTTATTTCTAGATTCTCATAGACTCTTCTAAGGCTATCCTGAGTGAAATGAGATCCCTTATCCACATCTATGGTTAAAGATACACCAAATCTAGGCACAATTTCCTTGAGTAACACTTTCACCACAAAACTAGCTGTGTTGGTATTTGATAGAAAAGCTTCAAGCCATTTAGTTAGTCTATCAACTATCACAAGACAATACTTGTATCTTCCAGCTTTAGACATACAGATATAATCAATCTGTAAACTCTCAAATGGACAATATGCTAAAGATCTACCACCCAAACCTTTCTTTCTGAATGCACTTTGAACTTTTGGCAGATTGAACAACTATTACAGATCTTATTTGCAACAGTACTTATTCCAGGAGCAACCCATTGTCTCTTGATGGAATCCACAACAGCTTGTGTACCAAAATGACCTTTTGTGTGGATGGCTTGACACAAATAGTAACAATGGTCTTCCTGTATCAATAATCCATATCCCCATGTTCTTTCCTACCTCCAAATTTATCCTTCCATTTCTGGATATCTGAGTCTACATAAGCTTTCTCTAGATCATCAGAATCAATAGATGTTAAATTCACTACATAAATTGGAGCATTCTGGGCTGCATACTTCACAGTGATATCAGCTCTGTGATTTCCTTTAGAGACTGAATCTCTATCACGAGTATGACTCCAACAATGAATTACTACAAACTGTTTTGGCTTTTGGATTGCTTCTAACAACTCAGTTATTATTCCTGCATGAGCTATTGGTTTTCCCAATGCAGTAATAAAACCTCATTGTTTCTAGATCATTCCTGTTGCATGGCAAACAGAAAATGCATATCAAGAGTCCGTGTAAATATTTACACTTTTACCTTCAACTAGAAGACAGGCTTGCTTCAATGCCACCAATTCCACACCCTGAGGAATAAGATTACTAGGTAATGAACCATACCACAGTGTCTCAAATTCTGTGACAACTGCAGCACCAGTATATCTGATTCCATAAAAAAATATGATGGACCATCTGTGAATAATACCAAGTCTGGATTCTCAAGTGGAGTGTCTTTTAAATCCATCCTAGGCATATCCACAAGATCTACTACCTCAACACATTCATACAGTGGTGAACCGTTCTTTGGCAAATTAGGAATAAGAGTAGCTGGATTAAGTATGCTACATCTCTTTAACTGTATGTTCTCAGTACCTAAGAGAATAATTTCATACTTAGATATTCGTTGGTCTGAATATGCTTGAGTACGAAACTTCCTCATTAGTGCTTCTATCTGATGTGAAGAATAGACCATTAAAGGACATTCCAAAACTACATCAGCTGACTTCTGGACTAACACAGGTGCTGCTGCTACCCCGCTTAGACAGGGTACTGTCCCCTCAGCTTATGGATCTAATTGACAGCTGTAATACCCAATTGGATGATAACTTTGTCCTAGAGTCTGTGTCAACGCACCAGAAGCTATACCTTTTGTTTTGTTGACAAACAGCTGAAAAGGTTTCTCATAGTCTGGGATTCCTAATGCAGGTGCAGATAGAATTGCTTCTCTCAGCTTATGTAAGGCTAAGTGATGTTCAGGCTTTAGTTTCAGCGGTTCTGGTTCTATATTCCTGGTCAGATCTGTCAAACACTTAGTGATCTCACTATATCCAGGAATGCATTGTCTACAAAAACCAGTAGTTCCAAGAATAGCTCTAAGTTGTTTTTTAGTTCTAGGTGCACTCAATTTCTGTATGTCAGCTATTCTCTTTTGTGTGATACTTCTGGAACCCTCTGACAAAACACATCTAAGATACTGCACCTGGGGCAAAACCCATTATAATTTTGCCTTGAAGATTTTATGTCCTTGTTTATATAATTTAATCAAAAGAATCTTGTTATCCCTAAGACACACCTTTGCATTTGGGGATGCTAAAAGAATATCATCCACAAAATGCACCAATTTGCTCTCTTTAAATTTAATTGTTTTTATATCTCGATTTAGAATTTGAGAGAGCTGGCTAGGTGCATCAGTATACCCCTGTGGGAGACGAGTCCACGTCCCCTGTGTCTTCTCCCAAGTGAAAGCAAAAATCTTTTGAGAATCCTCATGAATTGGTATAGAGAAAAATGCAGAACATAAATCTACCATGGTGAAATATCTACCCTGACTTGGAATGGAATAAATTATAGCAGCTGGACTTGGAACAACTGGATGTGTTTTGATCACATAATCATTTACCGCTCTTAGATCTTGAATAAATTGGTAAACAGGTTGGCCATTTTCATCCAGTTTTGGCTTCTTTATAGGCAAAATCGGTGTATTTTACTCAGAAAAGCATGGTATTATTATCCCTTGTTGGATTAGGGACTCAATAATTGGGCGTATACCATCTATTATCTCCTTAGTCAAGGGATACTGAGGCACACAAGGGACTGGTCCTTCCTTTGTCCTCACCCTGAGTGAAGTAGCTGATTTTAGCAACCCAACATCTGTGGATGATCTTGACCACAAGTCCTTAGGTATATCCTCAAGTATTGTATAGATAGTACCTAAGTCATCCTCTGTACTGCTGGAATCTAAGAAAAGCAATGGAAAGGCCTTCAAAGATTCCTCTGGAAGATGCAAAGAAATATCACCAGATTCAGTACATTGGATAGTAGCCCGTAATTTACACAACAAATCCCTTCACAAAAGATTCATTGGACATTCTGGAACACACAAAAATGCATGTTCTACTGAAAGGGGTCCTAGGGTTACTATTTTTGGTTGCAATTTAGCTACTTTCTGAGTAACACCCATAGCACCAACAACATCCATTGTACCAAAAGCTGCACAATTCTCAGGAAAACTTTGAAAAACTGATTTACTGGCTCTGGTATCTATAAGAAGATTGTAAATCTGATCTACAATAGTTACAGACATGTATGGGTCAGTAGTATTGGAAGGTTGGAAAGTTTCCAACATAGTAGCTAAAACAGTAACATCGGAACATAGCTCAGCTATTTCCTGTCTACCCAAATTAACATCGTCTTGAATTACATAATTTTCCCAGGATTTTACACCTTTGGTCCTTTTCACCTCTATTCTGGTATCACTGTTCTTATTTACAATAAATTATCCTTAATCAAATCACAATTTCTATTATCTTTCTTAATTCCACTCTTACTAGAACTTCTAACACCATTCACAACACTATTTCTCTTTTTCTCACAATTATTTACAACACTAATCAAATTATTATCAACACCATATAAACCATCATCAATTTTAATCAAATTATTACCAACACAAGTTAATACTACTACCAGTAGGTAAAGTACCTTTCACTTTGGTTAAAGTACTATTTACACCATTACTAGTATTTAATTCAGATAATTTTTGATTAATACCCTTCAAATTATCATTAATTCTACTCAAATTATCATTCACATTGATTAAACTATCGTTGATTCCATTTAAATTAACAATGATCAACTCATCACCATTATTAATTAAACTCTTATTATCACCAACTAAACCAATATTAATACCAAGTGCACCATTTCCATTATTCACAATTACATTATCATTATCTTTTAACACATACAATTTCATCAACATTCACTTTAGTCCCATTACCTTGATCAATTACTTCTGAATTTCAGGCACACTTTCATAATGAAGCTGTCCCTCCATTCAGATTGCCATTATAAACATTTCCCTGGACAATGTGACTATAATTTGGGAGATCACCGGCCCATATGTAATCCTGCATCGTTGCCAAATTAGGAGCATGAGCACCTTGGCAGCATGCATTTTGGCATTGGAACACATTTTGCTGGCCATTTCCATAATTAAATAACTAATAACAATAACTAATACAAATATAACAATGCTAGTTTACAATTAAACAGGACAACACAAATAACAGAAAGCAAAAAAAAAATGGGGAAAAACCCTTTCTCTGGCACTATTCTAGCCTCAATAGTATTTTGGCTTCACACAGAGATTTTATCAATGGCCTGGGGTGGGGGGTAAGCAGTTCTGAGTAGCTCACCACTGGCTGAGAACTTTCAGCCTACAGCCAATGGCTGTACCCCTCCATGGAATGTTCAGAATCCCCTGACTTCAAGTCTAGCTCTGTCTGCCCAAGAGAGATCTTCCTGCCCCCCTGTTACCCAGTCATCTGGGAATGCCAAACTATAATGGGGAAATAATGAGGAATGTTATCTAAATATTATCTGTGGGCTCTCAATGGGATGTGAGGGAGACAGGAATGTCAGAAGTCAGGACCAAACAAGGTAGGGAGACCGGGTTTAACTGCTAAGGAGGTATCTGTTAACAGAAGTGTCAGTTAGGCCCTAACTATCACTCTACACCTTCTAGGCAGGGGGCCTATGGAGACTAGCAGGCAAAAGGCAAGAGTTTATAACACTTTTAATTAAAGAACCTATGGTA
The DNA here is from genome assembly GCF_016433145.1 of Gracilinanus agilis. Classification (NCBI taxonomy): domain Eukaryota; kingdom Metazoa; phylum Chordata; class Mammalia; order Didelphimorphia; family Didelphidae; genus Gracilinanus; species Gracilinanus agilis. Next base: position 457,494,119 of record NC_058132.1, read on the forward strand.
AAGGATGGGAATAGTGGTTTCTACACTTTCTGACTAAGGGCAAACCACAGGGTCAGGGGAGGGACTTAACTATACTCACCTAATATCTAAGCCAGGCAGGGCCCAGAGAATAGCAGGACTGGAGTGGGAATCCTCACAGCAGATTCCAGAGATGTTATCAGGATTCCAGGAGCCAACTCCTCCAGAACTGATGATCCAAAGTAGCCCAGTAGGGAGAGGAAGTCTGCAAGCTGTCTACCAGATCACAGGCCACTTCCCTACTCAGTGCTGTCTTGCAGGATTGATGTCATCTGCTTTCAACCTTCACCACTCTCCAAGATCCCAGGGAATCAGGGTACAGCTCCACTAGCTCTGAGGTCTCCCAGGTTCAGTTACAGCTTGTCCCAACCACCGTGGAGTCTGTCTCAGAGAGAGCAAGCCACTTCCTGCTTCCCCATTTGATGTGAAATTCTCCAGTCCTTCCAGTTAGGTCTCCTAACTAATTAAATAATCCTCACAACAGAGGTGATACCTCAGACTTGTTTTGATTTGCATTTCTCTAATTATTAGGGATTTAGAACACTTTCTCATGTGCTTGTTGGTAGTTTTGTTTTCTTTATCTGAGAATTGCCTATTCATGTCCCTTTCCCATTTATCAACTGGGAGATGGCATGATTTTTTTGTATAATTGATTTAGCTCCTTCTATATTTGAGTAATTAGATCTTTATCTGAGTTTTTTGTTATAAAGATTTTTTTCCCAATTTGTTGTTTCTCTTCTTATTTTGGTAGCATTGGTTTTGTCTGTACAAAAACTTTTTAGTTTAATGTAGTTAAAATTATTTTACATTTTGTGATTTTTTTCTAACTCTTGCTTGGTTTTAAAATCTTTCCCTTCCCATAGATCTGACAAGTATACTATTCTGTGCTCACCCAATTTATCTATAGTTTTCCTTCTTTATTTTCAAGTCATTCACCCATTTTGAGTTTATATTGGTATAGGGTGTGAGATGTTGATCTAGGGCCAATCTCTCCCATATTGTTTTCCAATTTTCCCAGCAGTTTTTGTCAAATAGCAGGTTTTTGTCTCAAAATATGGGTTCTGTAGGTTTATTGAAAACTGTCTTGTTGAGGTCCCTTACCCCTAGTCTATTCCACTGACCCTCCCTTCTGTCTCTTTGGCAGTATCATATTGTTTTGATGACTACTGCTTTATAGTACAGCTTTTGTTCTTCCAAATGAACTTTGTTATAGTTTTTTTCTAATTCAGTAAAAAAGTTTTTTCGTAGTTTGATAGGTATAGCACTAAATAGGTAAATTAATTTGGGTAGGATGGTCATTTTTATTATGTTAGCTCATTCTACCCATGAGCACTCAATGTTTTTCAATTGTTTAGATCTAGTTTTAATTGTGTGGAAAGGGTTTCATAGTTGTGTTCGTATAATTCTTGGGTTTGTCTTGGCAGATAGATTCCTAAGTATTTTATATTGTCTAGGGTGATTTTAAATGGAATTTCTCTTTCTAACTCTTCCTGCTGCGATGTGTTGGAATTGTTTTTGATTTACCTGGCTTTGGGATCAGTACCATATTTGTGTCATAGAAGGAGTTTGGTAGAACTCCTTCTTTGCTTATTGTGTCAAATAGTTTGTATTGCATTGGAATTAGTAGTTCTTTGAAGGTTTGATAGAATTTACTTGTGAATCCATTTGGTCCTGGGGAATTTTTCTTAGGGAGTTCTTTGATGGATTGCTCAATTTCTTTTTGGATTATTTAAGTATTCTATTTCTTCTGCTGTTAATCTAGGCGATTTATATTTTTGTAAATATTCATCTGTATAACCTAGATTGTTATATTTATTGCTATATAATTGGGCAAAATAGTTTTTAATGATTGCCTTGATTTCCTCTTCATTAGAGGTGAGGTCTCTCTTTTCAGCTTTGATACTGGTAATTTGGTTTTCTTCTTTCCCTTTTTACATTAGATTGACCAGTGCTTTGTCAATTTTATTTATTTTTTCAAAGTACCAGCTTCTAGTCTTATTTATTAATTCAATACTTCTTTTACTTTCAATTTTACTGATTTCTCATTTGATTTTTATAATCTCTAATTTAGTTTTTAGCTGGGGATTTTTAATTTGTTCCCTTTCTAGTTTTTTGACTTGTATGCCCAGTTCATTGATCTTTGCCCTTTCTAATTTGTAAATATATGCACTCAATGATATAAATTTTCCCCTGAGTACTGCTTTAGCTGCATCCCACAGATTTTGGTTGGATGTCTCATCATTGTCATTCTCGTCAATGAAATTATTTATTGTTTCTACGATGTGTTCTTTAACTGATTTTGGAAAATCACATTATTTAATTTCCAATTAATTTTTGATTTGCCTGTCCATGTCCCTTTACTAATTATTATTTTTATTACATTATGACCTGAAGAGGTTCCATTTATTATATCTGCTCTTTTGCATTTGTTTGCCATGTTTCTATACCCTAGTACATAATCAATCTTTGTGATTGTACCATATGCAGCTGAAAAGAAGGTGTATTCCTTTTTTCCGTATTTATTTTTCTCCACATATTTATTAAATCAAATTTTCTCTAGGATTTCATTCACCTCTCTCATCACTTTCTTATTTATGTTTTGGTTTGATTTATCTCGATCTGATAGAGGGATATTTAGATCTCCCACTAGTATGATTTTACTATATATTTCCTCCTTGAGCTCTGCCAGTTTCTCCTTTAGAAATTTGGATACTATACCATTTGGTGCAAGCATGTTGAGTACTATTATTTCCTCATTATCTGTACTGCCTTTTATCAGGATATAATTACCTTCCCTATCTCTTTTAATCAGATCTATTTTTACTTTGGCTTTATCAGAAATCATGATTGCCACTCCTGCCTTCTTTTTCTCAGTTGAAGCCCAAAAAGTTTTACTCCAGTCATTGACCTTAAACCTGGGTATGTCCACCTGCCTCATGTGTGTTTCTTGTAGACTACATATGGTAGGATTTTGTTTTCTAATCCACTCTGCTATTTGCTTCTGTTTTATAAGCGAGTTCATCCCATTCATATTCAAGGTTATAATTTTCAGCTGTGTTTTCCCTAACATTTTTGTATCCTCTTCTAGTTCTACCTCTTCTTCTTATGCTATTTCCTTTTAAACCAGTGGTTTGTTTTAAATAAATCCCCCTTGTCCCCTCCCTTGGTTTACTACCCTTTCTACCCCCTCCTTTTAAGGCCTAATGAATTCCCTCCCCTTCACTTCCTCTCCCTTTAAGAACTCCGCACCCCACTGCCCGCCTTGGTTAATCCCTTCTGACTTTATCCATAGGGTTAGATAGAATTTGATATCCCAATGGATCTAGCTACTCTTCCATCTCAGGATTAATTCTGCTGAGAGTAAGGTTTAAGTATTTCCTTTTAACTCTCTCTTCCTCTTTTTCTTATAATAGTATTCATCCCCTCCCCTTCCCATGCCCTCTTTGTGTGGTATAGATTATACTATTTTTCTTATTCCTTCAAGTTACTCTTGGTGCCATCTTCTATCCCCCCTATACTTCCCTCCCATATAATCTTAGACCATTTAATACTCCAACCTCTCCTTATTACTAATTCTTCTAATTACTATAATAGTGAGTACATTTTTTTGAATTAAAAATAATATTTCTCCACATAAAAATACAAATAATTTGATCTTATTGAATCCCTTGAAGAAGGCAATTTAAAGATAAGAGTTTTCTTTCTTTCTCCCCTTTCATATTTACTTTTTTATGTTTCTCTTGTTTTTTGTGGTTGGATATCAAACTTTCAATTGAGTCCTGGTCTTTTCTGTGCAAATGCTTGGAAATCTTCTATCTTGTTGAAATGCCCATACTTTCTCCTGGAAGTATATATAGTCAGTTTTGATGGGTAGGTGATCCTTGCTTGTAGACCCAGTTCTCTTGCCTTTCTGAATATCATATTCCAAGGCTTATGGTCTCTTAGTGTGGAGTGTGCTAGATCCTGTGTGATTCTGATTGGTGCTCCTTGATATCTGAATTGCCTCTTTCTGTCTTCTTGTAAAAATTTTTCTTTTACTTGGAAGCTCTTGAATTTGGCTATTATATTCCTGGGGGTTGTCTTTTTAGGGTCTATGGATAGGGTGTAGAGGGTGAACTATTAATGACTATTAATTTCTGCTTTTTCAGGGAGACTAATGATTCTCAAATTGTCTCTTCTAGACGTGTTTTCTTGATCTGTCAGTTTCTCATTGAGATATTTCATGTTTCCTTCTATTTTATCAGTCTTTTGACTTTGCTTTATTTGTTCTTGCTGTCTTGAGAGATCATTAGGTTCTAATTGCTCAATTTTAGCCTTTAGAGACTGGTTTTTCTTTTCAATCTGGTCATTTCTGGTCTTCAATTTACTTGCCTCACTTTCCAATTGTGAAATTCTGCCTTTTAACTGTTATTTTCTTGCCTGATTTTGGTTTCCAATTTGCTTACCATTTTGTTTGATTTGGGGGTATCTTTCTCCAATTGGGAGTTTCTGTCTCATAACCTGTTAATTTCCTTTTGAGCTATTTCCCACTTCTCTCGCCAAATCTCTTCCTTCTTTCTCATCATCTCAGATTTGACCTCTTCAAGAGCTTGTGACCAGTTTTCATTATTTTGGGAAGGTTTGGATATGATTATTTGTTTGTTCTCCTCTGCTGTTTGCTCTGTTGTCTGGATTTTCTCTGTGTAAACATTGTCGAGTGTTAAAGATTTCTTCTTATTGATCTTTCTCTTTTGGGGTTCTTGTGGATTGCTTGCCATTGTGAGCCATGTGCCCTCTCAGGTTTATCCTCACACCCAGGGTCTGTCTGCACTCTTTAGGGTCCTGAGGTCTCAGGTCTAGTTATTCTCAGGGTCAAGCCTCCTGGTGGTCCCCTTGCTTGTTCCTCTGCCAGAAGCTCCTTTAACAGTCTCAGGGAGCTGCTTCCACAGTCATGCACCCCTCTGCCCTGGGTCCCCACCCAAGGTCCACACCTGCACTCAGGATCCACATCTGTGCCTGCTCTCAGTGTCTGCATTCAAAGTCCCCACGTTCTTTAGCCTCTTGGGATCTTAAGTCTTGCTGCTCTCAATAGCAGGTCCTGGTGGTCTCAGGTAGCTTCCAAGGACTTAATGGATGCTCCAAACTTGCTCTAGCTCTTGTGTGCTGGCTTTGACCCTGTAGGTGGTGTGTGTGTGGGGGGGACGGGGTTGCTCAGCTCACATTTTAGCGAGAGCTATTTCACTCCCTTATAGCATGGAAATGCCCTGATCCCACATAACTTCAATGCTGCGCCCTTTTGTGGGTTCCCTTTGTTTGTCTGGATTGTTTTTAGGTCCTCTTGAGGAGTCCTATATGTGTGGGTTAGGAGAGATTAAGCAGCTGCTTTTTATTCTGCTGCCATCTTAACCCGGAAGCCATTTTCATTTTTTTGGGAATGTTTGGATGTCTTTAATTGTTTGTCTTCCTCTGTTTTCTGGTTTTTTTTCTGTGCAGAAGTTATGAAGTGTTAGTTTTTTCTTGGTCTTCTTGTTTATTTCTTGGGCCTTGCTCGGCATCATTATGTTTTCTCTGCCAGAAGTCTGAGTAAGGCAATCTGATTCTCTTTGTATGGAGTTAGGGACCAGTTTTTGCCTGAGGCTACTTTGTGCATCTCCTGGCTTCTCTGGGGACCCTCTTGTGGTCTCTGGTCTAACTGTTTTCAGGGTCAAGCCCCAGTGGTCCTAGCTGGCTGCCCAGAGCCTGGAACTTGGCCCACACTTGTTCCTCCACCTAAGGTTTTCCCCTGAGTCTGAGCGTGCTGCCACTGCCTCTCTCAGCCACACTCCTGTGTCCAAGGTCTCAGCTCTCCAGCCTCCTGGGCTCTCAGGTCTTGCTGATTTCATGGGCAAGCTCCTAGTAGTGCCCATTAGCTGCCAAGAAGCTAGATTTTGTGCCCCTGCTCACTTTAACTCTGGAGTACAGCTTCTGACTCTGGTACTGTGGGTGAGGTGGGGGAGGGTTGATCCGCTCATGTTTTTTTTTTTTTTTTTTTTTTTTTTTTTAAACCCTTGTACTTCGGTGTATTGTCTCATAGGTGGAAGATTGGTAAGGGTGGGCAATGGGGGTCAAGTGACTTGCCCAGGGTCACACAGCTGGGAAGTGGCTGAGGCTGGGTTTTCCGCTCATGTTTTGATGGGAGCTATTCCCCCCCCCCATAGAGTGGAAGTGCCCAAATCCCATGTACCTTCAATACTGCACCCTAGAAGGGATCCCTTCTTTCACCTGGATTTGATTTTTTTGTCCTTTGGTGGTACACTATATCAGTTGATAAGGAGAGAAAGTTGTCCTGCTTCTATTCTGCAGGTACCTTAACCTGGAAGTCTCCTATTTAGTTATTTAATAAATTGTCAATGTGGAATCTAGAGACCCCAAACTTGTGGCCTGGTGGGATCTGATGAACCCCAAGTTTTAGAACTATCTTACAAATTGGAGACCCCAAAGCTTGTAGTTGTTCCCTGTTCCTGTGAGAATCCACCCTGAAGGGAATCTCAGGCTAACAGTTTCAGATTGAATAATGGACCCTAAGATAAATGCTAAATATCATTTTGTCTTAGGTAGTCTTCCTTATTGTATCAGACCCTTTCCCAGGAAAGACCCACACCTGGGCAGAACCACCCTTTTAGAATCCATTGTAGGTAGCCCCTTCCCTTATACCCTAGCCTCTGACTATGATTCCTTTCCCACGCTTGATTGTATCCTGTCAGTATGGTAATGTCAATCAGCTTTCCCTGCCTCTGGATCTTCCCAAATGGTATATAGGTTTCCCGATTTCTTTTGTTCCTTGGAGTCATCATCTAGCAGGGATATGTCCCCAGAGTCCAGGGTGTAAACCATGTAAAAGTCGTGGCTCCAGACTCTTGAGTAAAGGGCCAAATACTGGACTTATCACTATCCTGATTAAACAGTGGTTTTTCTGATTACTTTGGTAGTTCTGTGTTATTTCCATGTTAACAAATTGTTTGTTGAATTCAAATGAATGAAGTTTTAATTTATAAATTTTTAGCTGAGGACCAGAGGTCATTTTTATTTCTCTCATCATTTTGGATGAAGATGTTTTTCCCATTAGCTTTGTTATTTTTTAAGTAGCACCTTCATCCAAACATACTTTAGTAATAAAATCTGATTTTGAAACTTATAAGATCTAAAACTCTCTGGCTTCTTCCACCCAGATGTTGTAAAAATTGGGAGACAGTATGTGCCCAAATGAGATAATTTATGGGAAACACAGAGTCTCTTAGAGGAATGCAACATATGGTTGTTTAAAATTATTTTTACTTTCATTCATAAAGAAACAGCAAAAACAGAACTAGAAAATCAGAAATCTGTAAAAGACCTTAACAAATGTTAACTAATCCAAATCCTTTCTTTTTAACCTATACCCAAACCACCCCTGACAAAATAGTGGTTGTTTTTTTTTTAATTCAAAGATGGGCAGTATACTTTAAGAACTTATTAATCACCTTTGACATTTAGATTTAAGTGAGAAAGCAATAGAGGTCCAATTTCTTTTAGGATGATAAGGTTAGTAGTTTATCCTACTGAGGGAAATGTGCTTTGAGTTTCAGAATTCTGAACTGAACATAGAGGAAAGAGAAAGAAGAAAGCTGCAATCAAAGAAATAAAATGTGAGTCATGAGGGACAATTGCTCTACAGGGAATTGAAGGAGAAGATTCAAGTCCATTAGAATTTAGTCCATTTTTTGAGTATGGGAGTATCCTGCATTCAGCCTATGGCCTTGAACTGAAAGTTTACTCAGACAGATTCTAATGGGAATGGATAGTTTCAGGTTTCCATTTCTACTGGCTGATTTTCAAGTTTGTGTTGCCTGAAACTCTACTTATAGATTGTCATATCTCTCTTCAAAGTACAATAAGTCATGAAGGAAACTTCCACATAAGAGCTATTCTTTTGCCAGAACATTTTACCCTTCTACCTCTTCCCCCAACCTCCTACTCAATAAATTCCAGGAGCTCTTTATCACCTCCAAGATCAAATACAAAATAGCCTAACATTCAAAGCCCTTCATAACCTACCTCTTTCCTGTCTTTTCAGTCTTCTTATCCCTTACTTTTTGATCCAGTGACACTGGCTTCCTGGTTTTTATATGAATGATACTCCATTTCACTGCTCCTAGAATTTTCTCTGGCTCTTCCTCATGTCTTGAAAGCTCTCCTTCTGCTCTGACTATTAGTTTTCCTGGCTTGCCTTAAATTCCAATTAATACCCCATGTTCTATAGGAAGTCTCTCTCAACCTCTTGAATTCCCTCTTTTAGTTATTTTTTTATTTATCCTGCATATTGGGTTTTTTTGTGCATATTTCTTTGCTTGTTGTCTCCCCCAATTAGACTGTGAACTCTCTGAGGGCAGAGACCATCTTTTCCTTCTTTTTGCTTTATAGTAACTAGTTAACAAATCTCCAGGCAGAGTTTGTTACTGGAAAGGCAGAGGTACTTGAGCAGAGCTGATCTCCCATTGGGAGCACTTTCTTCCTTCCCTGTGTGGGGTAAAGGGTGGGTGGGAAGGGCACACCCAAAACTCAGTGTTGGGGAGGGGCACAGCACTCCAGCTCTAAAACGTTCATCATCACTGCCCTAGGATAAATTTCCTAAGACTTTCCCCATTTTTCCCACTAGTTTCAGCTGAGCTCATTTAGAGTAAATATACCTCAGAGTAGGTCTCTAAATCAAGGATATGGACATTTTCCTTATATTCTTAGCATCACTCCAAATTGCTGTCTAGAATGGTTGACTTACCTCGCAGCTCTACCAACACCTCATCATTGTACCTGCCTTTTTAACAACTCTTGAAAAAGATAACATTGACAGCATTAATTACTCCCAGCTTTTGTTAGGTTTGCTAATTTCCAGTGCATAAGGTGAGACTTCTGGATTGTTTGGATTCAAATATAATGATTTGGAACAATTATATATTTTAAAATAATTTGTTATTCTTTTATTCAGAACTGTTTGTTCTTATTTGACAATATAGTCACTGGGAGAATGGAAATTGGCTATCTCTGTATTACTTCAAATTTATTTTTAATAATTTTTCCTTTAATTACATAAAAATAATTTTTACCTTTATTTTAAAAAAGTTTGAGTCATATTCTTGCCTTTCCTCCTTCCTTCCCCTCCCCCATCTCTGAAAAAACAATCTGATATAGATTTTACCTGTGTAGTAGTATAAAAACATCTTTCCCTATTAGTTATTTTGTTAAAGAGAATTTGGACAAAGGAAAAATGAAGAAATAAAATGAAATTTAGTGTGTCTCAGTCTGCATTCAGACTCCATCAGTTCTTTCTCTGGAGGCAGATGGTATTTTTCATCCTGATTCCTTGAGGATTGTCTTGGATCACTGCATTACTAAGAATAACTAAGTCAGGGCAGCTGGGTGGCTCAGCAGATTGAGAGCCAGGCCTAGAGATGGGAGGTCCTAGGTTCAAATCTTGATCTCAGATACTTCCCAGCTGTGTGACCCTGGGCAAGTCACTTGACCCCATTGCCTAGCCCTTACCACTCTTCTGCCTTGGAATTGGTTCCAGGACAGAAGGTAAGTGTTTAAAAACAAAAAGAGTAGCTAAATCATTCATAAATGTTCATTGTATAATATTGCTGTTATTGTGTACAGTGTTCTGGTTCTGATCATTTCCCTTTGCATTATTTCATGTAGATCTTTCCAGGATTTTCTGAAATCATTCTTTTCATCATTTCTTATCACATAGAGTATTTATAACCATATACCACAACTTGTTCAGCTATTCCCTACCTGATAGACAGTCCTTCAATTTCCAATTCCTTGCTACCACAAAAAAAGCTGTTGTAAGTATTCGTGAACAAACAAGAACTTAAAAAAATCTTTTGGGATACAGACCTAGAAGTGGTATTTCTGGATCAAAATCATGCAGTTTTAAAGCCTTTTAGGCGCAGTTACAAATCCCACTGTGTTGGTGTTCCTTTTAAAAAATAGTCTATATCAGTTTACCTTCTGGATCTCTAGTTGCTAATTTCAGAAAAGGCGTCTTTCCTCTTCAGTGTAAAATTAGAAAAAAAAAACAGTTCAAATCAGTTTGTGTTGTAGTCTTTTCTGGGAGTCCAGGTTTGAGATCAGAATGAAAGACATTGTAGACCATTTAAAAGTTAACAAAAGAAAAATTATTTAGCTGTATGAGGAGAAAAATATTAAGCAAGATTATAACCTTGATTCAGTTGGCCATTGCCTTCCTCACTGAGTTGGTCATGCTGGTCAGAAGCCTTATGGTCTAGCTGCTGACTCCTCTTGCTCTACTCCAGGATAAGCGATGAGAAGCTAGATCAATGACCTGAGCCTCAGTCCCCTGAGCTAATTAAATCTCATAAGACTATTTAAATATATTTTAAAAGAATACTATCCTAACTTGTATGGCAGATATTTCTTTTACCACAGTTGTTTTTAAATGACCAAACATATGCTTGCTAATCTATTAACTTCTATGAATGATCCAAAAGATATAGGATATGTTATCTTGATTTTGACAAATCACAGAATGACAACTCCAACTTTTCTACTTACTGGGTGACTTTGGTTCTTTGGTCTCCTATTTCTCCATCTATAAAATTAAAGCATTGGGTCAGATGATCTCTGATATCCCCTGCAGCTCTATAGCTGGTGATCCCATGTACTTAAACGAAAGAAGTAGGAAATAGTACAAGACAGTACTCAATGACATATAAGTGCTGTCTCAAAAGGGAAATGAAAGAGATTCATATAGGTTGAAATAATCCAGAAAGACAGCAAGGAGGAGGTGCTACATATGCTGGATCTTGAAAAAAGTTAAGACTTAAGAAAAAAGTGATATTGCAAGGTGCCCTCTATCCTACATTGATGCTTCCTCTTCCTCATTCTCCTATCTTCACCATACATGGGGCTACTTCAGTTATATTTATGATTTTGATGAGGAAAAGGAAAGGAATATGCATTTATTCAGTGTCTATTATGTCATAGGCACTGCATGCTATGTCTTACAAATATTGTCTCATTCCATGCTCAGAATCACCCTTGGGAGGGAGATGCTATCATTATCCCCATTTTACAGTTGTGGAAACTGAGGTATACAGTATCAAATGACTTGTCCAGGGTCACATAGCTAGTCAGCATCTAAGGTCATATTTAAATATGAATTTTCTTGACTCCTGGACTTTGTTCACTGCACCACCTAGTTGCCTTGAAGAAAAGCTATGATTCTCTTTCAGACAGAGGCAAAGGCACAAGAAAGAAGGCCTGTAATTTATACATATGCACTTTATGGACATAGTGTGAAAAGTTAGACTGCATACTGCATTTTAGGGATACTATTCTTTAAATTACTGGAAATTCCCCAGAAACATGTAAAAATTATAAAATGGCACATGGACAGCTGTTGGTAGAACTGTGAAGTGAACCAACCATTCTAGTTTAGATAGCAATCTGGAAAGATACTAAGAAAATGATGAAATTATTCATACTACTTAGATGCATAGTTACTATAATGAAGTATATTTATTCCAACATAGTGAAAGTTGGAGAAGAACCATATATACTAAATTATTTACAGCAACACTTTTGTAGTAGCAAAGAACTGGAAACAAAGTAGACTGATCTCCAGCTTTCTCATTTTCAAATATTTTTGGCTACATGAAGAAATTACATTGAAAGAAAAGAAAACTACCAGCAATTAACTGTTATAAACAGGCAAAATACTATATTCTAAAATATCACAATGTCCTCAAATGAGCATTATCTAGCATCATTTACTTTGAAAAGGTTTTATCCACACAATGTTCTGTTGTATACTCAGACCTAGGTTCTGACAGCTGCTCCTATAATGTTTGTAATTCCTGTCTCTTTCCCTAGGTCATATAAAATACCTTTCCGGAGCCTATACATTGTTTTCTTCTCTGTAGTACTGGCCTACTAGTCAAGCAGGGAAATATTATCCATATTTTACAGTTGGAGAAACTGAGACCTAAAGGGATAAAGTGATTTGTTTCAGTTTCTGCAGAGAGTAAAGTTAAAATAGCAGAGCCAGGCCTTGAATCTAGATCATCATTCACTAAGCCCCATGTCATCTCCACTACAAACTGCTACTTTCTAGATTTCTTACTCCATTTTTGTACTTCTAACTCTTATTCATGTAAAATATCTGAACTATTTTTGTGTTTCTGCAGGCAGAGGTCTTAAAATATAATATTTCAAAAGGCAAAGGAGTTAGGATTATAATCAAGAATAACCTACTCCTCAGAACAGAATATAATCTTTCAGGAGAACATCTGAATATTTAATGAAATAGAAGGTTTCTAAGCATTTCTGATGAAAAGACCAAAGCTGAGTAGGAAATCTGACATTCAAAAAGAAGACTCAAGAGAAGGATACTAATGTTAAGGTGAAAGAGTAATCAAGAAACGAGTATCTCAATGGAGTTAAACTGTTTACATTCCTATATGGGAGAAGATACATATAACTCTTAAGAACTTTATTATTACTAGGGCAGTTAGAAGTCTGCATAGATAAATGGCATTCATGTGAGTCAATTATTTTGGGATGATCTCCAAATAAAGAATGATGCAGAGATAAAGAGGAATATACTGAGAAAGGGGGAAAGGAGAGATAGAATGGCCCTAATTTTCCCACACAAAGGAGGCATTAAAAGAGAGGAAAATGTGGGTGGTGGTGGACCTCACTATTACTGGAATTGATTCAGAGAGAAGAATATGTGTGTGTGTGTGTGTGTGTGTGTGTGTGTGTGTGTGTGTGTTCAAGTAGTGAAGTGGTCCACTCATTCTGAAGAACAATCTGGAAATATGCCACAAGAGGTTTAAAACTGCATATTCTTTGATCCAGCAATACCACCACTATGTCTGTACTCAAAAAGAGGCAAAAGAAAAGAGAAAAGGATGTATATATACAAAAAATATTTATAGCAGCTCTTTTTCTGGTGGCAAAGAATGAAACTGAAGGTATGTTCATCAACTGGGAAATGGCCAAATGAGTTGTGGCATATGATTGTGATGGAGTTTCATTGTGCTATAAGAAATGATGGTTTCAAAGGGGGAAAAAAACAAGAACAAAAACATGACAAGACCTATAATATAGGTCTTGCAAAGTGAAGTAGAAATAACTGGGAGATCATTGTGCACAGCAACAGAAATGTTGTAAATCATGATCAATTTTGAAAGATTTGGCTACTCTGATCAATAGTGATCCAAGACAATTCCAAAGGACTCATGATGAAAAAAATGTTATCTCCCTCTAGAGCAGGGGTCAGCAACGTATGGCTCTTTCTGTAGGAACCATAAAGTCAATTTTTTTCCAGGCGCTGTTACAGGAGCGCACACTTACAGGAGTGCACACTGTGAGCACTGTATGGCTCTCACGAAATTACATTTTAAAAAATGTGGCATTTATGGCTCTCATGGCTAAAAAGGTTGCCGACCCCTCATCTAAAAAGAGAGAGAAATGAGGAACTCTGAGGACAAATTGAAATATAATATGAGTATTTTTGCCTTTTTTCCAATATGGCTAATATGGAAATATTTGTAACATGATTTCACATGTATAACTGACCTATTGCTTGGTTTCTTAGTGAATTGCAGAAGGGGTCAGAGAGGGAGAAAGGATCTGGGACTCAAAACTGAAAAAAAAAAGAGAGTGCCCAAAACAAATAATAAATGTTAAAAATATATAAAGTAAAAAGAAAACATGTCACTGCCAGATATTGCCAGAAATAGCTGCAAGATGAATTTCCACCAAAGTCAGAATACCTTATCTTCTTTGATATGGAGAAGGCATATGTAGTTAAACATATTGATTATTTTTTCCCTAAGAGGAACTTAAAACTCATTCTAAATTGAATTTTTTGGGGTGTATTTCTTTCTTTCTTTCTTTTTTTTTTTGGAGGGGGACAGGTGGTCATATCAGATTTTTTTCTGACAGCTAGTTGGATCCTAGGTCCTTTTGCAAGATGCATCATGCAATGAAAAGAGTAATAGAATTGGAGTCAAAGGACAGAGGTTCCTGATTTGATATTTTAATAGCTATATAACTTTGGGGAAATCACAAGATGACTCAAAGTCTCAGTTTCTCTATTCAAAATATTTTTTTTAATGTGTAGGGTGCAGTATCACCTCAGTGAGTATCCTAGGTAACCCTTAAAGCCCTGCTGTAAGGAGATAATTTTCTAAGTCTCCAGAAAAACAGATTGCCAATTAATTAATCAGCAAGAATTATAGCATTTTCGCTTCTCACCAATTGATGGTGCACTAAAATCAACTGCCAAGGTTTTATCAGTGAGAGTATTCAGGGTACTTGCACAAATCTCCCTAAATAATATCATATTCCTACTCCCCAACACAGGACACAAGCCTACCAAATAAACCAAATCCCATTTTACCCTATCTAGATAGCTCAAAGTATAGCAGCCAATATAGCAAATCAATATTGATCTAGGTGTCTGAAAAGAATATGGAATATTCTTCTAAAATATGGAAAGTATGGAGTTATTAATTGGATAGCTCAGTTCGGCTATGTGCAAAACTTCCTTTAATCTGAATAACCTGGGTGGGGGGGCAGAGCTTAGATGGTGGCTTAGTAGCAGCAAAAGCTAGAACCGCTCTGAGAATCCTTCCAAACAAAACTTAAAATAGCACCTCAAAACAACTGAAATCATAGAACCAACAAGGAGACAGAGTGAGAGTGCTCTTTTGCAGAAAACAACTTCAGACCGGCAGAGAGAATCAATTTTCATGGAATAAGGGGGAATTGGAAGTAAAACTGCACATGGAGGACGGCTGGCTGATCATCTCCCACCTACCTGGTCAGGTTCTGAGATTAGGCATAGGCCAATTTTGGGGTCCTGGGACCCTGCCTTTGCCAATACTAGAGCACCCGTCATTCACCCCTTGAAGTCCCAAGCCCTGGCACCAAACAGTCCATAGTGAGGCCCTGAAGTCCATGGCATAGTGCCATGAGCTTGCACTGGGGTAAAGACCATAGCCCCAGAGCAAAATAGCTCACAGTGGTCTAAGTCCTATAAGCTGTCTGCAGAGGAGATAGAATCAGCAGTTTTCAGAACTCCCAGGCCACAGGCAAAAAAGGGCTGGGAAAATGAGCAAACAGTAAAAGAAACATCTAACCAGAGAAAATTTTTAAGGACACAAAAGAACAGGGAATTGATTCAGTAGTGAACAGTGAGAGCAAAGCAACTACATGCAAAACTTCAAAGAAAAATGGGAACTGGTTTAGGCACTGGAAGAATTCAATCTGAATGACCTACTTTATAATACACAGGCAATAAACATTAGCCCTATGTGTTTTATTATACAAGGCAAATAACCAAGAAACATATGAAGTTCTGTTGAGTTTTCAGCCTAATCACCTTCTTTGTGTATGTGTGTTTGTTTCAAGTTTCTATTTTTCAATTCATTCTCTGGAAGTGGACATTCCCAAGTCAATCTTCAAATTTTAATTCTATAGCTGTATGCTCATTTTCCTCTTCATTACTTCATGTAGATCCTTCCAAGTTTTTTAAAACTAACTTGCTCATCATTTCTTACAGTGCAATATATTCCATCACTCTCATATGCCTAAATTTGTCCAGCCATTCCCCAATTGACATATATCTCAATTTCCAGTTCTTTGCCACTACAAAGAGAGCTAATATAAATATTTTGGAACATACAGGTTTTTTTCTTTTTTCCCCTGGTCTCCTTAGGAAACAGTCCCTTTATTCCTATGTCTAAGAGTATACCTGGTTCTATAACTCTCTGGGCATAATTTTAAATTGCTCTCAAATGTTTGGATCAATTCTCAATTCTACCAGTAGTGTAGTATCCCCATTTTTCTATATCCCCTCCAACATTTGTCATTTTGCTCTTTTATCATTTTAGCCAATATGATAGTTATGAGATATCTCAGATTGTTTTGATTGTATTTCTCTAATCAGTAGTCACTTAGAGTATTTTTTCATATATTTGTATGTAGCTTTGATTTCTCTCAAAACCGTATGTTCACATCTTTTACCCTTTTATCAATTCAGGGATGAGTCTGTTCATCTTTTGCCAGTCCTTCTAACCACCCTTTCAAATGGGTTGGGCTACCAGGAAATTGAGAGGAGGTAAGTGAGAAGGATGGAGCTGGAAAGAAATTCCACATTATTTTTCCACATACAACTTTAAAGTTCATTGAACAATTAAAGGAAAGAATTATGCTCATATATTCCAAAACAGGTCTATGAGTGCTTCAAAGGAAGATTCAGGAAAGAGAGAAAGTAATCCTACTTTCACTCCCTGATGAGATTTTTCATAAATTGCCATTTTATTCCATTTTGGCCTAGTCTTTTCTGTAATACTAGTTTTAGATTACAAAAGTAGTCCCATACTCTTCCATGGTGACTTCTAGTATAGACTTGGGCTGTTCAGTCATGGCCATTCCCCTATGTTAATCTGTCAGAAATTGCTTTCTGTGGCTATTATGGCTAAAAAGGTATTTGATTTTAGCATCTCTCGAAAGATCTCTCTTATACACACGCATCTTCTTGGGTACCTATTTTCCTATATCTATTCTCCTGTCTTTCCTGATGTTTTGCAGGCCTATTTTCCTCAATTAGGTTGCTGGAAGGAGAAAGATTGATACACCTCCTACTGTAAAACAACCTTTAAATCCTCTTCCAGTTCTCAGTCTACGATCCTATGAAACATACATGTGTCCTTTGTTGAATCTATTTCTCAGTGTACTGGTCTTCCAGGCACCATAACTCAAATATTTTGATACCTTAGCCATAACTCACGACTAGTATAGTTAATTATCCTTGTAATGTAGATATCTCAGCATTACCAAGACCAATATTTTCCAGCTTCAGTGTGCTAATGCAAAAGGACTGGGAGTCAGAAGTTCCTGTCTCTGCTACTAATTTACTGTGTAAAGGACAAGTTGCTTAATCTTATGTAGCCTCAGTTTCCTTATGTCACATGGGTGTTGATATTGATAATGATATATTGATAATGATATATCTTTTTTACAGAGCACTTAGTTAATAAATATTAAGTACTCATGGTGTGACAGGCATAGTGCTAAGCACTATCATACATGAATGACAATATAAATGCAAAACTAGTTGGAAAAGTTGGAAGGCACTCGTATTTAGTTATCTATTCACTACATGGCTTATGGAAAAAACCATAGTGTTCTTAACAGTATCGGAAGAATAAGAGGCTTTTAAAATATGAAATCTACTTTTTTAATGAACTTTTTCTTAGATTAATTTTATAAC
This sequence comes from Gracilinanus agilis, assembly GCF_016433145.1. Taxonomy (NCBI): domain Eukaryota; kingdom Metazoa; phylum Chordata; class Mammalia; order Didelphimorphia; family Didelphidae; genus Gracilinanus; species Gracilinanus agilis. Next base: position 457,511,439 of record NC_058132.1, read on the forward strand.
TCATTGACTTCTGACCTATCCTAGGAAATTGTATTTCTTTTTAAGGTCAGTAGTCCAGAAACTTCACCAATTTTGGATGAGTAAACTTTTTTTAAAAAGAATTCTGAGTGTATATAATGTTACATATGAAATTTATTCCCTTTTTAAGAGGAAAATTCTTATTTAATATTAATGGAGTAAGTGAAACATAAAATGATATTTCTTTAATCTTTAATGAAATTTCTGCTTTTAGCATTTGGCAGTTCCATTCAGTGACACAGAAGAGCTTAATGCTGACATTCTTTGGGAAAGATTTGCTAACTATCACCAGTCTGGTTGTCAAAATCTTCTTATGACTAAGGTGATCAAGAATCCCTTTAAAAATTATGACTTAAGCCAGCCCAATGCCTCCTTAAGAAGCAGTGATTTAAAAGTATAGTGGGGTTTGGTTTCTTTGTTCATTTTAATCCCGTTATAATTCATTATCAGAACAGAGACACAAAACTAGGCACAGCAGCTATGCAACAATTTCTCAGGCTGGAAAATCACTAATGATTTCAATTCTTAATGTTGCATTGACCTGGCAACCTGATTTTGTATTGCTCTAGTGTGCAACACTTTCAGACACTGTATTTGTTATTTGATGTCCAGTCTGGTTAAGATTGAAAAGACTCAGGACCAGATTTCTGACCACCCAATAATAACCATTTGGGTCATAGAAGGTCACATTACAAAGACATGAAGGGGCTGTAACCTGTACTGGTGGGGACAGCACTCTTTCTGAAGGAAGTCCAGCCCCTTGGAAAAAGGCAAGGTGTTGTTAGAAATGTTCTATTTTGTATACTGTCAAGGGCTAAATATTTGTGTGCGGTGATTAGCCCTTGCAAATATAAATTAGGCTGCATTCTTGGAGGACACAATGTCCATTCCAGAGCCTTTCCTGCTTGATAGGATCTATAAGAATTTGTACCTCTCTGGTAGGAACTTTGAGAACTTACTTAAGGTGACCTCCAGGTCACAAGGAGGCATTAAACTAGATCTTTATTGGAGTAACAGTTTGTAATCTAATAAAAATATTCATTTAAATCACTCACCACTCAATCAATCAACAATTATTTATTAAATGCCTACTTTGTGCCAAGCACAATGCTAGGTTTAGGGGTACAAAGACAAAAATGAAACAGTTCTTGCCCTTACAGAGCTTACATTCTATCATGGGAAAAAACATACATACATGTAGATACGTATGAAAAAGATACAAGGTAGATACAAGGTGTAACAATCTGACTCAGGTCAGGCTAGTACTTCAGTTTCAAGACTGAAATGAAATGAGATACTCACAGAACATCAGACAATTAACAAAATGAGGTTAACTTAGCCATAGCAAGGAAATAATATTCCAGACAGAGAAAGGAACATTCATTCAGCTGAGCACACCTCCACTGTTCCTATGATGCCCATGATGACAATTAGGGGGCACAAGCTAATAGAGGGCTGGACTTGGAGTCAGGAAGATCTGAATTCAATCCTGCCTCAGGCATTTATTAGCCGAGTGACCTTGGGCAAGTCACTTAGCCTCTCAGCTTCAGTTTCCTCATCACATTGTTCAGGTTTGCTATGAAGATCAAATGAGATAACATAGGCAAAGTGCTTTGCAAATCTTAAAATTTAAATTTATATTTAATTTAAGTTATTTAGTTATTTAAATCTTTAAATGATAGCTATGGTAATGAAGGTGATGATGATGCACTAAACAGAAACCTGAAAGGTAGTCCAGGTGACTACTTTGGTTTGAGTACTTAGGATATTGGAAGGTACACTAACATCTTGAGATTTTATTCCCATGAATCAATTAATTCTTAAGGGTATTTTCAACATCTTTTTAAGGAAACACTAGTATAGCCTACAAGGGGCAGGACCTTGAAATATTGTTCCATCCACATGAGGCAAATTGGGGTTAAGAATTAACAGCTTGGGTGGATGGAAATATCTTTTTGTACCTAGTTGTTTGCACACTATCTCCTTCACTAAATTGTGAGATCCTAAAGTGCAGGTTCTATTTTTCAGCTTTCTTTATTATTGCACTTAGCACAGTACTTGTACATAGTAGAGGCTTAATAAATGCTTGTTGACTTAACAGTAAGAAATGATATAAGATTTTTAAAAGCTAGGGCTTCTAAGAGAGAAAGGTGAAGAAGGAATGAAAGTAATTGCTATGAACACTATATAAATTTCCCTTTCCCTTATGGCATTCATTTCACTGGTTTAAGGATTTCATTTCAAATCCTATAGCCAAAGACAAATGGCTTAAAGAAGCTCTATGAGTTTTTAGGGGAATTTTTAATTATTTTAGAAAATGAACCATAAAGTATACAAACATTTTCATTGGAAATAATATTGAATTTGGAAGAAGGTGGCCTGTCTTCAAATCCTAGCTTGCTATTTACTACTTATGTAATTTGGTCACGTCATTTAACTGTGTCTTGCTTTCCTCATCTATACATTTGACCTCTATTGCTTAATATCTGTGTGGTCTTGGATATGTCAGTTAATCTGCCTCATTAGTTGTCTTCCTGCTTCATCTACTTGATTTATAATTGATCCTATTTCAAAACTACCAAAAATGATTTTCCAAAAATATAGATGTGACCATATTATTCCCCTAACCAAGAAATTCCAATGACTCTCTGTTGCTTCTAAGATAAAATATAAACTCATGTTTTAAGTGTTAAAGCCCTTCATCACCTGGCCCCAGTGTACTTTTATTATTTTCTTCTTTTTACTCTTGATTCAACATACCTGATCATCTTGCTCTTCTTAACATTAGTGACTTTATTGACTGTCTTTCCCCTATTGCATTGACTGCCTCCTATATTTGGAATGCTTTCACAATTCACAACCTTTTAAAAAATCCCTTGTTCTCATCAATATTTTACTCAAATAATCTACATGAAACCCTTCCTGATCATCCTCCCCCTAATTCCCATTGCTCCCATTCTTTCCTTGCATTTACTTGGTATATATTTTTTATATTCCTACTGCATAATGATACCCCCTATAGAATATAAATTCTCTAAAAACAGAGGCTATTTTATTTCTGTCTTTATATGCCCATTGGCTAGCATAATGCCTAGTATCTGGTTGGTGCCAAATAAATGCTTGTTGATTGATATTATAAATTTCTATGTCTACAATGGCTATATCTATATATCTATATCTATGTTTATTTATATCTGTATCTACATATATGTATTTTATTTAATTAATATGTAATTAATCTAATCTCTATTTACTAGCTCTTTCTTTTGCTTCCTTTAAACATGTCCAAGTCCCCATTCTTATATTAAAAAAAAAAAAACCTTCACTAAATCCTACCATCTCTATCAAATTATATTTATTCTCCCTTTCTCAATCAAATTCCTAGAAAAAGCTATCTCCATTCTCTCCCTCAACTTTCTCTTCACTCTTTCACTCCTCAATTCTTTGCAATTTAACTTCTGAACTCATGCAACTAAAATTGCTTTCCAAAGATATCCATGATCTTAATAGACAAAGCTAATGATCTTTTCTTCAGCCTTCGTCCTTCTGGACTTTTCTGCAGTTTTTTTTTTTTTTGACATTGTTGACCTCTCTTTTCTCTAATACTCTCCACTTTTTCAGGATGTCTGTCCCCTGGTTCTCCTAACTGACTACTCCTTGGTCTCATTTACTGGCTTTATCATTTCATTCTCCCTAATTAAATATGTATCCTAAGGTTCTGTCCTGGGTCATTTTCTGTTATTTCTCTACATACTTTGTCCTGGTAATCACACTATCTCCCATTGATTGGATATCTATGAATATCCATATGTCCATTCTCAGTTTCTTTCCTGAGCTCTAGTTGGTCATCATCAACTGCCTTTTGAACACTTCAAAATGGATATGATAAAGTTATCTCGGAGTCTTAATGTCTAAAACTGAACTCTATTCCCCAGTGCCACCTAGCCCTTTTAATAAACTTCCCTATTCTATTTAGGCCACCAATATCTAATTTCAATATGTGATCTTAAAGCATAGCAGGAATAAGAACCATATATGGAAGGAAACTGGAACCTTCCTCTCTTCCAAACTGTTGCTCAGTTTCTACCAAGTATTGAATGCCTCCCCCCCGGATGGATGTTAACTCTACCTATTATTCCCATCCCTGTGAGAGTTTACCAAGAGCCTTTGCTTCACTTAGAATCCACCCCCACCCCAATTAAATTTCCATTAGTCATGAATCAGAGGCATGGCACATATTCTCTCTCTCTGTCTCTGCTCTCTCTCTCTCTCTCTCTCTCTCTCTCTCTCTCTCTCTCTC
>NC_058132.1:457515970-457613158 GCF_016433145.1 Gracilinanus agilis
TTGCTCAGTTTCTACCAAGTATTGAATGCCTCCCCCCCGGATGGATGTTAACTCTACCTATTATTCCCATCCCTGTGAGAGTTTACCAAGAGCCTTTGCTTCACTTAGAATCCACCCCCACCCCAATTAAATTTCCATTAGTCATGAATCAGAGGCATGGCACATATTCTCTCTCTCTGTCTCTTCTCTCTCTCTCTCTCTCTCTCTCTCTCTCTCTCTCTCTCTCTCCACCCCTCGTAGGGAGTCATCAACTATAATATTTTTACTAATATAGAATAAGAGACTGCTGGGCCTTACCATTTGCCACTATTCCCTAAGAACAACTGGTCTTTTAATCTGTCCTCTCTCTGATCCCTGTTATATGTGTTGTCTCTCCTAATTAGAATGAGTTTCTGAGAACATAGACTATCTTGCTTTTTTCCTATTTGAATTTCCAAACTTTTATCATGGGGCTTGCCACACAATAATTATTTAATCAGTAAAATGCTTTTTAGATGATTGATTCATTCATATTGATTCTTGATAAGTATATTTTTGATTCCTCATTATCCCTCAACTCACATATCCAATTATTTGCCAATTCTTGCCATTTCTACCTCTATAACATTTTTTTGAATCTGACCTCTTTTCTCCACTTGTATAACCACCACTTTAATTCAGATTCTCACCCTCAGATCATAGATTTAGTGATAGAGGGGAATTTTAGTTGATTATTAAGTAAGACCCCTTGTTTTAAAAATTAGGAAGCTGAGACCTGCCCAAAGTTACACAGGTAGTAAGTTAGAGAGTTGGTATTTGAACCTCTGTCCTCTGATTCTAGATTCATTGTTCCTTTCCACTTTACCACATTGTCTTCCATGAGATACAATATGTTAATGACATACCATGGTGTAATATGGCAATCCAATGATGAAGACAGACATATTGGGACTTCAGAGGGGAGCAGTCACCAGAGGAGTAGGCTGGTACAATTAGTGAAGGCTTCATGTAGCAGGCGAATGTGGAAATATTTGGATTTTTGTTTTCCAAGTTTCACATTCCATAAGAACATTAGAGAATTATGAAAAAAAGTACTATGTAAAGTCTTAGGAGGAAGGTAATTACTAACTAGAAAGATCAGGGAGAAAAATGGAAAAAAACCCAACAACTTGACATTTGAGTATTGTTCCAAGCAGGGTTTCTTCACCTAGAGTCTGTGAAATTTATTTTTAAAAAATATATTTTGGAAGCTATATTTCAAAAGAATTGGGTTTTTATAATCCAATGTATTTTATTTTATGCATTTAAAACATCATTTAAAATTTAACAAGCATTTATTAAGCGCCTACTATGTGCCAAGCACTGTGCAAAGCACTTTATAAGCATTATCTCATTTCATTCTCACAACAGTAACCTTGGGAGGTATATGCTCTTCTTATCTGATTTTATAGTGAAGAAAACTGAGACAGACAGAGGTGAAGTGGCTTGACCAGAGTTACATAGCTAGTAAGCATCAGAGGTCAGATATGAATTCAGGTCTTTCTGATGTCTAGACCAGGGTCATATCGAGGGCACCAGTTTGTTGTTTCTATTATCCTAAAAAAAGGATCCATAGGCTGCACAGGACTGCTAACAGAGTCCATGACCCAAAACATAATAATAAGTCCTGGTTACGAAACCTTAATCAAGCAAAAATGGAGAACAAAGATCTTAGGCTATGATCAAATGGGTGCACTCCAAGTCCTCATGTAATCAAAGATTCAAAATTGAAGGGGTTCTGAGAAGCCTTGGATTCCAAACCCTTTATTTTAAAGATGAGGAAACTGAGATTTAATAACTTGTCTGGGGTCACACATGTAGGAAACATCTGAGGCAAGATCTGGTTTTCTTGACTGCACTGACAACCATTTCCTCACTGCCCCACTCAACTTATCTGAAGGATTCAGATCCTAGCTCTGACAGAGACACACTTCCCCTTGTCCATTACTTCTCAAGTGTGTTTGTGTATATGAGAATGTCTGTAGAGCAGGAGAAGAGGGGTCAAGATTAAGACCTTTGAAGCAAATATTGATCAAAGAACAAGAAGCCTATGGGCCACTTCTTATAGCATAAGAGGGAGGAGCAAGATGACCTGTCCATTCTAGATCTGGGCTTCAGAACAACCGTTCCTACTCTAAAACCTGAGTTTTCAGCCTTCCTGAGCTCCCTTTTCTTTTAGGGTCTGGATAAAGAGCTCCTCTGCTGCCAGGACGTTTAAGCTACCATTCCACCTCTGAGATCCTGGGGGGTCCTTGGTTTTATTATTGGGTCAAATGCAGATTCTCCTAAGAGGAAGGTCCCTGCTAGTCCTTTTTACCTGTAGGGAGGAGAAGGTGGAGTTGATGTAGGGCCCTGGATTAGATTCTTGCTTGGAAAATTGGTTCCTAATGTGTCTCCTTGATTCAAATCTCTCCCTTCTCCAGGCAATCAAATTGATTTTCTCTTACATTCAGGTCTGACCATGTCACATATTATTAATATAAATTCCTTCCTTGATTTTAAAGGCCATTCAACAACCTATGTTTTCAGTTTAATTATAGGTTATTCTCTTTTTTCCCTCTGTAGATCAGCCACATTTAGTTCCTCATGGAGAGAGGGTTCCTCTACTAAGCCTTCAGTGCACTCTTTCCTCACTTCTGCTTCATAGAATCCTTTACTTCCTTCAAGATTGAGCTCAGGGGCCATCTTTTATACAGAGTTCTTCCTGATTCCCTCAGCTGCTAATGCCCTCCCTAACTATCTTATATTTTACGTCTTCATATATATTGTATTTAGCTTGTACATACTTATGCAAATAACGTGTATACATATATGTGTATATGCATGCACACAGGTATATATTATCTCCTTTAATTGAATGTAAAATACTTAAAATCCAGAATTGTTTCATTTTTTGTTTTTGAGTCCCCATTTATCAGCAAAATGCTTGGCCATAGAGGTGCTTAATAAAAGCTTTTTGACTGATCAATTGATTGATTCCTACCTACATATTTATGACTCCACTAAAACCCAATATTCTGACGACTCATTGTGTTGTAGTATGGAGATAATCCTTGGTTCTCAAAACATTCTGCCAGTAGGGTATAAACTCTGGCAGGTTTCTGTCAATCTAGAAGGGATTTATTTGAGCCCAGGTCTGGCAATGGATTGTAGGTTTTTCCACCGAGGATGATCCAACCTAGATTCAGATAGCCTGAGTCAACCAGAAGGTTACTTACTAGGAGTTGAACTTTTAGGATCCAGAAATTCATAGTCACTATTTCTTAGGGCCTAGGAGAGCTGTATTATTGGAGGAAGTATCTGTACCAATTAAATAATTTAAATAGGCAAATGATTGAAACTTAGGATTTTATAGCATTTGCTAATAAATCAAGAAGCATGGTGCAGTGGATAGAACACCTGACCTGCATTGAGTCTGGAAGCCCTGAGTTCAAATCTTCTAACTTTGTGACCTTTGACAGTTATTTAACTTTGACAGTTATTTGCTTGCCTCAGTTTTCTCATTTATAAAATAGAGATAATAATTGCATCTTTTCCCAGGGTCGTTGTGAAGATTAAAGTAGATAAGAATTGTAAGCACTTAGCAGAGTACCTGGAACATGTTAAACAGTGTATAAATGTTAATTATTGTTATTAAATCAACCTTTCTCCTTCGCCTCTCAAGTCACTTCCTAGAATCATAGGATCTATCAAAATACAGTAATCACACCAATTCTCCTAATCAGCCAATTCTCAAGCATATATTAAGAATGATGCATTGGATGGCTGGAACTCTGCAAAGTTCTAGGGATTCAAAACTGACTCTACCCTTGCCTTTAGATATCTTAATTTTCTGCTCTCCTAGGAATGGCTGAGGCTTTGTTAATGCTTGATATTTCAAACAAAGCCTGAGAACCATTGTTCTAGTCCGGGAGGGTGGGTTGGGTTCCCCGCCTTTTTTTTCCTGTGTCCCTTGGCTTTTAATGAACCTTCCCCTACTCCTTATTCAGTATTGAAGAAAATAAATTCTAGAGTTCATCATGCATGTGCACATAAGAAATAAAATAGCTTTAGTTAATTCCAATAAGATAAGAATTTGCCAAATATTTATCTTTTGTGTGCCTCAGTTTCCTCACCTAAAATGGGAATAATAGTTTCTCAGTCCTCCTTCATGGGATGTTAGAAGGAAAAGGAGAAAAATAAATGTGAAACCACTTGATGTTATTGAAAAAAAAAGTGATCTATAAATTCAAGTTGTTATAGTCAACCTCCTCAATATTGTTAACGTGACACCATGAAAAAGGAAACATTTTGGAGAAGTACTGTAGCACACTTAGCTTTATTGAAATTGAACAAATAAATCTTTTTAAAATAATCCCTTTTACTGCACTTGTAAAATTTATTTTCATTTTATTATAATTTTTTTTACAGGTTGTCTTTATCTGAATAAGCAAAAATACCTCTTTTTTTTTCTTACTTAAAACACGTAGCCAGGATTCGAACCACGTAGCTCTGGTACCAAAAGGTTACAGATTATGAAAATCACAGTACAATTTTAAAACTCTTAGGTTAGTCAATGGTATTTAAAATGACAGCCACTTTAACGAAGGTAGAAATCAGTGGTCTGTAAACCTATTGGACTATTGTTCACAGCTACAATGAGAGCAGTGATGGAGAAGTTAATGCTAATCTGAGCTACACCATTTAGGAAGCTACACCATGAATACTGTGGTAGAGGGGAGGGAAGAACACATTGGCACTTCAAGTTGCAAGTAAATACAGCCAAAAGAAAGTCAGTGCACCATCTTGGCAGAAAAAATAGCATGGATTGTCTCATTGATTTCTAGGACAGAACACTATCAAATTAATCACATAGTACACAATTTGAACCCCAAAATTACAAGTCTAGGAAAGCAAGATATGAAAATGCACACCTATAGGGCTAATCGAGTAGAGATCTGGTTTTGTTGGAAGTGTTCATTTCTTTCCCCTTTTAAGTATAAATTTATGAGCCACAAAAGGATTTGATGAAACACTAACTACTGATAGTATTGTGACATGTAGCTCAGTGGACTTGTTTTCACATACAAAGGCAGCATTTTCCTGAAAAAGTTTGGTCCTCTTAACTCACTGGAGGGTAGCCGCTATAATTAGATGGAAAGTATTTTAGGTTTTATTTAAGTGAACATTTTAGTACCAGATTTGGTTAAAAAAAATTTGGCCCCATGAGAACATCTGATTGGCCCAAGATCTGGAAGAACAATATTAAGGGATTTGCAAGGGGACCCTTGCCACATGGTCCTGTGATACCTTAATTTTGTGCAAACCATTTTCTTCATGGACTGAAACTTTTCTGTCTTCTTTCAGTGTCATGAAATCCACCCCCACCCCTTCTTACCTCCCCCCAACCCCTCAGTCAAAATGATAGAAGGACAATTCCACCGTTTATTTACAAGCACAACATTTGGGCAACAATGTCCCTTGGCCCAAAGGGTTCACCTATTTCTTATGGACATCCTCATGCCGAATGATTTTGTATGTGATCCAGTAAAAGATGTTGAATATGAGGAAGGCCAGGGGGAAGGCAGCTCGAGATATTGTATCAATCCTTTTAGCCCGGTCCACAAACTTCTTTTTGATGGAGTCTGAATCCTTTGGGGGTGCAGGAGGTGGGTTTGGTGGTGGGGCTTTGACCGCTGTTCCATCTTTAACTTGGAGGCAATGACCCATCCCATAGCCACTGAAATTAAAACGACTCTCACGAGCAACTTCTTCTTCCTGGGAGGATAAAGGAAGATGAACAACATATAAGTGACCATTTTGATAGGTAGGAATTCTGACTGGTTACTTCTAAACTATATATGTGTGTGTGTGTGTGTGTGTGTGTGTGTGTGTGTGTGTGTGTGTATGTAAACATTTACATACACACACACACACACACACACATACACATACAGCTATCCTTTCCACACTGCAACTTTTCCTTTTGTGGTTTCTTTTGATAAATCTTCGGTAGGCATATGGGTATTTCAGGGAAGTTTTCAGAAGCCAAATGTAACACAGAAAGGTTGGCAGACAGCAATACAAAAGTTTAGAAACTTAGACATGCCTAAAATATATTTACTATTTTGTAATATCAACATATTTTATCTTTTAATACCATAAATATACATTTTCTTTTTAAAAGTAAAATTAAAAAATTAAAGTTTATGAAAAGAATATGAAAGTCAGCAGACAACACAGAAAGGCTAGAAATGCAGCGGCATCTTTAAAAAGTTTAGTAACTCATAAATGCATGTAAGGTACTGTAAATACCTCATAAAAGAAAAAAGAAAAAATTCAGACTTCTTCTCTAGGAAGGCCAAAGGAAAGGGAAGGGAAGGTTAAAAAACGTTATGTAGATTTTCCAAATCTTGCTTAGCCCTAAGTGCCTTGATGTAGAAGGGATACTTGTATTAATAAAGAGCTGTTTCTTTTAACTTCAACCTAATGAATTTTTTTGTGGGGAAGTGGGTCCCTTTCAATATGGAGATAAATTTATTATGGTGACTGAAGGGGGAAGTAACATATAAATAAAACGAATAATAATAATTTTCTGGTTATTTTATCCAATCAGTCACCTTGGAGTGGCAACAACATACTCAGGCACACACACAAACGGTAGAGACATTTTAGTCCTAGCTTTTGAACTATATAGCTCAGTTGACCTGGATTGAGAGATTAGATTTGTCAGAAAAAATAACCAGATTTTATAGCCTTATGTTTGGTTCATCCATGCCATATAGAGATGGCACAGAACATTTAGGGAATCATCTCCTAGGATCAGGAGTGTGTTGAAGCCAGTTCTTGTAGGTATGGGGAGAGTTACTTGCTAAATTTTCACTATGATCATTTAATCCAGGTAACTGGAAAATGCTATAAATCAGGGATTGATTGATTTTTGTATTGATTGCTTATATTTAAGAACCTGATGGAGAAAATGTTATCAATGCAGATAAAACTTCAGTGTGTTATGTATACATTTCCCATCTCCTTGCTTCCCCCTGCACTGTTCCCCATCCCCATCCTACCTCCAAGAATTAGTTGTTAAACATTTTAAAAGCACACCCAAGCACAGGATGAAATATTCTAACTCCCTGTCTACAAGGTTAACATAAGCACTTTGTGTTTTTTAAGCGTGGCTTTAGAAGATTGAAATCAGAAGTCATTCTGATATATTCTATATTGTATAGTCATTTAGATCCTCTTCCAAGGTTGACTGACTTCATTGTCTGTCATGTAACATGCCTATATCATGTAGAGAAAAACTAGCACCCCTGGGCTGTAGAGAGAGCCAATATGAATCAATGCCAACATTTTGCTTTAGTTTGTTTTTGTAGAACTTGTCAACATGATAAAAAGGCAGACAAGACAATGCTGTTTCACTCTATATTTAAGGCTTTGTGTATTGATAATTCTTATTAATGATATTAATATGGGGAAAAACTAGTTATTCCCAAAGCTATCTATATATGTGTATTATAGACATTTGTCTGAAGATGATGAGAGACATTTCTATTTTATAAATATTTTTATCACAAAATTTCATGGTTGTCTTTTTAAAACGATATTCAAAACAATTTGTCTCATTTCTTAACAAATGGGTTTGGAATATAAAGTATTAGATGTACAAGACAGCAAATAAGACAAGGCGGATTGTGCATTTACCAGTGTCTCTCCTGTACCCCCCAAAACAAAATAGCATTGTATTTGACCATAGACTTGCATGTTCTCAAAAATGAAGTGATACCCTGTGACACACATTCAAATAAAGCTTGTCTCAAAAGTCTTGGGGCAGGTTTGAGCTTTGATATGCATTAAAGTTCAAACTTGTACTAAGATTTTTAGGACACCTACTATTAAATGATTAGTTAACATTAACTTGACAGAACTAAAGAAGGAAATTGCTTAATGCAAAACTATGAAATAAAATGATGTACTTTTGAAGATAAAAGAAGCAAATGAAATTACAATTTATCATTGTATCATCTTTGCAAATCATCAATACATTTTATTTTTATTATTTTATTACTTTATAATATAAATTTATTAATTTATTAATTTTAGTGAATGTCTATCCCTATGGGATATTTAAACCATTACTGAAGTCAGCTTCTGAAAGATTGGGCCCTTGATCTATCAGATCCTCTATTGACAGATGGATTCAGCAGAGCCTTGGTCTTCCTAGTTAATCTTATTTGTTATAAGTCATCTAATGACTGAATATAATAAATATCAGTTTTGGCTGGTCTAATGAAAAGATCACTAGATCAAGAATTAGATTCTACACATGGGTTCTAGGCTATGTGAGTTTGGATATGTCATTTCACCTTGGTGGGTCTGTTAACTTATTTGCAAAATGTGAGAAGAAAGGTCAGTTGATAGCTAATATTCCTTATATCTATAAAATTAATATTCTATGTTATACTCTGAAATTAAAACCTTGGCTTTCAATGTGGGAGAAATAATAATGGTTTTAATAATATCTAATGTGTAGTTCTTTAAAATTTTCAGAGTTTTATCATCATTGCTTTTTCCTACATTTATATGGGCTTTTAAAAGTTTTCTATTTAGTATCTTATCTAAGCCTTTATAGAAATCTCGTGGGGATAGGTACTATAAGTTTTCTACTCATTTTACAGATATTAAAATTGAGACTTGGAAATATACATACATACATACATACATATATATATATATATATATATATATATATATATATATATATATATGAATGATTCATTTTTTCTGATTCCAAGCCCAACTATCCCACTGCAGTAAGCTGGCTTTCTAAAGTCCTAGGGCCATATCTTAGGAGTGCTCCACTATTCCAAAAGCACTCTCCATCAGTCATTACCCAATCCCTCCTCATCTATTTGGTTCTCAGAGCCTTTTTCCTTGAATGCCTTGATTTCTGTTACGTTTCTGACATTGCCAAACACCACCTCCTCCTGGGTACTCTTTGGCTTTTGTGAAACTAATATCACCTGGCTCTCCTACCTGTCCATTACTCATTCTCAGTTTCATCATCATAATCTCCTGCCCATTACACATAAGAGTATAACAACATTTGATTGTGGGACTTCTTTTAAATCTCTATTTTCTGTCTCGGTGATCTTTTCATTTGTTGTTGTTGCTCAATTATTCATTTGTGTCCATCTTTATCCATGGGGTTTTATTGTCAAAAATACAAATTTGCCATTTCTTTCTCCAGCTTGTTTTATGAAAAAGGAAACTGAGGCACATAGGGTTAAGTGATTTGCCCAGGATCTCACAGCTAAGTGTCAGAACTGGATTTGAACTCAGATCTGTCTGACTCCAGACATGGTGCCCTATCCATTGTACCACCTAGCTGCCCCAATCTTTTCAACACCAATTATCAGGTTTATGCAGGTGACTCCCTATTATCTCGAGGTTCAAAATGTAGACTCTTGGGGGCGGCTAGGTAGCTCAGTGGATAGAATTGAGAGGACTTGGCTAGCCTCAGACATTTCTTAGCTGTTTGATCTTGGAAAAGTCACCTGACCTCCTCATTGCCCAGCTCTTACCACTTTTTTGCCTTGGAACCAATACTTGTGTTGATTCAGGTAAAGTTTTTTTTTTTTAAGTAAACTCTCCTATTTATCATTAAAACTCTTTATCATTAAAGCCCTTTATGATCCTACTTCAACCTATCTTTCTAGACTCATTGTACATTGTTCCCATCCATGGACTCTATTGTCCAGCTAAGTTGGCCTTCTTACTCTCCCTCAGATACGGCATTCTCCCATCTTTGTGCCTTTACTTCCTCAGTTCTGCTTATCAGGATCCCTCTTTTCCTTCACCACTGTAAGTACCACTTTCTACATGAAGACTGTCTTGATCTCTCCAGCTGTGAGTATTCCTTCTCTTAAAATGTAATATATTGCTATTAAATACATATATTTAACATATAATACATATTAAAAGACTTAATAAAATACACAAATTATCTTGCATTTATTGTGAATATTATCTGTATATGTTTATAAAGTATTTGTGGTCTCCCTTGATAGAATGTAAGCTTCTGGATGGCATGGACTATTTAACTTTTATCTTTGTATCTCTTGAACCTTATCCAGTGAATGGTGCTTAATAAAGCATCTAGCACAAAGTAGGTGCTTAATAAATGCTTATTTATTAATTAATGACTATGATCTACATATTTATTACTGACTAATTTTTTATTATCATGCAAAACACTTCCATATTGGTCATTGCTTTAAGTGCACACATACAAAACCCAAACCCCCAAATAAAATTGTCAATGCATTGATGTGAAAATCAGTATGCTTTGATCTGCTCCATCTAAGTCAATAGTTCTTTCTCCGAAAGTCTTTCAGAATTGTCCCAGACCATTGCATTATTGAGAGTAGCCAAGTTTTCATGGTTGCTTATCATATGATATTGCTGTCACTGTGCACAATGTTCTCCTGGTTCTGCTTATTTCTCTCTGTATCAGTTAGTACAGATCTTTTCAGCTTTTTCTGAAATCATCCTGCTTATCATTTCTTATAGCACAATGGTATTCCATCACCACATGTACCACAATTTGTTCAGCTATTCCCCAATTGATAGTCATCCCCTCAATTCTAATTCTTTCCACCACAAAAAGAGCTCTTAGTAACATTTTTGCACGAGTACCTTTCCCCTTTTTATTATCTCTTTGGGATATGAATCCAGTAGTGATATTAAACAGGATCAAAAGTATACACAGTTTTATAAATTTTGGGGCATAGTTCCAAATTGCCCTCCAGAATAGTTGGATCTGTATTGATTTCTCTTTTGAACTTGAATTCTGTATCATCAGCTAGTGTTCTGTTATTCAAACCTGAAATTCAATATGTATAAAATAAAAATCATTTCCCCCTTTAAACTCTTCCTTCCTCCAAACATATTGTTGATTGCAGGCCATCATTCTTGTTATTTTTTTAATTTCCCCTTTTCCCATATCTCTAATGTACAATCAACTGCCAACTTTAGATTGTGCTTTAAACAAACATATTTCATATACTTTCTCTTCACCACTTTTGCCAATTTATTGTAGGTTCTCACCACTTCTTTCCTGGACTATTGGAGTAGCCTCTTTTTAAAAACCCTAACCCTTCTGTTTTAGAATCTATACTAAGTATGCATTCTAAGGCAGAGGAGCATAAGGGCTAGGCAATTGGGATTAAGTGACTTGCCTAGGGTCACATAGCTAGGAAGCATCTGAGACCAGATTTGAGCCCACGAATCTTCCTGCAATAGCCTCTTAATTGGTCTTCCCATCTCTAATCTCTCCTCTGTTTAATCCATGTTTAACCACTAGCCAAAATAGTTGTCCTAAGGTGCAGGTCTGAACATTACACTGCTCTGTTCCAAATCCTCAGTAGCTTCTGTTTTCCCTTTGATTAAATACAAATTTCTTAGCTTGGCATTTAAGACTATGATCCAAATTGAGGATAGAACTGTGCATCGATGCTACCTCTGACTCTGGCTATGTGACCAGGGTCAAATCACCTCAATGCTCTGAACCTTAGTTTCCTCATCTGTAAAATGAGGCAAATATCTGTATTATCTGTATTATTATGTAGTTGATAATAAAATGAGATAATGTATATTAAGCATTCTGTAAATCTCACAGTATAATGTAAGTGTAGCTATTATTATTCACTAATGCCTAAAAATTATGTTCTGTATTCATTTAACAGTGATTCATATTATGGCTCTTAGCTTAGTTATAGCTAATTAAATCAATTGTTTATAATAAATATGTAATAGCTGCAAATTATTCCATTTAATTTATAATATGCAGCTATTATGCAATTCTAAAAGCATTCTTATTTACCATTATGACTCATTCAATATAATTTAAAAATGGAGAATTTAATTTAAGCAGGAAAAAAAGATTTAATTTTACAGGTTTTATTCAGGAATAAAAATACTAATGTGGATTCTTTTGGATATTAAGATGAATTTTTTCCTTCACCACAGTCCTGCTTTGATTCCTCTTGTGGTAGTGATATGGGGTTTTTGAAGGCTATCCCAGGGGAACTCAAACTTGGCCCTTTCTGATGTATGGAGGTATATGTGACATCAGAAGACCAGACTAGATAAGTACTAAGATCAGCACTGAAGATCATGTGTCTAGATAAAGCCAAATGGCAACTTAAAGACTGTCTAGTCCAACTCTCCCACTTTTTGGATGAGAAAACTGAAGCTCACAGAAGTTATGATCTGGCTAGTCACCTAAAATAAGTAAAATTTTTAATGAAACTGTTTAAATTTTCCCAACTCCTGTCTGTTGTATGACTGCTTCACATCCTTATTATTTAATTGATTAATTATTTCAGAATTCTATAATTAATCGTTAAAAACTAACACAGTTTTTAATTATTATACAGTACTAATTTAAAGTTTAGGACATGGCTACGTGACTCAGGGGAGAGAGTTCTGGTCCTGAAGTCAAGAAGACCTGAGATCCAAGCTCAAATCTGTCCTCAGACATTTACTAGGTGTATGATTCTAGGCAAGTACTTATCCTGTGTTTGCTGTGGAAGAAGCTAGGTGGCTAAGTGGAGAGAGTCCAGGGCCTGGAGTCAGGAAGACCTGAGTTCAAATATGGCCTTAGACATTTACTAAATGTGTGCCTCTGGGCAAACCTTTATCTGCCGTAGACCTCAGAAGAAGAAATGGTAAGCAACTCCAGTATCTTTGCTAAGAAAACTCCATGGATAGCATTGGTGTGCTATGTGCATGGGCTGACGAAGTCACGACTATACAACAACAACAAACTTAAGGTTTGCTAAGTGCTTTCCTTTCATTATCTCATTTGATCCTCATTGTTACCTGGCAAGTTAATTGCTACAAGAATTGTAATCCCTATTTGACAGCTGAGAAAAATGAGGTGGGAAGAGGTTTATGAAGCTAGTATCTAAGAAGGGATTCCAACCCAGGTGTTCCCATCTTCAAGACCAATATTCTATTTACTACACTAAGCTATACTTTTTTCTTATTCTATTTATTTTATCTCATACATATATATGCATGTATACATGCATATATATGTCATTTGTGGACTTTGTAACACATTTTTAAAAATCCTTACATCTAGTCTAATGATCAACCATATTTGAAACACAAGTCACTGGCCATAACAATTATGCTTTGGTAACTGTGAGGTAAAAAGCTTCAAATTTCAGATAAGGTCGTAGTGCTTTTAGAATTAATATTTTTTAATTGAGCACATATTCTATTTAATGCTCCCCCATCTTACAGAGAAAGCAATCTGATGTCTTCTGAAATTTCAAAGGTGCAGTGGGAGACTGGGGGAAGATAAATCTGATTTCTCTGCTTAATTTCTCTTTATTCTAGTTAGATCAAAGCATTGTATTGCTGGAGTCCATGAGTTCTCTGGTAATCAGGAATTTATTGCACATAGCTTTGTGACCTCTAGAGAATCTAATAACTCCATCTTGACTGTGCTCAGTCCAGTTCATCATCAAATCCTCCAGCTTGGATTTGTTCTATTTCTACCCCTTTGAGTACTCTTTTTCCAGCAAAAATACTAGGAACACAGAACAATGACAATCTGGCATTAGAATTTCTTGGACTAGACAACATCCCTGTTCATATTGGCTCTTGGGTCCACATATTATGGTTTTGTCACATGGGGGCAAACCGATGCTGCCTCCAGTATTTCTAAACTCCCTACAAGAGATTTTCCTAAGCAAAGTACTCTAAAAACCCTTCAGGGAATTCTCATCAAAAAAGTTGAAAGTTACCCTCGAAGTGCCAAGACATTTCTACTCACGTGTACTGATTCACACACCCTCAGCTTTCACACAACTATATCATTAGTCATTTTCTCTCCCTAATTCATAGCATGAACTACTCTAAGCTCAACACTGCATTCCATCCACAACCCATTCTTTGCACACGCCATGTGGTTCACTGTTGGTACCCTCCTTCACAAACACCCAGTGGTTGGCTTTCAAACATGCCTATGCTACTGATACCAGGCTCTGTCACTCTTACAATGAAGGGGGTAGTGATTCACCATAATATGTATGCTTTACCTAGGAATAAAGCTTCATTCTTTTCGAAGTTTATCATGAAAGCCATTGAATAATAACATCGCTCATGAACATGGCATTAATGTAGTGGGACACATTTTCCATGCTTCTCTATATCCACTGAAGGGCTCTCCAAGTTCAGTCCAAGGTGGTTTTATTTTTTTCTACCTGCCACCACCCCGTTTTTATATCTTTAGCTCCTTACACAGTACCTTACAAAAAGCAGGCACTTGATGAATACTTTTTAAATCAAATGAGTATTCTTCTTCTCTGGGATTAGACAATCACCTACAGTCCATTGGCTTCCCTCTGGAAGAGATTCTTAACCTAAGGATCTATGAACTTTAACAAAATATTGTAATAAATGTATTTCAATATAATCAATTTCCTTTATAATGTTATTTTATATTTGCACATTTAGAAACATTATTTTGAGAATGGTTTCTGGGGCCCCATGGTATAAAAACAAAATTAAAAACTTCTGTTTTAATAGGATATAATGCCCTTGAAATAAGAAGGTTGTGCCTCAGAAATACTCATCACTCAGGCCTTGAGATGGGAAGTCCTGGGTTCAAAATCTGGACTCAGAAATGTCCTAGCTGTATGACTTCAGGCAAGTAACTTAACCCATTTTGCCTATCCTTTACTATTCTTCTGCCTTGGAACCAATACACAGTATTGATTCTAGGATGGATGGTAAAGGTTTTATAAAAAAGAGAAAGAAATATTCATTACCTTCTACTAGCTTGCTCAGTTCCTTATAGAGAACCAGGCTCAAGAGAGAGTGGTTAAGACAATTGGAATCACTACTGTTTCTTCCTCCCCTAGGTTCTTGCATCTTACCATTCAGAAGACCTTGGCTGGGATTCTAAACCTAGACCTCACACGTATAAGGGCCAATCCTTCAAATATTTGGTATTTGACACAAAATAAGAAACTATTATGTGGAGGGAATCACAGCATCATATATTTAGATCCAGAACAGTCCTTAAAGGCCATTTAGTTTAACCCTCTCATTTTATAGATGCAAATGGAGTTCTAGCATGTGCACAATCTTGCTTGGTTGATTTCCATGTGGAGGGTTCCAGGGGGATGCTTCCAGGATAATGGTAATAGGTGTCAGGAAAATACCTTGGAAAGACTACAGAACCTGCATGAACATTCTGTAAAGAGATCAGGCCAGCTAATCACATAGGGGAGGAAGCTTTTTGGTTGACTTTGATGATATAAAAACCAGGAGACTTGGAGTCAAGGGCTCAATTTTGCCACCTTTCCAGTTATATACCCTTGAATAAATTATTTAACTTCTTTAACCCTGAGTTTCTTCATTTTCAGAATAAGACTAATAATTCTTTTGTAGTAAATCCAACAGTACCAAGATGGACACAGAGTTCATTTGAGTGTCAAGAAGACCTTGATTCATTCAAGCTTTGCTTCTGACACATTCTGTGCAACTTTGGGCTAGTGACTATTATAATCTCTCAATTTCCTAAGTTACTTTCTTCTTTTTTAAAACTCTTACCTCCTGTCTTAAAAATCAATACTGTGTATTGGTCCAAGGCAGAAGAGTAAGGGCTAGGCAATGGGAGTTAAGTGACTTGCCCCAAGGGTCACACAGATAAGAAGTGTCCCAGGTCAGATTTGAAACAAGGACCTCTTGTCTCCAAGCCTGGCTCTCAATTCGCCGAGTCACCTAGCTTCCCTGCCCTAAGCTTTATAAGTCTATAAATGGCAAGGTAGCTGTCAATCTGAATTGCTAGAAATAATTTTCATTATTAAGAGATCCCTTCATGGATGAAATAATAAATTCTATTCATACCCCCACCTCCCAATATTAACCTTTAATGACTACTGTCAAGATAATAGTTTGTAGTAAACTATAAGGTACTATAGAATTATGAGCAGTTATTAGAATTGTTATCTTTATATTATTTGCATTCCTGGATAATTTTTCACGTGTAAAGTTTAAAAAATTAAAAAACAACAACAATAATGCATACTGCTCTTTCATGAAAACTCTTCTGTAAACCATACTGATGGATAAGCTAACCTGCTCCAGGTTTGTTCAAACATGGAGCACATCTGTTTTTACAAAACATTTAAATACAGCATCGCAGCCTAGAGTTCCAGTATTCAGCCCACTGCCAGGAATGCCTCTGTGTTAGTCAGTAGGTGTGACAGAACAAGCAGGTCTGTGACATGATGTTATTAGTGGATCTGTCTCTCCTGTTTCAGAAATAAGCCTCTTGGTTTCACCTCCATAATCATGAAGCAGCAAGAGCCCAATGTTCTATCCTATGATCTTTTCAGGGGTACCATTTCATAGTCACAAATTGACACAACAGTCAATATCTCTTATAAAACCATAGCACTGGGTTTCCTGCCCTTAAAAGAAAGATTCCAAATATACTAAACAGAAATATTAGAGAATGATGGTTCACTTTACAAATGCATTCAGCATTGAGAGGTTGGGAGGTGTTCAACAAATACTTGTTGCCTGATTGGTTATTCATCAGACAAAAGGATTGATTTGCCATGTGAAGTTGTTGGGGAGCACTGGAAAGAATGCTGCATTTGCATGCAGAAAACTTGGACTCCAATTTTGATTTTCTTGCTTGTTACCTTGTAACCTTGGCCAAGTTATCACCCTTCTCTAGACTTATTTGCAACCATGTAAAATGGGATGATCTCTAAGGTCTCTAACTCTAAATCTTATATTCCTTCCAGATTATGTCAAACAGAAGCTTCATATGTATTAAAATATGTTCATTTTCCCACAAGCTTTTCAGAAACATCTATGTCCCAAAAGTAGGTTAGGATGTAGCTATAAATGTGAGGAATGGCCCTAGCTGATTGAAATGACTGCGTGTTGAATCAACGATTAATCCACCTATATACCAGCAAGTTCCTTTGTACCCAACATGGCCCATTCAGCTACTTTTAGGGTTGGGGAAACAATTTTAGCTCCCTAACAGCTTAGCAAACTTCACCTAACATAGGTATATAAGGCTAACAATCTGTACCAATCACAGTGTCCTGGTGATTGATAAAAGAGGTCATAGTCTAGACTATTCACTTTATTGACTACTCCTAAGGTCTCTTTGTGAATGTTCCTAGCCACAACAATCAGATATAAGGGCAGAGACCCACAAGGTTTGGGCTCTCAAATATGGTACCCATCCCAGTTTATGGTACTTGTGTCACCATCATGTACCTTTGAGATTATAGGATGAATGATCCCCATCTTTGCATGCTTGTGAATAATAAAACTGCTTGACCTCTCTTCTGTTATAAACAAAAGGGGGGTCCAAGGGAGAAATGTACAGATGATGTTTATGTATCTATCTGTATTCTCCTCAGCTGCAGATGATGGAGGAACACCAATTCTGATCACCCTTGACAGCTGCTGTAATTTTCCCTTTCACTCTAACAGTTGCCCGGGGAGGACCCTTGAGAGGTTAGATAGATGGGTAACCTTTCCAGGTCCAACCTGGGGTTGGATAGATTAGTATTGGGCAATATATTGATTTGCCTTGGATAACGTTTGGGATCTGACTGTGTTTGATTCCCTTCCGAAGGCCTGGGCCATGATATAAACCACTCAGGAAGGTACTTGTTGAACACTCTTTATCTATACTCAGGGAAAGGATAACAAGGACAAGGATTGGGGATTGGAAATCCTATTGATCTATTATCTATAAACTAGTTGACAATCAGGACTGGAGGCTATTGATCAAGCGAAAGCTAGAGATTTGCTCACCCCCACTCCCTCTGGCCTTTTGGCCACAGCCAAGCCAGAGAATAGGGAAGCTATTGATGCAGTTGTATTGATGATCTTATTCTCTCAGCTTTCTCACTATCAGTGTTGGTGACGCACTAGCTCTCACAGTCTCTCAGGAATAGCTTCAGAGTTATTCCTACCCTCTTCTTCATAGACCTCCCTTCCACCCTTCAACCACCCACTCAGATTTCCCAGTCCAGAGAATCCTGTCCAGAGACCTCCAGAGAGACTTCCCTCAAAGTGGCTGCCAGGGATATTTATACTGTGGGGCCAACCGACTCTGGCTCACGGCACCTGGGAACATTCCGAGTCTTCCACCTGCCATCCCTCTCATTCAAGCTGGCATCCATCACTTCCCAGATTATGAATATAACACTTCTAACCTATAAACTAGCATCTCCAGCTTTCCTTTAGACATAGCAAACTAGATGTCTCCACAGGCTTCTTAAATTCAATGTGTCTAAAACTGGACTCAATATTTTCCCTATCAAAACTCCTTTCTCAGTTTCCCTGTTACTGTAAAAGTTACCACCATCCTTTTAGTCACTCAGATTCCCAAAACTTAGGTATCATTCTCATTCTTATTTTCTCATATCCAATCTGTTTCTGAAGCCTATTGATTTCATCTTTTTAACATTTTCCACATTCTCCACTTTCCCTCTTTCAACATTGCCATGGCCTTGATGAAGGCCCTTATCACCTGGAAATAATAACTTTGTGGTCACTTTTTTGTGTTTTTTAAGTTTTATTTTTATTTATTTTAATAAAAAATGTCCACACAAAGTTTTCTGAAAAATGTCCACATGAGCTTTTCTGAAGTTATTTGATCCAAATTGTGTCACTTCCTCCTTCTGGAGCTGGCAAGCAATTCAATTATCATGGAAAACATATTTCCTTATTATTCATTTGTGTAAGTGAATAATCATATAAAACCAAAATCCAACAACATATATCCAAATAAACAAGTGATCAATCATATGTTTTAATCCGTATTCTTATTCCAATAGTTCTTTCTCTGGAGATGGATAGTATTCTCTGTCTTAAGTCCCTCATAACTCTCCTGGATCATTGTATTGCTATTAGTAGCAAAGTCTATCACATTTGCCCATTCCACAATATTGCTTTTACTGTGTATCATATTCTCCTGGTTCTTCTTATTTCACTCTGCATTAGTTCATGTAGGTCTTTAGAGTTCTTTCTATAATCATCCTGTTTATTATTCCTTATAGCACAATAGTATTCCATCACCATCACCTACCTTAATTTGTTCAGCCATTTAAAAAATATTCTTCCACCTCATGTCTACCTCCTATTTTCTCTGGCTTCTTTCAAGTACCAGCTAAAATAAAATCTTTTACAAGAAAATTTTCCTATTTCTCCTTAATGCTGGAACCTTCCATTTATTGATTTTTCTCCAACCTGTCCTATATGTAATGTTTGTACAGAGCTGTTTGCATGTTGTTTCTTTCATTTGGCCGTGAATTGCTTGAAAGCAAGGACCGTCTTTTGCTTTTCTTTGCATCCCAAGGGATTAGTATGGTGCCTAGTATAATGAATGTAATAGTATAAAAAGTATAATATTTTTATCAATTAATTGTTGATTGATGTCCTGGAAAGCAAACTTTTAAACTTTCAACTTCCCACTCATTGATGATTGATGATTGCCACCTAACAAGTTAAGTGCTCTGCAATGCTTTCTTTCATTTCCCTGCTATGTTCTTGCCAAACACTTTGATGTTCATCATATACACTTTGTGATTCTCTTCCATTTTTTTCCATTTCTGTAATTGTAATCAAATCAATTCTGCCATTGCTACTAGAAAGGACCTGTCACTCTAAGGTTCCACTCTCCATTCTCTGAATTTTTCAAATCAAAATGCCATTCCATGGGCCATTCTACCTCTTTATGTTTTGTTTTCCCCTATTAGAATATAAACTTCTTGAAGGCAGCATTTATCTTTGTTTTTATTTTTGTATTCTTGAATTTAGTACAGTACTTGACACAGTTATCTCTTAATGAGCACTTCATTTATTAACTAATTTATCCATACTATATTGCCTACATAATATATCCCTAAAAAGAATGCTGATAGTCATTTTCACTAGGAATAAAATTGATAGCAAGTACATATAAAAAAAAGACCACATTAAATTATAATTAAGCAGCAATAAAAATGATGACCTTTTTTTGTGGGGGAGTGAGAAGGAATTAGTATGGCTCTTTAATTTCATCTATGGATAGATGATTCAGTATGGAAACTTCCTTTATTGTTCAAGATATGCTGCTCTTCCCTAACCTACAGATAAAGCAGGTATTCTTACACTTTTGGGGGGTATCATGGACCTTTTTGGCAATCTGGCAAAGCCTTTTGTGAGTGTTTTAAAATAAAAACATACACAGGACTAAAAAGAAACTAATTTTATTGAAACAGAGTCATCAGAATGTTTTTAAAAAGAAAATAAGTTCACAGGTCCTGATTGTCACCTGGTACACAGAGACATTAAATGTCTAGTCCTGGTCATACAGGTAGCAGATGCAAGATGCTGGACTTGAATTCAAGTCTTTTTGACTCCAAGACTGCCTCTCTATATGCTATATCATGCTACCTCTCTTTCCAATGTTACAACAGAAGAATCTAACCTTTATATTTTGGTATCTCTTTTCGAATAATGATGATGTGATATTTTATAGAGCTTTAAATAATAACAATAATTAGTATTTATGTAGTGCTTTAGAGTTGCAAAGCTCTTTACAAATATTATCTCATTTGATTCTTGCAAAAACCTTGGGGGGTAGATGCTATTATTATCTCCAAGTTATAGATGAGAAAACTTAGGCAAAAAGAGGATAAATTACTTGCTTAAGGTCACACAGCTAGTAAGTGTCTGAGACCAAATTTGAACTCAAATATTCTCGACTCCTAGTGTTCTATTTACCACCTAACTACCTCTAATATATTATCATATTTATTCTTCATAAAAAGTAGTGGAACAAGTACTTCTATTATTGTTATTTTCAAAGGAACTCTTTGAGATAAGTTGTGAAATACACATTAACTAGACATCCCTCAGACCTTTATGCCATATTTGCTATGTCATCACCTTCTAGCCAGTTATACTAGTCTGTCATCATCTGAAAAAAGTTATTTTAGTACCTCTGCTACATTCAATATGGAGAATGGATGGCCTTCAATACTCAAGTGTTTGGGTTTCTTACTACTGATACATATAGTCTTCTCCACATTTTGAAATCATTTCTTGCGTTCCTGTGTCCAAATAATTGATTGACTTTTGACTAATTGACACTTGACTTTTAGCGGGGCCTTTTTCCAAATTTAGCTAGGTTAGTTAGGTGGCATTTTGTCTCTGGTCCCTTGCCTTACAGCCTTTCTAGCTTGAGGAACTTATTAGGATCTGCCTACCACCGGCATAGCCTTAAAGAATCCAGGCTCATCCTGGCAGAATAATGAGTCACCAGAAAAGGAATTTTGTACAGGGTTTCAGTTCTATTATAGATTAAATATGTTCCCTGTGTACAGTGATGCATCACTGTTACAGAGGAAGCTTGAAAAGCAGGGTTTATCTTTGTCCCGATGTTGACATTAAAGTGGATTTTTACCGTTCTTCAAAAACTGACACCCAAATTTTATTTTTGCCATTGCTGCTTTTCAATTTTAACCAAGTGTATTATGTTCCAACTTTATTATCTTGATATACCTGTCATTGTGGAACTGACCTTCCCTTTCTGTGTTCATTCTTCTCTTATGTGAAGTCTTCACAGTCACAGTTCTAACTTCCCTTTGGATCATATTACTGAAGTAATGGCATCATTTTTCACTTTAGCCAGAGAACTACTTCAATTGTCACCAAATCTTGTCCCGCCAAAAGTAGGTCCTTGATTCATAGTAAGACTTGTAACACAAAGCTATTTATCTGTGTCATATATCCCAGTTGATACACTCCCCATCAGGAAAAAAAAGTAATAAATGGCTCTCTCTCTAGAAAGCCATTGTTTCCCACATGTATCTTATTTCTACTTGTGACTGGAAAGCTGGCTCAGAGATTTTTCCATTGTGCCTTCCAATCTAAAAATGGACTGTGTAATTAAAATGGCATGGACCTTAGCTATTTCAAATTCTACATGTTAGATGAGTATATTGGAGTTTTCCTTAAAAAAAAAACCAACAGATTATGCCTAGAATTAAATTTTCACTGTTTAGCAGACCCTTGAACCTTACAGGGTAGTGTTCACTTCTAATCAGGACAGTAATCCTTTGAATTTTATACAAGTTCTAACTTCCTTTATATATAAGTTAGAGCTTGTATATATATATATATATATGTATATATATATGTATATACATATATATGTATATACATATTGCTATTCACATTAACATTTATGTCACCTACAATACTAGTTTGTAAAACTAATATTTGATGTGGAGGTAGTATGGTGTAATAGGAAGATCTGGGTAAAATACCACCTCTGATAACATAACTGCTTTATGGCACAACATTTCATTGTTTTTAGGGAATTCACAGAGGAGGAAACTTCCTTGACAGGGCAGCACCAGAGCAATGTCAGAGAAGTTCTGTGTCTAGGGTTGTATAGACGATATGTCAGAGGTAGCATTTTAACCTCTATCTTCCTGATTCTAAGATCAGATCCTTATTCATTATTCCATATTGTCTTCCATTTATTGTTTGACAATAGAAACTAAATCCATTAATCCTTATTTACTTTATTCCTTCAAAGTAAAGACTGCTGGATACTAAGCCAAAGGATGTGAATTCAAATTCTGCCTCTTCCACTTTTCCTAGTTACTTTATGCAAATCATTTATTTCTGAAATAGCTAAAGTCCATGCCATTTTAATTACACAGTCCATGTTTAGATTGAAAAGCATACTGAATTAGACCAGCTGTGAATAGATATTATAGTAACCATGGGGAACGCTGGGGAAATTAAAAAATATATATTTAAATAATTAATGTAATAGATTTCATGATAAGTGTGGGCACAGGTGGAAGAGTGGGCTATTCTTCCTGAGTTCAAATCTGGCCTCAGACACTTAGTAAATATATGACCCTGGGCAAGTTATTTAACTATTTTGTCTCAGGTTTCATCTGTAAAATATGCTAGAGGATGGCAAACCATTCCAATATCTTTGCCAGGAAAACCCCAAATGGGGCCACAAAGAGTTGGACATGATTGAAACAACTGAGTAACAACGTGATAATTGTGATTTTTAGTTAATGTCATATGTAGTCTTTGAGAAAAGAATTTAATAATATGCAAAATGGTATCTGTGGTCTTTGAATTCCCTATTTTAATAACACACTAAATTCTATAAAACATGAAGATGAAAAACTTTCATTTCATATAGTAATTATAAGATTATTAGTATCATTCAACCAATGTCCAAATTAAACATTTATTTAATAAACAAATTTAACATTAAGTTAAACATTGAGAGTCTGTCTACATGGTAAAAATTGATGCCATCTCTTTGGTAATTTGCCACTCGACACGTTATCAACATTGAAAAATGTAGGTAAAATATATTTTCACTTTTGAATAATCTGGTTTGTCCAGGTTTGTTGAGCATTTGTTTCATTTACCTCTATGTCAATTCAGACATCCAGATTGAAAGATAGGACAGGAATGATTAAAATAATTATCATTAATAGTCTATGATTTCCTCACCTTAGTAATTCCCTCTTGCTAATACTGATGGAAACAACTCCATGAATCTGTAAATCATCTTCAGTGATTGTGAAGATCAAAAGCATTTGTCACTTGCTGGCTGGCCTTCTGGTAAACCAGGTTGGTCCCAACTTTTACAACCTATTCTCTGGATGGAATGGACATAGTATATTGTTGGGGAAACTTGAAGACTTTTCAGTTTGGTGGAATCTGCCAGAATTTTAATTCTATTAAAATAGCCTTTAAGATCCCAGGATCATTGCCTTACTGTTTAATCATCTGTTAGAGGCTCAGTTTTATATACTGCCTAATCGTTGGTAATTTTCTCTATAAAGGTTAGCCACTTATGAGGAAAATATAGCATATTTAAGGTCTTTTCCATTTAAATCAATTTACTAACAAAAAGGGAAGAAAAGAGAACAATGTGACTTGCACATTACTATGTTTAAAGGCCTATATGCTAAGAATTATGTTAATATTGAAAATAAAATAAACACTTTAAAAGCAAGGACTTGAAAAAAATCCCCCACAAAATTGTAGAAGTTAACTAGATGGAATAAGTGATCTTGGGGGAGAAAGGGAAGTAGACTTCAACTGGATACTTTTACTTCTTTGAGTAAAATATTTTAAAAGGCTTTCCCTTGTATCATTCTGAAGGATCCCATAATTTTTAATATCTTAGAGGTAACTTTCCACTGATTTTAAATATACTTTATAATATCCTGATTTGTAATCAGTCGTATTTTCCACCAAAGTATAAAGTTAGGAGAAAATTAAGTTGGTGATGTAAAGGTAATACATTCTGTTTGTCTCTCTATGTTCTCTCTCTCTCTCTCTCTTTCTCTCTGTCTCTGTCCGTCTGTCTCTCTCAGTTCTCTTTTTATTACCTACGCTGCAAGAACAGCTACCACTCATGGACCCAATCTTGATTATTTGCAAAGTTTTTTGCCTCCTTTTACCAGTCTGAACTCCTTCTTGGAAAGTCTGGTAGACTCTTGCTCTTGGTGCCAAGTTTAGTGCAAACACCTGCCTTATCCCTCCTGCAGCACAGAACTCCCCAACTCAAGCAATCCACCAATCTCAGCCTCCATCGTAACAGGGGCTACAGACCTGCTCCACCATGGCTAGTAATGCTCCTTCTTTTTAATTTTAGTTTTGAACATTCATCAGGAGACCCATTTTGCTAAGGATTGTTTCTCTAATACATTTTTAGGCAAGAATCTCTGTACTTAAAGTCTTTTTGAATTCTCAATTTATGATGTTATGATGTTGTGTTAAATGGCTTTGCCATTTAGCACTGGGTTAACTTCTCTTTCTATTTAAAAATGCAATTATGACTGGTAAAGAAGCTAGCAGGAGAAAAGGTCAGGGCTGGCATGTTGACCTGGATTCAGGAAACAGGTTGTACATTTCCACAAGCTGTGCTCAGCTGTTATTGCAAGATGTTCCTGGAACTCCCTGGAGTACTATTCTTATGGCACAACAGACAACTCTAGGACTAGCTTCAGAGATGAGATTCTTCTTTCAGCAAAATCAGGAATTTATTCTCAATATTTTTAAATTTAATGGATAAAGATAGAGATCCATCCTCAAAGCTGGTAGGCTTGAAGACTTGGGTTTAAAACCTGCTTCTGGTACTTGCTAGCTGTGTACAATTTAACCTCTTAGTTCCCCAGGCAGCCCTCCAAGACTCTAAATTTTAGAGAAGGTGCCTTTGATCTGCATCAATTGCTGGAGTCTTCTCAGCTTATCACCCTTTATTTTCATAGTAGGATCTGTGAGGGCAAAGCTATTTTTACAATACCAAGATGCCTTAAATTCTAAAATGGCCAGTCTCTATAGATAAAATCCATATAAGCAAAAGCTCTTTGGGTGGGTGTGTCCTCAATAATTTTTCAGAGCCTACTATGAAAATTGACAACCACTGTCCTGTGCTAATGAAAGCACAGATCTAGTCCTTAACCCTATTTTTACTGAATAGGAAAAATCTTTTTATGCCAGCCAAATCATTTAGTCACTGTTTGCTACAATCTATTTTAAATGACTTTGTATCTCTTTGAGCAAAGGAGGGGAGGGTCTAGATCTAATATTTAATTGAACTCTAAATAAGGAAATCCCTTTTACCAATGCAGATCAGCAACCACTTTGAAGTTTTGGGGCACAGAGAGCTGTCTCAGGTCCTGAGAAAGTTGAATGCCTTTTTCTGGGTCACACAGACAGTATTTGACAAAGGCAGGACTTGACCAATTCAACCTTACTCTGAGATTGGCTCTCTATCCACTATGCCTTACTCTGTTGCATAAAATAAAGAATCTCATATTCTATTGTTTAAATTTACATTAAAAAGAAGGCAAAAGGGAGACATTTTTTAGAGTCTATTAGCTGAGATATGGGCTCAGTCACTTATTGAGAAACTTGTGGATTTTTCTTTGTTAGGAATCAAGCAACCACTCAAGAATCAACAATCATCAATTCAGTGCTTCCATTGGGTAAGACACTGTGTTGGGCACTTGGAAAACAAATATAATAGGTAAATGAAACAATTCTTACTCATAAAGAACTTGCATCATAAAGGAGGAGACGATAAAGACATATAGAAAGCATATACAGGATAAATATAGAAAAGAAAAAGTACAAGAATATTTTTGTTGTTCAGTTATGTCCAACTCTTTGTAATCCTATGGGACATAGGAGGTCAGGTCCTTCTATTTTCTACTATCTCTCAAAGTCTATCCAAGTTTATGTATATATATAAAATAATTAAGTCTAAAGAAGGAGAGAGAAAGGCAATAGTTGAGGAGATTAGGACTTTTGACATTCTGCTGAAGTCTATGGATTCTTTCTATAATGTTTGTAAATGCATAAAATGAAACGTGTAAAATTACAAATTAAACCCTAAGTTAGTGAAGATGAAGATACATATTTTTCTACAAAAATTCATAGGTCCCCCTAAAATATATCCATAGATTCTTTGAGATTCATAGACATTCGATTACTTGTGTGTGGGGTGGTAGTTAAGTTGCATTTTGAAGGACCACGGGTTACATTTCAAAAGAGATGTTTATAACCTGTTCAGATTGCCTGGTGGTCCCATTCTACCTCCCCCTTCTTCTACTTTCCCTCTCAATTCCCACTGAAGGGAACATATAGAGCTGGAGCAACTTTACTGATGCTGTCTGCCGCTGCAGGGGGCTCAATCAACTTGAGAACTGAATTCAATGAATAGAAATAGATCTTTGTTTGGACTTACCCTTGAGACCTTCCTACTGACGTGAAGAGACTAGTTAGCTACATGATGAATTTGTCCAAGTGTGAACTCAAGAAGTATTACAAGGCATAGAATGGATGAATAGTGGGGCAAATCACTGGAAAAAGAGATATTCCATTGGACGTGGTTACATCTCTTTTCAGTTGCAGACCAAACAAGTCTTTTTTTTTCTACCAGTGTTAAACTAGAAACCTACTTTCCCTGGCAAGCTTATTCTTCTTTAATTCTGAATGATTCTTGTAACTAAGCTCCTTTCTAATGAATATGGACTTTAGTCTCCATTTTAAACCTGGTAATTATTGTGACAGATCAAAGTTATAAAGTATCAGGAGACTTTTGGTTGCTGCTCTAAAAGGCTATTAAATGAAAATGAGTGAATCAGAGATTTAGTCTAGGAACACTTATCCAGGGCTTATTATTTAGTTTGTAAATTATCCACTTCCCATCTCTTTTTATCCTCAAGTTTTTTTCCTATTCCTAAAATGAAGTCATTGTTTGGCTAGTAGCTAGAAGTGCAGATGAAGAAATACCCCTTAGCATGAAGAAACAAAGAAAAGAAGAAAGGTAAAGAAATAAGTCTCAAATGAGTCTCATTTCTTACAAAATCCCAAACATTTTAGAGAAAATTGAATTTTAGAGATAAAATGAGGCATAGAGAATGTTTGTGGATTTCACTTATCTATCTTATTACTCAATAGTCCCATCATAGTCATCATAAATCTATAGTCACTTATGAATTGCTTATTATGTTTCACAATATTTATTGTGCTTACTACTGGATAAAAAAAATAAAAATAGTCCCTGCCCTCAAGGAGCTCACATTCTAATTGGGGCTATAACATATACTTTAAAAAGGTAAAGACAAGATACAAATAGAGTCGACCAACTGTAACCTTACAGGAATTGGCATTTGTATATATGGGAATCAAGAAAGGCCTCCTATAAAAGGTAGCATTTGATTTGAGTTGGGTGTTGAAGGAAGAAATTCTAGTAGGTTGAGGTGATGCTGGGGAGTGAGGGTCAGCCAGCCAATGCAAAGATCTGGAGCCAATGCAAAGATCATCTCCAAAGAAGAGTAACTAGGCTAATCTGACTAAACTTTAGAATGTATGGAGGAGAATAATGTACAAAGACTGGAAAGATAGTAATGAACCAGGCTGTGAAGATATTTTTTTGCCAAATAAAGGGGTTTATTTTTTATCTTAGAGGTAAAAGGGAATCACTAATGCTGGAGATTTTTGAGTGATATAGTTAGACAGGATAGGGAAGTCTTAGGTAAATTGATAGGCTTTGGGAAAGTAAATAGTTGCTGTGAAGAGAAAATGAATGATAGTGAAAACAATCTACTGGAGAAGATGAGGGGATAGGATCAGGGGTGCATAGAGAGAAAGGTCCCCTCTTTAACAGAGACTTAAGTGAAGGATGAGATAATGGGTGATAATGTCAGATAAAAGTCAGATGGAGAAAATGGCGCAGTACTTGGAGTATTTCCTTAATGTAGGATGAAGCAAGGACCTCATCTGAGAAGGTGAGCAAAGGGGAAGCCATAGGTAGACTGAGGACAAAAATGATTTGGAAGAGCTGCTATGAAGAGTAATATAGAAAAACAACTGGAGAAGAGTAGATATATTGTCTTACAGCAGTGAGTATACGGTAAATGAGTACCCAGATAAGAAAATGTAAATTTGTAATGAATCTACTTGGGGAAGTTTTGTGATGTACTCAAACTATTCAGTAGTGTGCAAATTAAAACGAAGTAGGCATATGGTGAGTTATCAGACAGAGTCAGGGTTAGACAGGACATGTTCACCTGGTTCAGTGCTCTATCCACTACAACACATATAAAAGAGGACTCTAGAAGGTGTCTGGGAAATCTTGTGATAAAGTGGAAGGGAGTGTGGTTGAAGGGTTAATGTGCTCTTTAGAACCAGGAGAGGTCTATGGCAAGTAATCACTACAGTGGCTGCCTGAAGGCTTTGGTCATCTTTCAAACTTGAGATCATATGTTGCTCAGCCTATGCAAACAGAGCTAACAGTTTCTCATTGTCCTCTGACTAGTATTCCCTAGCAAGGGCATCTTCTGATGGTTGGAGAACTTGGAAAGAAATCAGAACATTCATACGGTTTCTCAATTTTGGGTGCATTAACTTTAAAAATATTTTGATAACTGTATTTCAATATAATGTGTTTCCTTTGCAATCCTGCATAATTTATTTAATAGTTTTTGAAACATTAGAAGGATGTGCATAGGGTTCGTTAGACTCCAAAAGGGGTCTATGAGCCACAAAAGTTTTAAGAAATTTTGTTTTAGGAGCTCAGGGTTTAGACTCCTCATTGCTACAGTCACTTTCTGCATGGGAGATGGTATCAATACAGATATCTCTAATATGTAATATTTTGCAAAGTACTTTCACTAAGAAGTAAGTCCTAGCAGTCAGGTGTTCTAGTCTAAGTTTATTTGTTGTCCAATTGCTTTTCAGTCATTTCTGACTCTCAGTGATCCCATTTGAGGTTTCCTTAGCAAAGATAATGGAGTAGTTTATCATATCCTTCTTCCACTCATTTAAAAAATAAGGAAGTATATACAAATAAGGAGACTGAGGAAAACAGGGTTAGGTGACTTGCCCAGAGTTGAACAGCTAGTAAGTGTTTGAGGACAATTTTGAACTCATAAAGGTGAGTTTTCCTGATTCTGAACTCAAATATTTATTGCTGTCCACCATTGATTATAATCTTTGATTAGCATCTGTAGAAGCATAGCTTGAACCTATGTGAAAATGATAGAATGTTTGCTCTCGAGTATGTATTGAGAAATTTATGGCAATTCTTGACTGAAAACTCTGCTTCATATTTTCCCCTGATGGACAAATGCTTGAGCTATGTGGCATCAAGGTGAGCTGGGTTAAGAAGACATAATTTAGACACTGCTCTTTGGTTTTCCATGTCACATATGAAAAATGACACTCATGTCCTCATTGTTCTCATTGTGCAATATGAGCAGATTGTGCCCCTAGGTTTTCCTAGCCAGATGTTTGAGGTACAAGCATTGGCAAAGGATTGCAAATGAAATGTTTCCAAGGTTCATTTCACAGACACAGAATGCAATGCAAGCACATTGGCAATCTCTTCAAAAAGGCCAATCTCTTTGAAAAGCAGAGCTTTTCCAGAGGAAGGCTGAAAGTGTTGGCAAATTGTCGGGAAGCCCTAATCAGCACTCACTTCCTGATCACAATTTTTACAAAGGTATTAAAAAGAGCAACTAAGATAATAGATGTGCAGCTTGAGTGTTACACAGATATCTTCAATAATCATAATCATCATTGCTGGTATTTATACCACTTTTTAATATTTGGAAAGCGCTTTATAAACATCAGCTCACTTTATCTTCACAACAATTTTAAAGAGAGATGTTACAAGTACCCCCATTTTACGAATAAGGAATCTGAGGCAAATAGAGGTTAAGTGACTGACCCAGGGTCATATTGTTAATAAGTATCTGAGGCTGGATTTGAATCTAGGTCGCCTTGTTTCCCAGTCCAGCTCTTTATCTTCTATGCCACTTACCTCATAGTAGTTATTTTATATAGCTAACAGAAGGAGCAGAAGGTTTACAAAAGATAGGGTGTATTCTTTATGGAGGATTTATGGGAGAGGGAAAACTAGGGAAGGAAATACATCATTTAAAAGGCATTTATAAAGCATCTACTATGTGGAGGCATTGTGCAGCGTGCTGCACACTGGAGGTAAAAAGATACAGATGGTCCCTGTATAGATCAGAACACAGGCTTATTAAAGTATCTAAGTATAGCATGTGCCCAAATCTTTTACCCTTTAGAAAAATGTAACTTAAAAAAATACCTTATGGAAGGGAGTAAAGATGGCGGCAGAGTAAAAAGCAGCTGCCTGACCTCTCCTAACCCACGCATATAGGACTCCTCAAGAAGACATAAAAACAAATCCAGAGGAAAGAAGGGACCCCACAACAGGGCGCAGCATTGAAAGTATGTGGAATTGGGGAATTTCCATGCTATAAAAGGGTGAAACAGCTCCTACGAAAACATGAGCAGAGCAACCCCCTCCCCCACCCCACACCAACTACAACTCCAAAGCCAGCTCACAAGAGTCAGAGCAAGTTTGGGGTACCCATTAAGTCATTGGCAGCTCACCAGGGCTTGTTCCTGAGAGTGGCAAGACTTAAGACCCCCCAAGAGGCTAAAGAACTCACGGTCTCTGAACACAGACCCTGAGCCCAGGCGCAGGCGAAGGGGCTGACACAGGTGTGGACTAAGGCGTGGACTAAGGAGTGGACTAGGGCGCGAATGAAGGGGCTGATTCTGAGTGCAGGAGCGGACCTTGAGTGGGGACCCAGTGCAGAGAGGTGCTTGACTGTGGAACTTCAGGCAAAAATCAAAGAAGAAATCATAGAAACAATCAACAATTTCATTGAAGAGAATGACAATGATGAGATATCCTACCAAACTCTGTGGGATGCAGCCAAGGCAGTATTCAGGGGGAAATTTATATCCTTGAGTGCATATATTAACAAATTAGGAAGGACAGAAATTAATGAATTGGGCATGCAACTTAAAAAATTAGAAAGCGAGCAAATTAAAAATCCCCAGATGAAAACTAAATTAGAAATACTAAAAATCAAGGGAGAAATTAATAAAATCGAAAGTAAAGAACTATTGCATTAATAAATAAGACTAGAAGCTGGTATTTTGAAAAAACAGATAAAATAGACAAAGTACTGGTCAATCTAATGAAAAAAGGAAAGAAGAAAACCAAATTGACAGTATCAAAGATGAAAAGGGAGACCTCACCTCTAATGAAGGAGAAATTAAGGCAATCATTAAAAACTATTTCGCCCAACTATATGGCAATAAATATAACAATTTAGGAGATATGGATGAATATCTACAAAAATATAAATTGCCTAGATTAACAGCAGAAGAAATAGAATACCTAAATAATCCCATATCAGAAATAGAAATTGAACAAGCCATCAAAGAACTCCCTTAGAAAAAATCGCCAGGGCCTGATGGATTCACAAGTGAATTCTATCAGACATTCAAAGAGAAACTAATCCCAATACTATACAAATTATTTGATATGATAAGCAAAGAAGGAGTCCTACCAAATCCCTTTTATGACACAAATATGGTACTGATTCCAAAACCAGGCAGACCAAAAACAGAGAAAGAAAACTATAGATCAATCTCCCTAATGAACATAGATGCAAAAATCTTAAATAGAATACTAGCAAAGAGACTCCAGCAAGTGATCAAGAGGATCATCCACCATGATCAGGTGGGATTTATACCAGGAATGCAAGGATGGTTCAACATTAGGAAAACCATCCACATTATTGACCATATCAACAATCTAACAAACAAAAATCACATGATTATCTCAATAGATGCTGAAAAAGCCTTTGACAAAATACAGCATCCATTCCTGTTGAAAACATTGAAGAGTATAGGAATAGAAGGACCCTTCCTAAAAATAATAAACAGTATATACCTAAAACCATCAACAAGCATCATATGCAATGGGGATAAATTAGAAGCCTTTCCAATAAGATCAGGAGTGAAACAAGGATGCCCATTATCTCCTCTGTTATTCAACATTGTACTAGAAACACGAGCAGTAGCAATTAGAGAAGAAAAAGAAATTGAGGGTATTAAAATAGGCAATTAGGAGACTAAGCTATCACTCTTTGCAGATGATATGATGGTTTACTTAAAAAATCCTAGAGAATCAACTAAGAAGCTTGTAGAAATAATCAACAACTTTAGCAAAGTTGCAGGATACAAAATAAATGCACACAAATCATCAGCATTTCTATATATTTCCAACACATCACAACAGCAAGAGGCAGAGAGAGAAACACCATTTAAAATCACCCTAGATAATATAAATTACTTAGGAATCTATCTACCAAAACAAACACAGGAATTATATGAAAACAACTACAAAACACTTCCAAACAATTAAACTAGATCTAAACAATTGGAAAGCCATTGATTGCTCATGGGTAGGACGAGGTAACATAATAAAAATGAACATTCTACTCAAATTAATTTACCTATTTAGCGCCATACCTATCAAACTACCAAAAAACTTTTTCACTGAATTAGGAAAAACTATAACAAAGTTCATTTGGAATAACAAAAGATCAAGAATATCAAGGGAAATAATGAAAAAAATGTGAAGGAAGGGGGCCTAGCAGTACCAGATATTAAATTATACTATAAAGCAGCAGTCATCAAAATAGTATGGTACTGGCTAAGAGACAGAAGGGAAGATCTGTGAAAAAGACTTGGGGTAAGTGACGTCAGCAAGGCAGTATATGATAAACCCAAAGAGCCCAATTTTTGGGACAAAAATCCACTATTTGACAAAAACTGCTGGGAAATTTGGAAAACAATATGGGAGAGATTAGGTTTAGATCAACATCTCACACCCTACACCAAGATAAATTCAGAATGGGTGAATGACTTGAATATAAAGAGGGAAACTATAATTAAGTTAAGTGAACACCAAATAGTATACGTGTCAGATCTCTGGGAAAGGAAAGATTTCAAAACCAAGCAAGAGTAAGAGAAAATTACAAAATGTAAAATAAATGATTTTGATTATATCAAACTAAAAAGCTTTTGTACAAACCAAAACAATGTAGCCAAGATCAGAAGGGAAACAACAAATTGGGAAAAAATTTTATAACAATAAACTCTGACAGGGGTCTAATTACTCAAATATACAAGGAG
This sequence comes from Gracilinanus agilis, assembly GCF_016433145.1. NCBI lineage: Eukaryota > Metazoa > Chordata > Mammalia > Didelphimorphia > Didelphidae > Gracilinanus > Gracilinanus agilis. Next base: position 457,549,610 of record NC_058132.1, read on the forward strand.
TTAAATCAATTGTATAAAAAATCAAGCCATTCCCCAATTGAAAAATGGGCAAGAGACATGAATAGGCAATTCTCAGGTAAAGAAATCAAAAGTATCAATAAGCACATGAGAAAGTGTTCTAAACCTCTAATAATTAGAGAAATGCAAATCAAAACCTTTGATCCAGCCATACCATTGTTGGGTTTGTACCCCAAAGAGATCATAGATAAACAGACTTGTGAGAAAATATTTATAGCCTCGCTTTTTGTGGTGGCAAAAAACTGGAAAATGAGGGCATGCCCTTCATGTGGGGAATGGCTGAACAAATTGTGGTATATGCTGGTGATGGAATACTATTGTGCTAAAAGGAATTCCATGTGAATTGGAAAGACCTCCAGGAATTTATGCAGAGTGAAAGGAGCAGAGCCAGAAGAACATTTTACACAGAGACTGATATACTGTGGTAAAATAGAATGTAATGGACTTCTGTACTAGCAGCAATGCAATGACCCAGGACAATTCTGAGGGACTTATAGTAAAGAACACTACCTACATTCAGAGGAAGAACTGCAGGAGAGGAAACACAGAAGTAAATCAACTGCTTGAATACATGGGTTGAAGATGACTTGATTGGGGATTGAAACTACCACACCAATGCAACTATCAACAATTTGGAAATAGGTCTTGATTAATGACACATGTTAAAACCAGTGGAAATGCATATTGGCCCGGGGAGGGGGGGAGATCAGGGGATGAAGGGGAAAGTAAGAGCAAAGATCATGTAACCATGTTAACTTTTCTAAAATATAAATACTAATAAATGATAAATAAAATGCCTTATATTTTGTGCCTATATACTTGTAATTCCTTCTAGAATTTAAGAATAGAAATGGTTGAGAGTTAGGATACTTTCCTTCTTTTAGGATAGTTAGATCCTGATTGCATAGCCTTCTGCAAACCACTTATCACGGGGAGGGGAGCACTCACAGGTTTATAATATATAAAACAGAATAGACTACTAGGAAAAGCGTTGGAGAGATCTGAGTTTGGAATTTACCTCAATACTTATGAGCTCTGTGACCATGGGCAAATTCATTAATCTCTCTGAGAGTCAGTCTCATCTGAAAAGGGGGTTAATAATATTTGAAATAACTCCTTCACAACATTATTGTGAGTCTCGTGTAAAGCGACATGCCCAAGGTGTTATATAGATTTTTAAGTGTTATTTGCCAGCTATTATTGTACTCTCATTGTTACTATTTTAAACTTATCAAAAGAAAGTTATTTTAATAAATTATTGTTCAGTTGTTCAGTCATGTCTGGCTCTTCATGACCTTCTGTAGCATAGAATACCAATACTTTCCATGGGATTTTCTTGGCAAAGATACTGGAGTTGTCTGTCATTAGCAAACTGAAGCTAAATGCCTTGCCCTGGGTCACACAGCTGTAAGTGTCCGAGGTCAGATTTGAATTCAGTTCTTCCTGACTCCAAGCCCATTGCTCCATCCACTAAGCCATTTAGCTGCTTCTATATTGTAATAAATATCTCATATAATTAGTTATTCCACAAAGGCATAGAATTATCTTAGTACTATAAACAGGAATTAGCTGAGTAAATCACTTAATCTCTGATCCTCAGTTTCTTCATTTGTCAAGTTGTGATCATAATAATTATAATTTGATGAGATTTGAATACCACATGGAGGAGTTTATATTTTATTATAGAGTCAACAGGGAGCCACTGGAGTTTATTGTGTAGGGAAGCAACATGGTCGAACCTGTGCTTTAGGAACATCTTTTTGGCAGCTCTTTGGAGAATGGAAGGATAGACATGAGGAAGAGACATCAATTAGAAGGCTCTTGCAGTAACTGAAAAGGGAGGTCAGGAGATCCTGAATTAGGTGATAGCTGGGTAAGCAGAGATGGATATGGAAAGTTGTTGCACAGGTGGGACTGGACAGATTTGGCAATTGAATGGATAAAGATCCCTCTTTTAGAGAAGAAACTGAGACGCCAAGTTAACTGATTTGGTGTGGGTTATGTGGTTACTAAATGTTAGAACTTATCCATGAATCTAGGTCTTCTGATCTCAGATTCTGTGTGCCTTCCACCATAGCTACCTTACCAGGGTAATCTGAATAAAAATGTTGTGCAGGAATTTAATTCAAAAATATTTATGAAACACCTAGAGTATATAAGACCCTGTGCTATATTTTAGAAAAGATACATTTACTTTTTTGCCTAAGACTTGTGATTTTATTACCATAGCAAATTCCTAGAGAAGGAATTATGTCTACTAATGCATCTATTTTGGCATAGGTGAAACAGTAGATGAAGCACTGATACTAGAGTCAGGAAGACCTGATTTCATATGTAGTCTTAGACGCTTAGTTGTGTGATCCTGGTCAAGTTACTTAACCTATACTACTTCAGTTTCCTCAGCTTTAAAATAGGGATCATAACAGAGCCAAGGTTGGGAAGAGAAAATGAGATATTAATAAAGTTATCTGAGGAACTTAAAGTACTAGCTCTTTGCATATTCTTGGAGTTGCCTGGGGGACATTGAAACTTTCAGTGACTTGCTCAGGGTCATACATCAGGCATGCTTGAAATAGGGCTTAGATTGAAGTCTTGACTCCAAAGTCAACTTTCTTTGCACAATACCACATTTCATTCTCTTTGGAGAAAAGACAAAGTTTATATGTATCCTTTATTTAGGTGGCCGAGTTTGAAATCAAGGAGACTGAGAAAACCCCATATGTTACCATAAAGAGTCAGAAATGACAGAAATGACTGAATGAGAACACAAAGACTCTTAAGGTGCTCACAGATTTCCAACAATGATATACTAGGTATGACCAAATCTCTCTTTCCCCATTTCATAATTTATGCTAAATATAAGATTTGATGAGTTTACTCAGATTGATAATTATGTATTATATTACAGTATTAGATATAGTAGTATATCTATAATATATGGACATAATATCTCTATTGCAATTGGAAAAAGTGGGGATATTTTACTTGTGATTTGTATAACAAAAACAATCTTGAAATGTGTTGTTTAGTTTCTTAACAGACTAAGTAAATAACACCAAATTTATAATTTCATTTCTTCCCAGGCATTTATACAGTTGATACAGAGCTTAGTAGCTTTTTGATATCTCCACTGGAGAACACAAGAGCTAGATTTCCTCTATTTCTGAAAGCATACTATCTTTTGATAGAAATAAAAGATAATTAAACATTTCAGAGAAATCATGTACCATTTTATATTAGAGGAAAAAGATAGAATCATATGGCTTCAAGCCATATGTGTACCGTTTGTTTCTACTGTTTACTTTGTTCCTATCTGAAAAGGTTCCTGGGCTGTTGGTTTACTGCATTATTACTGATTTTGTGTGGTGTAAGTTCTAGTAATCACATAATTTCAGAATTGAAAGGGACTCCAATGACGATCTAGCTTAACCCACATTTGAAAAGAATACTTCCTACTTACTGCATTGTTTACTAGGGCTCATGTAGGCTCAGTTTGGAAACCTCTAATGCCTTCCCCTGAGGAAAAAGAATACTCTATTATGTTCTTCATTAAGGCTCATCTGGGCTCAGTGTGAAGACCTCCTATGTCTTTCCATGTGAAAAATAAAACTTTCTACCTTGTTCTTCATTAGGGCTCATCTGGTCTCAGTTCAAGGACCTCCAATGCCTTTACTTATGAAAAATCCTCTCTATTGTATTCTTCATTAGAGTTCAACTAGGTCGAGTTTGAAGACCATCCATGTGCCACTATGCTTATTTCTTTTTAAAGTATTATCTATTTTAGATAGAAACCATAGCTCTATCAGTTTGCCTGTAGTATTTTTTCCTTTTAGTAAATTGAAACATATAGAACGATACTTTGGAAAGTAGCAAGATACAATGGAAAGAACATTGACTTTAGAATCAGAGGACCTGAACTCAAATGAAACTTCTCTTACATACTGCCTGTGTGATCTTGGATAGATCATTTGACTTTTCTGGACTTCATCCAGAAAATAAAGTGGTTATAATGAAATGATCTCTAAGGCATTTCCTCTTGATAGTTAAAAGGTAACTTGACTTTATACAGAAAAGCACCCTGCAATCAAGTTACTAATGATAGGTGCCACATTTAATGCTGCAATCATGCAGTGTTTCTTCACTTAGAGTCCATGGAGATTTTACCATTGAATTGTTAGGTTTAGGTTAAATCAGTATTGTAACTCATAATTAAACCTATAATAAGAAAACATAAGTTGCTATAAAATCTTACTTTGAATGATTCATAGTTAATGAAAAAGTGATCATCACAGTGAATTAAAAATCTTTGATGTGATAATCCAAAGGGATTTTGGGGAATTCATTTCCATATCACAATATAATCTGATAATGAAAGCTGGTGCCCACTGACACAGCTGATTTTTGGCAATTTAAAGTGTGAATCATTTATTCCAAAAATGACAAGTGAAACCTTATTAACAGCATAAATGTAGTTTCTTGCAAAAGATGACTTCAGGTAAAACAACATTACAGAAGCTACTTAGTTCCTGGAAGAGTACTATAAAAACCTTTATGTTCTCTAACTTCATCTGGACATTCACTGAAGCAAGGCAGTCCTATTCTTCTAATAATTGATTCCCTATGTTATTCCCCTTCAGGAGCTATTGTAGACCTCTTTCCTCTTAAAGGTGCTATACTTTTTCCTCTTTCCCTTTTCTTTCTTTTCTTTCTCAGCTAAGACAGGTACTATTTCTTTCTTCTGTTTGTCAAGGAGCTACTCAAACCATTTAAAAAACTTTTTCCTGTTGTTACACAAATCATGAGTAAAATGTCATTTTACTCTACTGGCAAAATTGAGGCCATTTTGTCAGTTAGTTCTTCTAGCCTCTTCATCTCAAAATGCTGTGATAAAATCCCATATTCTTTCATATTTTTCCAGTTTCTGATTAAGAAGTGACTCTTTTCCATGATAAGACCAACCTCTGTACATAAATGTCATCTCAACCCTTCTTTTCCTTTCTATCAAATTACAGCTCAACTATTCACTCTCAGGTTCACATTTTCAGCTCTCCTTATCTATAGGTTCATTCTCTATTGCCTTCAAACACGTTCAAATTGCTTGCATCCTTAAAAAAATCTACACCAGAATCTGCCATTTCAGTAAAACTCCTTGAATAGGCTCTCTGCTTCCATTTTCTTTCCTCTCATTTCTTCCCCAAACCTTTGCAAAATAGCTCATCACCTAACCACTCAACTAAAATTGTTCTCTCCCTTAGTTACCAACGATATCTTGCCAGCTAATGATCTTTTCTCAGTTTTCATCTATCTTTACTTATTTGATACTTCTCTCTTCTTTCCACAATCTCCCACATCTTTTGTGAGCTCATCAATCATATTACATCCCTAATCATGGGTGTTATCCAAGGTCCTGTCTGAAGCACTTTCGGTTTGCCCTTTACAGCCTCTCCATTAACCTTGTTAGCTATAATGGGTTTAACTATTATATCTTTATAGATGACTCAGAGATTTATTTATCCATCTCCCTTTTCTGTCCTCTGCTTTGAACCTATATCACAATTGTCTATTGGGCACTTCAAACTGAATAAGTCAGAAATATACCAAATCCAACATACCCCAAACTGAACTCATTCTCTTTCCCCCAAAACACTCCTTCCAAAATTTCTCCATTTCTGTCAAAGGCTCTGCCATTGATCTCATTCCCCAGGTTTGTAACTACGTCATTATCATTGATACCTCACTTCCCTTACTCCATAGATCTAATTAGTTGCCAAATCTTGCCACTAGGACCTTCATAACATTTCTAGCATCTGATAGCTTCTCTTCATTCACATATCTACCATCTTATTTCAGTTCCTTATCACCTCTCACCTAGACTTATGCAATGGCTTTCTGATTAGTCTCCCTGCTGTCTAAGAGATTTTTTTTTATAATTTCAGATCTGACAGTGTGATTTCCATAATTAGCCAACTCCCCAAATTCCCTATGACCTCTAGGATAAAGTAAAAACGTCTCTGTTTAGCTTTTAAAGCCCTTTATAAGCTTGCCCCAACTTGTATTTCTTACCTGCCTTGAACATTATTCAACATTCTCACATTGTCCTGAGCCAAAATGACTTTTTCTTCTGTTTCTCACACCCTATCCTCTATCTCCCATCTCTTTGCTTTTGCACTGTCTATACCCCATACCTAAAATGCACTCTTTTCTCACCTTGCCTCAGAGAACACCCTTTTCCTTCAGCATATAGCTCATGTTCTTACCTTCTATATGTATCAGTTCTCCATTCTCCCCAACTGTCATTGTTTTCCCAAACTATAATGTATTTAACTTCTTTATATCCCTAATGCTAGCACAGTGCCTGGCACACTGTGATTTGTTGCTTATCCTTGGCTTTTGAAAAGGATGAATGAAATCTGTACTTCATGAATTGGATTTAAGTGAGGCAGAGTTGCAAAAAGTTGAAACACTTTCTCTTCCAGAGTCATTCAAGTTCAGTGGCAAGACAAAAATCAGGATAACTAGAGATATTCTGGGATACATTCAATTACCTTGGCATTTTCACTATATGACCAAGTTTTAAGCACCCCACAGTACCTGTTTTGGCTACCCTCATGGTCTTTGGAACAAACTGTTCTCATCTGCCCATTCTGCCAGGGAGAGGAGCTTAAGGAATGCTTATTGGCTGATTGATTCATAATATATTATTTACTGATTCTTCCATGTTCCACCACCTTCCCATGGATGTGCCTCAAGGCTCTGTTCTTGGGTCCCCCCCCTTTTTTTCTGTGTCTTCTGTCCTAGCTTTTTAAAAAAATTATTTTATTATTATTTGAGTTCAGAAGACACTTCAATTACATATTCAGCCCTACTCTCTGTCCTGAACATAAATCATTATATATGAAATCATACAGCTTAGGGAAGATATAGCATTTTTAAGATTTACAAATTATTTTCTCCATGTTTCTCATTGATACAAAAACCTTAATGAGGTGAAGTATTACTTCCCCCATTTTACAGATGTAGAAACCAAGGCTGAGTGATGTTAAGTCACATAACATAGTATAACCACGCAAGGCAATTAAGTCACACAAGTATTAAGTGTCTGAGGGAGGATTTGAACTCAGGTCTTCTTGACTTCAAATTTAGCATGCTATCCACCATGCCATCTAGATCGTTCACAGATGGAGAGCTAGTTTCAAAATCAGGGACAAAAATCCTCTGACACAAGATAAGTCTCCATAGGCCACTGAAATTATAAATCATTGAATAATTGTTGATCTACATTTATAAAGTAAGACTGTTAAAAAACCACCAGTCTTGTGAAAAAAATAAAAAGAAATCACATTAAATTTGTTAATAACTTCCTTATCACCCTGGTTCACACTGAACTTGTAGCCTCACAAATAAATCTAGTTGATCAAAGATACATAGGAATTTTTGCATCAATCTTAATAATAGATTGAGTCAGGAAGACCTGAGTTCAAATCTTATCTCAGATACCTCCTAGTTGTGTGTTCCTGGGCAAGTCCCTTAACTGTACTCAGCCACAATTTCCTCACATAAAAATGTGACAACAATAGCAATGCTTGATTTTTACAACTTTTTTAGTAATATAATATGTAATTATAATAATGTAATAAATACAAATAATAATTCTGTGGTAATTTTTTATGGCTTCTTTCTCTAATTGGGATGCAGTATGTTTCTTCTGGCATAGGAAGAATAAGTCTAAATACTATCTCTGTTGCTTTCTATTTAAATGACATTGAGCAAGTCACCTAACCCTTCTGTGTCTTTGTTTTCTTATCTGTAAAATTAAGGGATTAAGCTAGAAGGCTTCTGAGGTTCCTTCCATATCTAGATCTAAGGTCTCTCTCTCTTCCCTTGGTATTTTAAATTCCTATGAGCTTTCCTGTAGCCATTACAATTAATTAAATCTTTAAGAATCTAGAGAAAGTCTGTGCTTATTTCACAGCTTCAGATCTGGAAGGGATCTTAGAGGCAATCAAATCAAATTGCCTCATTTTATAGATAAGGGAACTGAAACAGAGTGATTTGCCCTGAGCCACACAAGTGCCAAACATCAGAGAAAGGGTATAAACTCAGGTCATCCTAATATCAGAACAAATATTTTATTTGCTGTGCTGTACTGACTGTCAGGGAGAAGACAAAGTCAGGGAGAACAGAGTAAGAAAACATGGAAATGCTTCCAGTTAAGATGGCGGCAGAGTAAGGAGCAGCACTGCTTGATCTCTCCTAACCGAAGCATACAGGACTCCTCAAGGGGACATAAAAACGAATCCAGACGAACAAAGGGACCCCACAACAGGGCGCAGCATTGAAGGTATGCAGAATCGGGGCATTTCCACGCTATAAAGGGGTGAAACAGCTCTCACTAAAACGCGAGAGGAAGAAGACCCTCCCCCAGCCCCACACCACCTACAACTCAGAGTCCAGCTCACAAGAGTGAAAGCAGGTTTGGGGCACCCATTAAGTCACTGGCAGCTCCAGGGCTTGTTCCTGAGAGCAGCAAGATTTCAACCTTTAAATCATAAATGAGATATTTCTACTTTCTGTTGGATGATTCCTGCCTCCTTAGTGCCAAGTGATCTATGAAAACAAATGCTACCTTAATTAATGGTCTATGAAATCTTCCTTAAACACTTTGCGCAAACACACAGTAGAATAAATGAAAAAAAAAAACAGCCAATTCCAAAGAAAAACCCATTATTTCAATAAATCATTCTTGCTTCAATAAATCTCCAATAGTTTCCTATCATATAATATAGGATAAAATACAAAATCCTTAGCTGGGCATTTAAAGTTCTCTTCAATCTGGGTTCCACCTACCTGTCCATTCTTATTTCATATTATTAGATGCTCTATCTGGTACATAGTGAGGTCTTAACAAATGCTTATTTCCTTTGTTCCTTTGGTTCTTTTTTCCTTTCTATTTTATCTCCTCAATGGAGCATAAAGTCCTTTAAAGTTTGTATTGTTTCATTTGTGTTTTTTATACTGAATAAGAAAATTAGGTGGGAACATTAGAAAACCAAGATGGGAGTGAACCAGTGAGACAAGTCTTTGGATTTTAGAAAAGGGAAGGGAAGGAGACAGGAAGGATGAATGTGGGAAAGGGAGCTTTTTGACACAAAGACAAAGAACCTACTTTGCAAGTTTGAACTAAGGTGCCCTTAGAAAGTTCTTATTAGTTAGAGCATTGTTAGTGACTGCTAGGTGGCACAGTCAAGAGAGTGCCAGCTCTGTAGTCAAGAGAAAGTGAATTCAAATCTAGCATTAGACACTAAAAACATTGGGCAAGTCCTTAATCCTGTTTGCTTTAATTTCCTGATCTGTAAAATGAGCTGGAGAAGGAAATGGCAAATCATTCCAGTATCTTTGTCAGCAAAACACTAAACATGGTCACAAAAGAATCACATGACTAATCCAGAAAACAACAAAACAATACTGTTAGCTATTGCTATAATATGAATTTTTTTGGTTACAGGTGCTTTGACTCTAAATTCAGTATTCTTATGGTCTTTTCCAAGAGGTAAATTTCTAGTTTGATAATTAGAAAGGGTATAAGAGAATGCTTTCTATTAAATGGTCTTAGTCTTTTGGAGAAGAAACTGGCAAACCCCTCTTTGCCAAGAAAATCTCTAAATGGAATCATGAAGAGTTGGATTTGACTGAAATGATTCAACAACAGTAACTTCAATATAAGAGAAAGCACACAAGATTGAGAGTTAGAGGGACTAGGTTTGAATACTAACTGCCACTTATTATCTATCTATGTGATTTGGGCAATCACTTTAATATTTTTTTGGCCTCAACTTCCTCATCCATAAAATAAAAGAGATAGATTAGGAAACCTCTCAGACCAATCCAACTCTAACTTTATGATCCTAATGTGTCAATGGGTACTATTGTAGTAATGGATTGCCCTTTCTGGTTAAATATTTGTCTAGTCACAGGAAGCATATAGATATAGTACCTTGCCCTAAAGGAGGGACACTGCTGATGGGAATCATAAGTAACCTGGGAGGTTCAGGAAAAGGAAAGTGAATATTTTAGGCAAAATAGGTCTTTTTGACTCCTCCCCAATCATTCCTCTAGACTGGATGACTATTTCCCCTAATTAAGCATCCCCAGGTTTTGAGTAATATGAAACATGGCAGAACATCATTGGAAAGTGTCTTGAAGGAATAATGACTTGCATAAATTAGTAGAAGTAATATCTTTACTACATTCTTCCACAAAGAACTATACTTGTTATATTTCAACAATAGATTCCTATTAGTGTTCTAGTGAGAAAGGAAATTAATTTTTAAAAATCAGTTATTGATTTTTATTATTAACTGAATAAATACCAAATAAATATTTATAGATACAGAGAACAGAAAAGAGGATTATACATGAAACTAAAAATCACTAATATGAATAACTTGCTTTTCTTTTAAAACTTTGTTATTACATTAAAATACCCAGTTAACTTCCTCCTTCTCTATGTTCCCACCTTTAGAGAAGGCATTATTCAACAAAAAAGATATATGTATATATAAAATTACGCCCTACTTATTTCTTTTTATCATTTCTTTCTCTGGCAGTAGAATTCGTTCTTCAAACAATACTTCTATTTCTGTATACAATGTTCTCTTGCTTCTGTTTGCTTCACTCTTCCATAATTTCGTGTAGATCTTAAGTTTTTCAAAAATTAACTTGGTTATCATTTCTTATGGCATAGTAGAATTTATCATGATCATATACCACAACCTGTTTAGCCATTCCCCAATTGATGGGCATCCCTTCAATTTCCAGTTCTCTGCTACCACAAAGAAAACTGCTATAAATATTTTTGAATATATCTTTCCTTTTTCCTCTGATTGCTTTAAGAAATAACCCTAATAGTGGTATTGCTGCCACACAGTTTTATAACTCTTTGAGCATAATTCCAGATTGTTCTCCAAAATGGTTGGATCATTTTATAGTTCCACCAGCAATATCCCCATTTTTCCACATCCAATCTAACATTTGTCATTTTTCTCTTTTATCATTTTTAGCTAATCAGATAGGTTTGAGATGTGTTAAAAAGAAATAATGGAAGTTGGCTATATCTCAGATTGATCTGTGATATGATCTGATCTTTTTCTTTTTTTGTATATCTCCACTTACTATTACTATCTCCCTATAGATCTTCCTTCTAGATATTAGAGGATGGCTATTATGCAGATCTTAGGGATAGTGTGGATGAAGGAGGGATCAGGGCCCAACGCCTAAGCCAGCTGTAGTTGGTGAAGGAGGAACACCCATCCTCTCACAATAGCTGTTGCTGTAATCTATCCCTCTTCTCTCTGACAGGCTTTGTTGGTTGACCTGCAGTGATTTCTTTTTTAACAGTTGCCTTGGCTGGGACCTCTTGAGAGGTTACGTAGATGGTTAACCTTTCTAGGTCCAACCTGAGGTTAGATTAATTGTTAATATATATTGATTGGCTTTGGAAATGATTGGTATCTGACTGCGTATTAGTTCTCCCTTCCCAAGGGCTGTGATAGAATAACCACTCAGGAAGGTATTTGTTGTTAATCATTGTATTATCTATCGATGGGGAAAGGATAACAAGGTAATAGGTTTGGGGATTGGGGAGCCTATAACTATTGTTTGGTTACTAAGCTAATCATTGATTAGGACTGGAGACTGCTAGGCTGGTAGAGGCTTGAGGTCTTCACCCTCTCACCATCCCTGACCTGACCTGGCCACAGCCAAGTCAGAGAATAGGGAAGGCTATTGATGTAGATGTGGATTGATGATCTGTGTATTCTCTCAGCTCTACTACCGATAATATTGATGGTTTACTAGCTCTCTATCAGTCAAGCACAGGATACAGGTTTTGGTTCAAGCCTACCCTCTTCTTCTTCTACCACCCTTCACCCTTCACCTCGCTGTCTCAGTTCTTGCACCAAGAGAAGTTTGCTCCAGTTTTAGCTCTAAGTTCTGAGACCTCCCAACTGTAATTCCTAGGGGGTATTTATAGGGTGGGGTCAACCAATGTTTGCCGCTGGTTCACAGCACCTGGGAACATTCCAAATTTCTCAACTGCCATCCCTGTCAGTCAAGGTGGCATCCAACTTATCCCAGATAATGATTTTAACAGATGATATCTAAGAGTTGTTTTGATGTTCATTTCTTTAATCATGAATGATTAAAAATATTTTTCACATAATTATATATAGCTTTGGTTTCCTTAACTAAAAACTGTTTATATCTTATGACTATTTATCAATTGAGAAATCACTTATATTCTTATATATTTGTCAAAGATTTCTATATATGTTAGATATAAGACTTACATTCAACAAATTGTATAAAATTTCCCCCAACTTACTGCTTTTCTTCAAAACTTGGCTACTCTGTAAAGGTTAAAATTAATGGTTGGACAATGATTATATGAAATTATGTGGTCGCCAGCATTTATTATATCTTGAGTCAGAAATTTATTTACAAATATTTACAAATTGAGAGGAAACAATAAAAAAGAGAAATGTGAGGGGAACAGAGAAGTTATCTATCTTCTCAGTCTAAATGTTTTGTTCCAGATCTGCTTAATCCAGGCAGAGATTAATTAGCTCTCAACCAGGAAGGTTGGTAGTGAGTTACCACTGGCCTCCTCCAAGATGGAAGCTAGTCTCTCCAGAAGTTAGGAAAGGGGCCAGCCTTTTACTCACACAACAAAGTAATCCAAGAGTCAGAGTTCAAGTAGAAGCCAAGCTCTGAGCCCACAATTCAAGCTGTAGACTCCAGTGAAATTCCCTTGAAGACTATCTAAGACTATCTCCAGAAGACAATCTCTTCAAATTGTCTTCTCAAAGACAATCTGCCTGAAGGAATTTGGGGCTTGCTTTTTATGGTGACTTCTTGTCCCTTCCCCTTTTCACAAAGGCCAATTATAGCTTCCAAATTGCCCAGCATGGCCCAGGGAGCAAGTGTTTGTGGGAACCACTTCTCACCTTCTGGAGAGATGAATACTCATCAAAAGAGTTCACAGATTCCTGGCTGATTGAGGTGTGAATTCTCATTTCCTGGCTGATTGAGTTGAAAAGGTGGAGAACTCCTCCACCTAGTGCTAAGTAGAGTATTGAAGCTTTGTTGATTCAATTCAAAAGTAGACAAAGGAGAGTTAATCCTGTCTTCATAGTCTAGTGAGTTACTAAGTAGGGGTGCTTAAGTTATTGTTAACCTAAGTGTTAATTCAAAATAGACAAAGGGAATAAAGGATTCCCTTTCAAAAGTGTAAACTCAGAGAGAACAAAGAATTCTCTTTTACAACTCCTAGGTATTTTTCTTTCTATGATTAGTTTAAATGAATTATCTCTTACTATCTTTTCTTGTAGGACATTGATGGTGATATATAGAAATCCTGGTGATTTATGTGGGTTTATTTTATATCCTGCTACTTTGCTAAAATTGTTCTTTCATATTTTTAATTTTAATTCTTTTAAAACATTATATATAGGGGCAGCTGAGTAGCTCAGTGGAGTGAGAGTCAGGCCTAGAGACAGGAGGTCCTAGGTTCAAAGCCGGCCTCAGCCACTTCCCAGCTGTGTGACCCTGGGCAAGTCACTTGACCCCCATTGCCCACCCTTACCACTCTTCCACCTATGAGACAATACACCGAAGTTAAGGGTTAAAAAAAATCATATATAACACATTTTATATGTAGTTTTCAAAGTTGTCTTGCTTGTAAATTTTCTTTCTTTTCTCTGTTCTCTTCCTGTAAATTGAAAAAATACTTCAATCATCCTCTTTTCTTTTTCTTTCTTTTTTCTGTGCCCGCTAAAACCCAACATCTCCTCAAAAATATGAGATACTTCATAAATTTGCGTATCCTAAGAGAGCAGGATCAGTTATGCTATCTATTTTATTGTAACAATTTTAGTACATGTGTTATTGAAGTAAGCATGGGAAAACATTTGTCTAATGATTAGAAAACACTATCCTTTGGAAAAGGACAGAGGTGCAGGGAATATAAAATAAACTTGGCTGCGTAATAGCTATTTAAATGTTCTAATCATTGCTAATGAGAATGTTGTGAAACTCTGGATGTCATCATGGTACATTACTAAGCATATAGTCATTGGACCGGTGTTTAGATCTGATAACTCTGACACTTGCTACCTAAGTGATCTTTGAGCAAGCTGCTTAGTCTCTCTGGACTTCAATTCCTCATCTATTTATAAAATGGGATGGTTGGACTAGCTGGCCTCTGAGGTTCATTCTAGTTCTAAACTGATAATTTAGTGACTTTATGTCATATTCTCATTTTACATTTTCTTACAGCATAATAATCTAAAGTGTGTTGATAATGTTGATGACCTAAAAACTTGTGTGATTTTTAGTATCCTCTTGGGCAGCTGGGTGGTACAGTGGATAGAATGCTGGGCATGGCGTTAAGACAGTCTAAGTTCAAATCTGACCTCAGACACTTACTAGCTGTGTGACCCTGGACAAGTCACTTTATCCTGTTTGCCTCAGTTTGCTCATATATAAAATGATCTGGAGAAAGAAATGGTAAACCACTCTAGTATCTTTGTCAAGAAATTCCCAAGTGGGATCATCATGAAAAGTTGGACATAACTGAAATTAAATAAACAATAAAATACATTTTTTTTTACCATTTGGCCACCATCACTACAGAAGAAAAAGAAATGACTCTGCACTGTGGATCTTTTTGCATATTTCTTTGTCTCATGAGTTGTAGTGACCAAAATAGTTTCATCAAGAGCTCGCCAGCTTACTTGTGTTGTGCCTCTCTGTGATTAGCTGGGCTCATCCTTGGAAAACAGACCTGGCCTGTTTCCAATTTCCTAATTGAACCCTTTCCAGCTTAACAAAATCTGCCAGTAATTGAAATATGCTGGCCTAGTTGTCAAGAACTCTGGGCTATCTCCACCCCATGATGATACATTGCAGTAGGATTTTTTTTTTGTTTAGACTACCACAAATTTTAATACTCTTTAGTACTGATACTCTAAATGTATGATCTTTATCTAATGACTGATGAGTGGACATATTGCTGGGGGAACTGAATCATAAGAATTATGACATTCTTCAGTAATAATTCTAATTGAAATAAAAAAGAAGGGAGTTGTAGCTACATGGAAAAGTGACTCACAGGTATTCCTTGGAGAAACAAAGAAAAGAAATGAGAGAACAAACTTCATTGTATGCCCCAAAGTTACAGGAGATATTTCAAAGAATATTTGTTCACTGTATGTTGAATGTTATATAATAATAAGTATTTGAAAAAAAAGATCACCATGAAAATAATCACAGATTTTTGTATCAATATCAGTTGTTGAGGACAAAGTGGTAGAAAAATTCCTTGGAGAACTCGAACTCTCCAAATCAAATTAGCATATATCTGATACTGAGAATTAAAAGAACTGGAATTGGGAGACATTAGAGGCAGGGAGATCCATCTGAAGACTATTATAATAGTCCGGTGTAGAGGTGAGAAAAGGTGAAGAAGGGGAGAAATACATGGTAATATTCTGTGTAAAAAAAAAGGAAAAGTCAGAGACCTGTAAATTATTTAGAAGCCCTAAACTTCCATATTATGAGTACTTTTTTTTCAAAAAATATCCAAAAAGAATTGATAGTTTCTGGATAAATTAAGCACCAAATATCATCATGAAGTATAAAATTAATATTTTAATAGATAGAAAAAGTCTTGCTCATTAATTTAGGAATTATTTTGAGGCAACTGAAACTATCAACTTATGAGAGGTAAGACAAAAATTTATAAGGATAAAGATAATAATAAAAATATATTTATATGTGTGTTTTTAAATAGATAAAAATCTCAGAAGGAAGACTCTAACATGGAAATAGGGGTGTGAGAGAGGACCATGAAAGACTTCCTTTAGAACATGATATTTAAATTGAATCTAAAAGGAAGCAAGGGAAGCCAAGATAGAGGTAAGAAGGTAGAACATTCCAGTAAGGGGGCAACAAGCAGAAAAAAAAGCACAGTTAGGAGATAGAGTATAGTGTAAGAGAAATAGTAAGCTGAGTTTATAAGACATGAATATAAGGCATGTGAAAGGGAATAACATTTAAGAAAACTGGGAAAGGTAGAAAAGGGACCAAACTGTGAAGGGTTTTAAAAATTAAATATAATTTCACATATAACTGTCAAAGTAATAGAAAATCACTAAAGTGTATTGATTGTGATTGGTGGGTGAGTGGGGCAGGGATTGATTGACATGTTTAGGAAAATTACTGAGAATTAAAAGAACTGGAATTGGGAGACAGAGGCAGGGAGATCCATCTGAAGACTATTATAATAGTCCAGGCATGAGATAAAGAGGACCACATAGAGAAGGGAAGATGTTATGAAGATAGAAATGACAGAACTTGGCAACAGATGGGATGTGTAGGGTGAGTATGAGTAAGAAATCAAGGCTGACTCCAAAATTGTGAGCTCAGGAGACTAGAAATAGAAGTTCAGAGGTGGGGAAGGTTTGAAAGGAAAGGCGATTAGTTCTGTTTTGGAAATGTTGAGTGAGGTATACAGACACATGTACATATACGAATTTGAGATATTTGTGGTATATATACATATACATATATATATATATATATATACATATATATATATATATATATACACGTACACACAAATATTCTACAAATTCATAAATAACTTCTTGGCTGAGCTGGCTGACTTAAATTGAGGAAGGGGCTAGGAGGCACTTGAATGGGGACATGTAATCTGATGTCTGGAAGTAATAGGTGGTGTTTCAATTAGGCCTTCAGAATTATCTGATGTTGACCTTTTAGTGATTTCTTGCTTGCACAGTTGGCAGTGAGGCATAAAATATCTCAACTGGCTCTCTGTCCTAGGATGCTCCTCTGCCTAAGGATATAGCACTGGAGGATGCTAAGGATTTCCCTCCATGCCAACCCCACATCTTCCCTTTGCTTTGCATGATTTGGCATTAAAAACTTCAAAAGTTCTTCAGAGAAAGGTATCAGGAGAAGATGGGACAAGTAGAGAAATTTTACCTGTACTTTTTACAGGCTGGAGGAAACATATCTCTCTGTATGATATAAAAAAAGCAGAGATAAGGGAATGGGCAGATTCCCCTGATGCTCTGAGCTTGAACCTAGAAATTGAGAAAGACATAAAAATCCCAAAGACCTAAATATCCCATAGAAGTTAGCCCCCCAGAGATCTGGGGTTTAATACGCTCAATTATATGTGGTAGAAACAGAAGTGACAGAAAACTGTTTTCTCCGCCTATGAAATGAAGATAATTATTAATAATATTTAGATTTTCTAATCTATGGGCTTGTTGTGGGGAAATTTTAAAACCTTAACATCTATATAAGTGTAAGCTATTAATATTCCTCTAAGGTTAAATTGTTTTGGCACAAGCTTTAAATGTCAATGGCTATGAATGAGAGAGTGACTGTATGAAGACCATATCTCCTCATAATAATCTAATTTCCTTTTGCAAATGAATAAGACTGATTATCTTGGCATGTTATCTTGATCATAAGAAAATGCTTGCTTCAATTTTGTACCCTGTGTTCCTAAATTGAGAAGATGGTTTATGATCTTCTATGACTGGAGGGCTAACTAATGGATTGAAATCCTGTATTGCTGGAATAGAAACCAATGATTCAGGATCAGCCCCAGAGACACATAACAGAAATTGATGCCAGTGATATCTGAGTTGTGTTTACATAAAATGCAAGACATGTTCATCTTGGCTATAGACTTATGATACTACTTCTATCCCCTCCCCCACATACTTTTCCCCACTTTCTCTGATCTTACTCTCAAACTAGGATCCTAGATCTGATTCAGTGTCCTTGTACCATCTCCAATTTGATGTTGGCATTTTGACAATCTCTTGCAGATTGTCATCACATATGGCACAGGTGAGGAGATAAATTAGATCTTTAAAAAAGATGGCAGCATGAGTGCAGATGTCAGGCCAAACCCAACAGACCTGTTTAAAAGACAGGAGGCATCCTGGAGAAAATGGATGAAATTACTCAGTTGAAGAGACACTTTAGAAACATTCCTCCTCTTTACTGTGTGCTACAGTAATTTAAACAATGAATGCATACAACTCTAATCAGAAGTTTAATTTCAGATTTTCTCTCATTTGCATTATAAGTGGTTAGGTGATATAAATTCTAATTATGTTTACTCTTTTGTCATTTACTTCTGTTTACAAGTAACAAACTAATTATCAAGGGGAAAGGAAGGGTCGGTCACTGTTCTTTATATAAATCACATGAACCTGAGAGAAGGACTCTATGAAAACATAATCACATACTTCCTGGGAAGGAAGAATTGTACACACAATTTAAAGAATGAACCATTTCTTTTTTCTTTTCTTTTCTTTATTTTTTTTTAATTCTTTTTTTAATTGCACAATTTCTTAATTCTTTCTTAATCTTTTATTTAGATATTCTTCCTTCTGAATGTTTCTCTACCCTTGTCCTCTAGAAGGCACTTTTAGAAAAATAGATAACTAAAATTCAAAGATAGGTCTCTTTTTTTTTTGTCTTTTTAGTGCAAAATAGGCAGTAGAGGTAATTATAAATTGGTTAAAAATTGGTCAATATGTATTCTGAGTACTGTGTTAGACCCTGTCAAAGAAACAAAAGACTTCTAAGATGATGTAAGTCATCACCCTCCCACTCCTTCATTTATTTAAACCTTCAAGAAAAGGGAATCATATCTTAAAATCTAGAACTGGAAAGCATGTTAGAGATCATGTAGTATAATTTTAACAGATGAGGAAGCTGAATTTCAGAAAGGTTGTGATTTCTAGAAGGTGGGTCTCTGTCTCTTTCTGCATTTTTTGTCTTTTTTTTCCTTTTGGTCTCTGTCTCTTCCTCTCTCTCAATCTCCCTTTCTCCCATTCTACCTCACCCTCCTCCACTTTGTGACTAATTGGATGTATTTTCATTGTGACTAGACAAAGTTAAAGGGATAATCTGTGACTACTAGATATGATTTTCTGTACGTCAAACTAATTTGCCAAGGGTGGGAAGTTCATTATGGAAATAGAAAAAGGAAATTGATTTTGTGATCTCAAACTGATTAGCATCATACTCTGGTCCACTGAATTAGCCAGCTGCTAATGCTCTATGTTCAGATATTTTTCCTCCATGAACACTTGAAACCATTCTTCATGGGAGTAGGTTGAAATACATTCCTCTTGTTGTTTTTTTCTACTTCAATTGTGCTTGCTTGTCTTCCTATATAGTGCTTGCTGTGTAGATAACCATGTAAACAGAAAGACTCATATTTGCTTTATTTAGCTATAAACTAGGAAATAAAAACACCTGATCCTCATTAGTCCCATCATCCGTAAGTCTACAATGGAATCCTGCCGAGTGTGAATCCTGGAAATTTTGAGATGGAATAAAACTTCAGGATTATCTATTGTAATTCAAAGCCTCATTTTACAAATCAGAAAAAATGCTTGCTATGGTATCCACAGTTATGGAGCCTGTATTAGAATTCGACACTCCCTATTGTAGAATCTCTCAACTAGCCAACCACACATCTAATCCCTTTGGGGGCTGTGTTTCTGTCTGTGTGTGCTGAGTCAGCCTGGATCACTGTTTTCCTAGCTTCAAGAGACAATTTAAAACACACCAGGGATACCTGAGCTGCTACTGTAATAATAATTAACCACCACTGTTGAAAGTCATCATCATCAAATATTATTCATCAAGAACACACATGCTCACAATATTGTAGTGGGAATTGGACTAATTAAGTCAAAAGACAGTTTCCTCCTAAGAGTTTTTAGCAGCCTAAACAGTATTTTCATATCAATTAAAAAAAAAAGCAACAAACCAAACACTTATGAAGTGATTACTATGGGCATATAAGGTAATATGTACTCAGCGCTGGGGATGCTAAGAGGGAAAAATAATAGTTTCTTCTCTTCAAACCTTAAAATCTTATTCTGGGGACAGGTAGAGACTGAGTTAAGATACCTGTATAAATAACTATAGTCCAAGTTAAAGAATGAATAAATGAGGGCAGCTAGCACAGTGGAAAGAGATTCAGACCTGGAGTCAGGAGGACCTGAGTTTAAATCTAGCTTCAGATACTTCTTAGCTGTGCGACCCTGGACAAGTCATTTAGCCCCAATTAACTAGGCCTTATTGCTCTTCTGCCTTAGAACTGACACTTAGAATCAATTTCTAAGACAGAAAGTAAGGGTTACTAAAAAAAGAATGAATAAACGAATGGTAGGGGCCAAGAAATATCATTTCTCACAATAAGTGGTAAAGTGGCATTTCTAATAATCAGCGAGGAGATGCCACCTGATAGAGCACTTCTGTAAAAAGATAAGGCTTCCAACTGTTAGATATAGGAGGAGGGCTGATAAAGGGATAGGGACAGAAAGTACAAAGGCACAGTGGGCAAGTACTGGCAAAGTGAGTTTGGGAGGGAGCAGTCCTGTTTGGCTGAAGCCCAAGTTTACAATTTACAGGATATTTTAAAAAACATTTTCTTTTTCTGTAAAACAACACTGACAGTTAAGCTAAGAAGTATACAAATTATATTCCCTTTCTAAATGAGGATACTGAGATCCAGACTTGCCAAGGAAATATTATATGTCAAAATGGAGACTTTGAATCAGATCTTCTAACTCAAAGACCAGTGTTCATTTATTACACCATGCTACATAAGGTATGTGAAATACAGTTTATCACAAAATCATATCAGAAAGGTATGTTAGAACCAGACTGGAGAGCTTCAGTGCCAGTTCAAAGAGTGAATAATTGGTAGACAATGGAAAGTCAATGAAGATTTTTGTTTAGAGGAATAGTTTAATCAGACCTGTGCATTAGAAGAGTTGTTTGGCTTGGACTCAATTCTGCTCTACTTCAAAATTTTGGTGTATTGCTTTCTTTCTGTTATTCTTTTTTTTCCATCTCTAGAAGGTAGCTGGGGGGCTCAGAACTATTCCAATGTATCGTTCTGAAATTATTGATATAGTTTTGTGGGGATAGGCATAGGACTTAAAGTCCATGATCTCTCTAATCAGCTCTGTAGGTAGGTAGTTCTATTGACTACTGCTTTGTAAAACTCAGCAATGGGCAACCAGCATGGAAGTGTCTCCAAGGACCTCAACTCAGTCACTTTTTTTTTATTTCTGATTTTTCAACACATATTTCATGCCTTCAGTATCTATTCCAAAGAATCTAATGTTCAATTTAGAAAAGTAGCCTAAAGATGTAGCTAAACTAGAGGTAACTTTGGCAGTTATTTCCCAACTGTCAAATGCAAAATACATTCATATATGTGGTTATCCATTTATAGATAAAGGAGCATTTCTTTCATCATATGTATCCATTTAGAAATTTTCTTCTGAATCTTTGTCTACTTCTTTCCCTCTAGAATCAGGATCCTCAAATGCTACATTATTCCATGGTCAGCATTTTCTAGAGACTGACCGGTCAGCTTTTCTATCACATCTTTCATATACTACACATATTCTCTTAGTTCTGCAGTTCCTTATTTTTTTCTTTTGGGAGGGCAATTTTGGTGTCTTCCTGTTCAATTTATTTATATGCTTTCTCTTTATACTTTATAAAGAACCTTTCTCCTTTTTTTCCCCTTCTATTTCTTTCCAGTACTGAGAACGGTTTCCTTTAATCATGACATCAAAGACTTCTTGACAACTTTCCACATAAGTTTTCCAAATTGTCTCCCTCCTTTTCTTCCCTCCCCACTCCTGGAGCTGGCAAGCAATTTGATTTGGGTTACATATGTGTTATCATGCAAAACATATTTCCATATTGTTCATTTTTATAACAGAATACGCAGATCAAACTAAAACCCCCAAACAAGAATCCAAATAAACAAATGAAAAGTCACATGTTTTCATCTGTATTTTTACTCCAATGGCTCTTTTTCTGGAGATGGACAGCACTCTTTGTTATAACTTCTTCAGAATGTTTCTGGATCATTGAATTGCTGAGAGTACTTACACCTATGACAGTTGATTTTTGTGTTCTGCTTATTTCATTCTGTATCAATTTATGTAGGTCTGTCCAGCTCTTTCTGAAATCATCCTGTTAATCATTTCTTCATTTCTTACAACAGTTTCACCATTATTTATCACAATGTTTAGTCATTCCCCAATTGATGGATATCCCTTCAGTTTCCACTTCTTTGCCACCACAAAAAGAGCAGCTATATACTACTAACAATTCAATGATCAAGAACAATCCCAGGGAACTTATGAAAAAGAATGCTACCCTCATTTAGAGAAAGAACTAAGGGAGTAGAAATGCAAAAGGAAAACATGTGATTTATCACTTGGTTATATGGATATATGATTTGGGCTTCTGGTTTTAAAAAAGATTATTCTGTTACAAATATGAATAATAGGCCTTTAGAGACTTCCAGTTAAGATGGCAGCAGAGTAAGGAGCAGCTGCTCGATCTCTCCTAACAGAAGCATGCAGGACTCTTCAAGGGGACATAAAAACGAACCCAGATGAATGAAGGAACCCCACAACAGACTGCAGCATTGAAGGTACGCAGAATTGGGGCATCTCCATGCTATAAAGGGGTGAAACAGCTCTCACTAAAACGCGAGAGGAAGAAGCCCATACACCCCCCCACCCCCCACCCCCACACACACACCACTCACCTTGCACAGTGCCAAGGCCAACGCACAAGAGTGAAAACAGGACTGGGGCAACCAGTAAATCACTAGCAGCCCCAGGGCTTGTACCTGTGTGCTGCAAGACAAGGGACCCCAAGTGGCTGGGGGGCGCGCACGGACTTTCCCGAGTGTCTGCGTGTGTGAAGACATTGCCCTAGACGCGGACAAAGATCTCGAAAGCAGGGACTTTCCTGCCGTCTGAGCTGGTGAAGGCATCACCCCAGGCGCGAATAAAGATCTCTAGCACACGGACTTTCCCTAGGGTCTGTGTGGGTGAAGGCAGTGCCCTAGGCAAGAATAAAGATCTCCAGCCCAGGCTTGGACCTCGAGTGAGGACCGGGAGCAGACAGGAACATGGCTGTGGAAGCAGGCCCTGAGACTGCTGAAGGAGCCTCTGGCAGAGGGGCAGAACAGGGACTACCAGGAGGCCTGACCCTGAGGACAAGGAGACTGGAGCCTTTGGGAGTTTAGAAAGCACAGGCAGACCCTGAGTGTGAAGACAAAGCTGAAAAGGGGTGGGGCTAACAATGGCAAGCCGAGAACCCCAGAAAAAGAAAAAGATTATCAAGAAAAAGTCTGGAACACTCAACAACTTTTACCACAGAGAAAATCCAGACAACAGAGGAAGACAAACAAGTAATCATATCTAAACCTTCCCAAAAAAATGAAAGCTGGTCACAAGCTATTCAAGGGTTCAAAAATGAGATGTTGAAGAAGATGGAAGAGATCTGGCAAGAAAATAACAGTTTAAAAGGCAGAATTTTGCAATTGAAAAATGAGGCTCAGAAATCAAATGAACTGACAACTAAATTGAACACCAGAAATGATCAGATTGAAAAGGAAAACCAAAAGATTATAACCGAAAACCAGTCCCTAAAGGCTAGAATTGAACAATTAGAAGCCAATGATCTCTCAAGACAACAAGAACAAATAAAACAAAGTCAAAAGACTGATAAAATAGAAGGAAACATGAAATATCTCAATGAGAAAGTGACAGACCAAGAAAACCGGGCTAGAAGGGACAATTTGAGAATCATTGGTCTTCCAGAAAAACCAGAAATTAATAGAACCTTGTACTCCATACTTAACGAAATTATTCATCAAAATTGCCCTGAAGTTTTACAACAAGAGGGCAATATAGACATTAACAGGATCCATAGATCACCCTCTACACTAAAACCTGAAAAAACAACCCCCAGGAATATAATAGCCAATTTCAAGAGCTTCCAAGTAAAAGAAAAAAATTTTACAAGAAGCCAGAAAGAGACAATTCAGATATCAAGGAGCACCAATCAGGATCACACAGGATCTGGCAGCATCCACACTAAAAGACCACAAGGCTTGGAATATGATATTCAGAAAGGCAAGAGAACTGGGTCTACAACCAAGGATCACCTACCCATAAAAACTGACTATATACTTCCAGGGGAAAGTATGGGCATTCAACAAAATTGAAGATTTCCAAGTTTTTGCACAAAAGAGACCAGGACTTAATGGAAAGTTTGATACCCAACCACAAAAATAAAGAGGAACATGAAAAGGTAAATAAGAAACAGAGGGAAAAGAAAGAAAACTTATAAATTTTTTAAATTTGACTTTTTAAGGGCTTAAATAAGATCTAATTATCTGTATTCCTATGTGGAGAAATGCTATGTATAATTCTCTGTAGTGAACTCTATTCAATATTATAATATTCACTATTATAGCCACCAGAAGAATAATTCATAGGGAGAGGATAGGGTACTAAAATGTCTAAGATGACATGGAGGGTGGGAAAGGGGGGGGAATAGTAGGGGACACCAAGAAAAATCTGAGTAAATAAGAAAAATAGGATATTCTATTACACAAAAAGAGGGCATGGGAAGGGGTGGGGATAAATAATATTATAAGAAGGAGAGGAAGAGAGCATTAAGAAGTAATAATCAAACCTTACTCTCAGTGTAATCAACCCAGAGAGGGAAGAGTAGCTTTATTATCCATTCGGATAAAAAACTCTATCTAACGCTACTGAGAAAGTCAGAAGGGATAAACCAAACGGAGAAAGGGAGTGGGGAGGTCAAAAAAGGGAGGGGAGAAGAATGGGGAGGAAATTCATTAGGCCTTTAAAAAACAAAAAGAGGGGAATAACAAGGGAGGGGGCAGAAAGGGAAGTCAATCAAGGGAGGGGATGAGGGATACTGGCTCAAAGCAAACCACTGGTTTAAAAGAAAAGAGTGTAAGAAGAAGGGGTAGGTCTAGGGGAGGATACAAAAATGTCAGTGAATGCACAACTGATAATTGTAACTCTGCATGTGAATGGGATGAACTCACTCATAAAAGGGAAGCAAATAGCAGAGAGGATCAGAAACAAAAATCCTACCATATGTTGTCTACAAGAAACACATATGAGGCGGGTAGACACACACAAGTTTAAGCTTAAGGGCTTGAGCAAAATCTTTTGGGTGTCAAATGAAAAAAAGAAGGCAGGAGTGGCTATTATGATCTCTGACAAAGCCAAAGTAAAAATAGATATGATTAAAAAAGACAGGGAAGGTCATTACATCCTGATTAAAGGCAGTATACACAATGAGGAAATAACACTGCTCAATATATATGCACCAAGTGGTATAGCATCCAAATTCATAAAGGAGAAACTGGCAGAGCTTAAGAAGGAAATAGATAGTAAAACCATACTAGTGGGAGATCTAAATATTCCTCTTTTAGATCTAGATAAATCAAACCAAAAAATAAATAAGAAAGAGGTAAGATATGAATGAAGTCCTAGAAAAATTAGATTTAATTGACATGTGGAGAAAAATAAATAGGGACAAAAAGGAATACACCTTCTTTTCAGCTGCACATGGTACATTCACAAAGATTAACCATGTAATAGGACATAGAATCATGGCAAACAAATGCAAAAGAGCAGATATAATAAATGTAACCTTCTCAGATCATAATGCGATAAAAATAATAATCAGTAAGGGCACCTGGACAGGCAAATCAAAAACCAATTGGAAATTAAACAATATGATTCTCCAAAACCAATTTGTCAAAGAAGAAATCATAGAAACAATCAACAATTTCATTGAAGAGAATGGCAATGATGAGACATCCTACCAAACTCTGTGGGATGCAGCCAAGGCAGTACTCAGGGGGAAATTTATATCCTTGAGTGCATATATTAACGAATTAAGGAGAGCAGAGATTAATGAATTGGGCATGCCACTCAAAAAACTAGAAAGCTAGCAAATTAAAAACCCCCAGATGAAATCTAAATTAGAAATACTAAAAATTAAGGGAGAAATTAATAAAATTGAAATTAAAAGAACTATTGAATTAATAAATAAGACTAGAAGCTGGTATTTTGAAAAAACAGATAAAATAGCCAAAGTACTGGTCAATCTAATAAAAAAAGGAAAGAAGAAAACCAAATTGACAGTATTAAAGATGAAAAGGGAGACCTGACCTCTAATGAAAGGGAAATTAAGGCAATCATTAAAAACTATTTCGCCCAACTATATGGCAATAAATAAAACAATTTAGGAGATATGGATGAATATCTACAAAAATATAAATTGCCTAGATTAACAGCAGAAGAAATAGAATACCTAAATAATCCCACATCAGAAAAAGAAATTGAACAAGCCATCAAAGGACTCCCTAAGAAAAAATCACCAGGACCTGATGGATTCACAAGTGAATTCTATCAGACATTCAAAGAACAACTAATCCCAATACTATACAAATTATTTGATATGATAAGCAAAGAAGGAGTCCTACCAAATTCCTTTTATGACACAAATATGATACTGATCCCAAAGCCAGGTAGACCAAAAACAGAAAAAGAAAACTATAGACCAATCTCCCTAATGAACATAGATGCAAAAATCTTAAGAATATTAGCAAAGAGACTCCAGCAAGTAATTAAGAAGATCATCCACCATGATCAGGTGAGATTTTCACCAGGAATGCAAGGATGGTTCAACATTAGGAAAACCATCCACATAATTGACCATATCAACAGTCTAACAAACAAAAATCACATGATTATCTCAATATATGCTGAAAAAGCCATTGACAAAATACATCATCCATTCCTATTGAAAACATTGAAAAGTATAGGAATAGAAGGACCCTTCCTAAAAATAATAAACAGTATATACCTAAAACCATCAACAAGCATTATATCCAATGGGGATAAATTAGAAGCCTTCCCAATAAGATCAGGAGTAAAACAAGGATGCCCATTATCACCTCTATTATTCAACATAGTACTAGTAACACTAGCAATTGCAATTAGAGAAGAAAAAGAAATTGAAGGTTTCAAAATAGGCAATGAGGAGACTAAGCTATCACTCTTTGCAGATGATATGGTATACATAAAAAATCCTAGAGAATCAACTAAGAAGCTTGTAGAAATAATCAACAACTTTAGCAAAGTTTCAGGATACAAAATAAATGCACATAAATCATCAGCATTTCTATATGTTTCCAACACATTAGAGCAGCAAGAGGTAGAAAGAGAAACACCATTTAAAATCACCCTGGACAATATAAAATACTTGGAAATCTATCTACCAAAACAAACACAGCAATTATATGAAAACAACTACAAAATACTTTCCAAAAAAATAAAACTGGATCTCAACAATTGGAAAACCATTAATTGTTCATGGGTAGGACGAGCTAACATAATAAAAATGAACATTCTACCCAAATTAATTTACCTATTTAGCACCATACCTATCAAATTACCAAAAAACTTCTTTACTGAATTAGGAAAAACTATAACAAAGTTCATTTAGAATAACAAATGATCAAGAATATTAAGGGAAATAATGAAAAAAAATGTGAAGGAAGGGGGCCTAGCAGTAGCAGTACCAGATATTAAACTATACTATAAAGCAGCAGTCATCAAAACAATATGGTACTGGCTAAGAGATAGAAGGGAGGATCAGTGGAATAGACTTGGGGTTAATGACATCAGCAAGACAGTGTATGATAAACCCAAAGAGCCCAACTTTTGGGACAAGAATCCACTATTTGACAAAAACTGCTGGGAAATTTGAAAAATAATATGGGACAGATTAGGTTTAGATAAACATCTCACACCCTACACCAAGATAAATTCAGAATGGGTGAATGACCTGAATATAAAGAGTGAAACTATAAATAAGTTAAACACAAAATAGTATACCTGTCAGATCTCTGGGAAAGGAAAGATTTTAAAACCAAGCAAGAGTTAGAGAAAATTACAAAATGTAAAATAAATGGTTTTGATTATATTAAGCTAAAAAGCTTTTGTACAAACAAAAACAATGTATTCAAAATCATAAGGGAAACAACAAATTGGGAAAAAAATCTTTATAACAAAAAACTCTGACAGGGGTCTAATTACTCAAATATACAAGGAGTTAAATCAATTGTATAAAAAAATCAAGCCATTCCCCAATTGAAAAATGGGCAAGGGACATGAATAGGCAATTCTCAGGTAAAGAAATCAAAAGTATTAATAAACACATGAGAAAGTTTTCTAAATCTCTATTAATCAGAGAAATGCAAATCAAAACAACTCTGAGGTATCACCTCACACGTAGCAGATTGGCTAAAATGAAATAAGGGGAGAGTAATGAATGTTGGAGGGGATGTGGCAAAATTGGGACATTAATGCATTGCTGGTGGAGTTGTGAAATGATCCAACCATTCTGGCTGGCAATTTGGAACTATGCTCAAAGGGTTATAAAAAATTCCTGCCCTTTGATCCAGCCATACCATTGTTGGGTTTGTATCCCAAAGAGATCATAGACAAACAGACTTGTAGGAAAATATTCATAGCTGCGCTTTTTGTAGTGGCAAAGAACTGGAAAAGGTGGGTATGTCCTTCAATTGGGGAATGGCTGAACAAACTGTGGTATATGCTGGTGATGGAATACTATTGTGCTAAAAGGAATAATAAACTGGAGGAGTTCCAGATGAACTGGAAAGACCTCCAGGAACTGGTGCAGAACGAAAGGAGCAGAGCCAGAAGAACACTCTACACAGAGACTGATATACTGTGGTAAAATTGAATGTAATGGACCTCTGTACCAGCAGCAATGCAATGACCCAGGACAGCTCTGAGGGATTTATGGTAAAGAACGCTACCCACATTCAGAGGAAGATCAGCAGGAGAGGAAACATAGAAGATAAACAATTGCTTGAATATTTGGGCTGAGGAGGACATGATTGGGGATGTGGACTCGAAACTACCACACCAATGCAACTAACAACAATTTGGAAATAGACCCTGAACAAGGACACATGTTACAACCAGTGGAAATGTGTGTTGGCCATGGGTGGGGGGGGAGCAGGGGGTGAAGGGGAAAGTAGGGGCATAAAGTATGTAAACAGGTTAAAAATGAATATTAATAAATGTTTAAAAAACAAATATGAATAATATGGAAATGGTTTTTGAATATTAAGGCACGTATAAACCAGTGGAGAAGAAGGGAGAGAGAAAGCATAAATCAGGTTACCATGAAAAAATATTCTAAAATTAAAAAAATTAATTTAAAAAAGAGCAGCTATAAAATTTTTTTGTAGAAGTATGTCCTTTCCCCTTTTTTTTTATCTCTTTGGGTTACAGACCTAGTAGTGCTATTCCTGGATCAACAGGAAAAGAGATGGAGAACCTAGAAAGAGAGAAGCTATTGAGTTCTACTCTTAATGTGCTGTTTGTCCTTTAACTTCTCTGGTTTTCAATGTTCCTACATAATCTTTAAAGTCCATGTGAGCCTTAACATTTTATAATTCTTTGATATATCAGTATATAAGTAGAGGCTTGAAAGGTAGAAGTACCTTTGCCAGGCTTTTAGGGTTAGGACTGGTTATTGAAAAAATTAAGTAAAATTTTTTTAAAATTAAAAATAATTTGAAGAATAATTCAAGTATAATATCAAATTTATGTTCAGGGTTCAGGGTAAGCAACGTATTTTTAGACTCTGCAGATAAGTTCTTGCTAAAACAGCTGTTGAATGATATTTTTATTAATAATGAAAGACCCCACAAATATCTACCCATGGGCAGCTTGTTGAAGTGCATAGAGCCAGGAGTCTGAATGACTTGAGTTGAATTCAGTCTCAGACAGTTACAAACTGGGTGACTTTGTACAGATCAAATAAACTTTGTTTGCCTCAGTTTCCTTAACTGTAAAATAGGAATAGTAATAGTACCTACCTACAAAGGATATTGTAAGGATCAAATGAAATAATATTTTTAACTCAGCACAAAGCCTGGTGCTTAATGGGCTCTTAAATGCTTCTTTCCCCCTCGACCTTCCTTCCCCGTCGACCTTCTCCACCCTTACCTGCCACTATTTTATAGGCCTTTTTATACCCTTTCTGCTGATGATGCCATATAATTTTTGAATTTCTGGGTAAGTTAAAAATTGCTGCAAATATTGAAGAGCAATGGATAGCTTTTGAGCAGGGAAGTGATTTGTTTGAGAAAGGATGTGATCTAAAATTGGTCCTAAAATTTAGGAAGATTAATATATAGGAGTGTTTACGGTCGATTATAAGAGAGAGAAGAGAAGAAATGTTACCAGTTAAAAATTGTTGCAGTAGTTCAGGCACAAAATCATAAAGGTCTGAGTCAAGGATGTGGATAGAAAGAGTGAAGAAGAGATGAATATAAGAAAAAATTTCAAAGAAATAATTGATAAAACTTAGTGACTGGATATTTGTAGCCAGAGTAAGAGAGGTACAAGTTGGAATAGATGATCTTTGAGGTCCCTTCTAGTGCTTTTGTGATTCTGTGAATGATTTGGGGTTGCTCCTCTCTGTTATGAGAAAAACAGGATCAAATAAATCTGACAGTTTGTTTCTATTATTTATCTCATAAAGATAAGCAATGTAAATCAACCTAGTGAGTTCTGTCAACCGAAGAAGACTGACATAGGAAATAAAATTCCATATCTTAACTTGATTGTTCAATGGACATCAAGGTTTTTCAACTTCAAGGTAAATGTTGACTCGTGTTCTCTCAGTCAATATTTATCTTGCATAAATCTTAATGTAAATGACTTTTTGTTGACTGATAGTATTTTATTTGGATTTCAAAGATGAGCAAGAATTCAAAGGAGAGTGGAACAGCATAACAGGGAGAGCATCCAGGCATAAGGAACAATACAAATAAAAGCACAGAGTCCGGAAAGCTCTGGGGCTATGTTTGGGAACTGCAAGTAACTTGCTCTTCTAAGTACATAGAAGAGAGCAATGTGAGATGGGCAGATAGGTGGCACCATGGATAATGTGCTGTGTCCAGAATCAAGGAGACTCTTCTTCCCGAGTTCAAATCTGCCCTCAGAAACTGACCCTGGGCAAGATATTTAACTATTTGCCTCAGTTTCCTCTTCTGAAAAAGGCTCTGGAGAAAGAAATGGCAAACCACGTCAGAGTCTTTGCCAAGAAAACTGCATAAAGAAGGTATCATGAAGAGTCAGATATGACAGAAAATGGCTGAACAACAGCAACAGAAGTTTTATATGAGGTTGGAAAGGTAGTTTTAGTCAGTTGTTTCAGGCCCTGAATATTTGACTAAACAATTAATTTTACTTGAAGAGCAATAAGGATTCATTGATAGGTTTTAAGTAGAGGACTAAAGTTACCCAATTGGTGATAAGGAAAATAAGCCTGGCAGCGACAATGAGACATGAATCAAGGATGATGTAGCAGAGGAGACTAGATAAGGAGGGAACCTGATACTGTGGAAAGAGAACTAGTTTTGAAAATAGAAGACCCAGGCTCAAATCTTACTTTTGCTCATTGATACATGTTTGATCTTGGAAAAGTGAGTTAATTACTCAGAATCTCAGTTTCCTCATCTATGAAATCTGAAGGTGATGAACTATATGGTTTCTGAGGTCCTTTCCAGCTTTAGATCTATTATAGATTTCTTATGATCTATTATAGATTTCTTTTACATGTAGATGCAGTTTTCTTAATCATTTTCTGGTATTTTTTGTTCCATGTTCTCTTTCTCTTCCATCTTTTCCCCCTCCCTGAGACAGCAGGTAATATGATAGAGATTATACATGTGTTATCACACAATATCTATTTCCATGTTTGTCATATTGTGAAGGAAAACATGCTACTTGTACAAGAAAAAGCTCCTGAAGGGAATGAAGTGAAAAACAACATATTTCTGTCTGCATTTAGACTCTGTCAGTTCTTCTATACCTGTGGATATACCATGTTGAATCCTTGCATTGTGATAATAATTAAGTTATTCACAGCTGATCATTTTACATTATTGCTGCTATTGTGCACAACATTCTCCTGACACTACTCATTTCACTGTATCACTTCATATAAGTCTCTCCAAGTTCTTTTGTGATCATCCCTGTTCATCATTTTTTATGGCACAATTTTATTCCATTACAATCATATTCAACAATTTATTCAGCCACTTTCCACTTAATGGATATCTCTTCAGTTTCCAATTTTTTGCCAGCACAGAGATGTTAGTTTTAAAGTTTTAAATATTTTTGTATAGTTATATAGGTCCTTTCCCCTCATCTCTGATATCTTTGGGTTTCATGCCTAGTTATGTATTTCTGGGTCAAAGGGTAGACACAGTTTTATGGCCCTTTGGGCATATATATTATTTCAATAGTCTAGGTGGGCTTAATGAGAGCCTGTAAAAGCTACTGGGATGGTAATGGGAATAGGGGTATGGTAATGATGGATGTGAATATTTGGATATAGAAGTGATAGAAGTTGTTGACTGATCATTGGAGGAAATGGAGAGAAAAGAGTCAAAGAAAACACTACAATTTGAAATATGGGAGAGGTTGAATGTTGGTAAGAGAATTAGGGAAGTCAAAGGGAAGAAGAGGATTTTGAGGATTTTAAATGACAGGTTTCATTTGGGGGTTGATAAGTTAAAGGGGAGAGGTCCTGGAGGTAGTTTGAGATAGGAGCTAGACCTATGGAGAAAGACTGAGTTGTAAGGTCAAAAAGATCCTTAGATAATACAGAATTCTCACAGAGCTTTATATACAAATTAGCTTGAGTAGAAAGTGGGAAGTCATAGATTTACTAAAATTCAACCAAAAGTTATTACTTCCCAGAGTACTGTACTAGGTTCTTGGGAGAAGGGGGAAATACAAAGTGGTCCATGCCTTCAAGTAACTGATAGTGTAGCAAAAATAGATAGACCTAAATGTTAGGAAGTTTTTCTTCATGATATTACTAAAATTTGTCTTTCAGAAACCTCCACTCAATGCTCCTGTTTCTGTCTACTGCAGTTGAGCAAAATAAGGCAGCTAGGTGGTGCACTGACTCTGGAGTTGAAATCAGGGAAACCTGAATTTCAAATCCTGCCTGAGATACTTGCTAGTTATGTGACTCTGGGTAGATCATTTAACCTTTATTGACTCAGTTTCCCTAAATGTAAAATCAAGATAATAATAGCACCCCTCTTCCTAGAGTTGTGAAGATACAATGAGATAATAATTGTAAAGCCCTTCGAAAACCTTAAAATGCAATATAAATATTAACTATTATTATCATTGTAATTATTGCTCTCTCTTCCAGATGACAGATATATCACCTCAAATACCTAATGGCAAGCCCTCTTCCCAACACCTAAATTTTCTCTTCTTTAGATCGATTAACTCCTAGATTATTCAAATGATCCTCATATGGCATGGTTTCAAGACCCCCTGATATTCCGACTTTCTTTTCTGGATGTGCTCAAGCTGGTCAATGCCACTTCCCAAATGTGGCATCTGGAAATGAATACAATACAGATGCAGTCTACCTATTTGAGGTAGTTTGGTACATTAGCAAGGAAATTGGATCTGGAGTAAAGAGAAATGTAGATTTCTAATCTTGCTAGCTATACTACTTGCTAGCTATGTGACCACGAGTAAGTCTCTTAGGACCTAAATTCTCTCACCAGAGAGAAAAATCACCTCTAAGGTCCTTTCCAGCTGTAAATCTGGGATCCTGCCTCACAGGGTTATTGTGATTATGGTATATATACAATAACGAATATACCATCAATTATAATTTTATTAAGCAGGACAGAAGACAACAGGAAT
This sequence comes from Gracilinanus agilis, assembly GCF_016433145.1. Taxonomy (NCBI): domain Eukaryota; kingdom Metazoa; phylum Chordata; class Mammalia; order Didelphimorphia; family Didelphidae; genus Gracilinanus; species Gracilinanus agilis. Next base: position 457,583,416 of record NC_058132.1, read on the forward strand.
ATAAACTTCATTCTGATCATTACACTGTTAAGGCAATCTTTGATTTCTTTGTGTTTTTGTCTTTTGGGAGAGAGTTGGATGACCCATCACTCTATTGACTGATATTGAGTTTTGATATCTACTAAATCCCTTAGGTCTTTTTACATGAAAATGTCCTTCTCCTTTATCCTGTTCTTGCAAAACTAATTTCCAGAGTTCTTTACATTTGCATAATTAAATTCTATTTGATTAGATTTGGCCTATTGCTCTAGAACATCTATATTGTTTTTTAATGCCAGTTGTATCATCAGACATAATAGCTATCCAATCTAGATTCACATCACCTACATATTTGATAAGCATGTCATCTTTTCCTTTGTCCAAGTAATTTATAACAATGTAGAACCAAATAGGGCCCAACATAGAGATCTGTGACATTCTATTAATCAGATTTCTAATTTGACTTTGATCTATCTTTTGGTCTGATAGTCAAGTTCTTTCTAAACTCCATTTATATTAACTCCTAAGTTATATTTCTTCATATTGTCTGCAAAACTGTCATGAGAGAATTGTCAACTGTCTTACTAAAGAATGTCACATTTATGTAATTTTTTGTTCTGTTAATCAAGTGACCATGTCAAAAATGGTTATTAGATTTCATTAGTTTGGCATCATTTGTTCTCAATAAATCCATATTGGCTTTTGATGATATTTGCTTCTGTTTCTATGTTCCCAAAACGTTCCTTTAATAAAGGTTCTAGAATTTTGCCAGCTCTTGTGAAAAGCCCAATAACCTATAGTTTCAAGAATCAACCTTCTTTTTGAAAAGTGATAGTTCTGTGAAAGTTCTCATAACTCTTTTTCAAATATCATCTTTAGTGCCTCAATAATTACATTCACAAATTATTTCAGCACTTTGTGTTATGATTTGCCTTTGGCTTTGTCTGTCCCCGTGACTTGGACTCAAAGAGGATTAAGAACTTCTTTAGCATGGTTTCACTTGCATTTCAATACTCTGTTCAAGTATTTTGTTTTAGTCTTTCCGTTTTGAAGATTATTGGCCTTGACAGAGAATATATATATATGAGTAACTTCGTCTTCTTACTGTTGACCATTGTCATTACTCAAATTACCCCAAATAGAGATTCTGTTCTTACTTTGATCTTCTTCTTGCCTACCATATAGACTTCTGGTTGTGATTAGCATTTAGAAAGAGCCAAAGTTCATTTAGGCTTTTGGCATTTTTTTTCTACTCATACTTAGTTGGCTGCTTTGATTTCATTTTTTGTATATATTTCTCTTTAAATTTTGAGTTGGTAATTGAGCTCTATATATAGTCACATCATATTTTTCTATAATTATTGCTGGCCAATTTTGTGTTTGAAGCAGGAACATAAAATGTTATCCCCTCTCCTAAAGGTATATCAAACTTGGAATAATCAATATATAATTATATACCTCTTATGACTCCTTAGTTTTGTGTATTTCAGGTAAGAACCACACTAACATTACTTTTGTTATGACTCTGGATTTATTAGAATTGATACAAGTTGTACCTTGAAATTGTCCATGTAATATAACAGTTTTATATTTGGATAGAGATTTTATAGTGAATCAAAGGGAGTTAAATGGGAGAAGGATATACTCTCAGAAAAGAAGAGAAAACAGAAAAAAGCTAGAACCTAGCATTGTGGTTTTGAAAAAGAAAAAAGTACTTACCTTTTATTTGTAGGTTATTGTAGTGGCATTAAGTTAACTTGAAGGCCAGCAAATAGATGAGACAAGGGCCCAAAATGGTTTTCTGGGCCCTATTTTGCCATACCCATAGGCATAAGATAGGTTTATAGGCAACCCTTTGGTATATATGCAAGTCGATGTGCACATTATAAGAGATAGCAACTTAGAACATGCCCATTACTAAAATTCAGCCCCAAATCCAAATGTTTACAGCACACAGATTTTTAATGGGAAGCATTTAGTTGTCCTTCATCTATTCAGTGGGAGAATAGATGCAACTGTAGGATTTGTAGTTCTAAGAGGTTCTACTCATCAATACCTTTTTTGGATTGATTAGAAAATTGTCCAACAATGGTATATGGACTTAGTTGTCCATGGAGTAGAAATCTGATACTAAATATTTTCTATGCTAAGGGTTGTGATTATCTTAAGGTATGTCTAGGAAATGAAGAATAAATGAAATTCATCTACTCCATCTGATGGTGAATCAACTTTTAATAATTTGAGTTACAAATTTCAATGGTATGCACTAATAACTAGGTATAGTTCATGAATGTATGATTTTTATATACATCTTCAGATTAAAGAAATGCTGACTTACAAGACAAGCCTAATTATAATAGATTCAATGCATGTGATGTCCATACTAGGATGACTTTTACACAATGACAAAACTGGTAGGTTTGAAAACTGAGCTATTTGACTATTTGCATGGAAAGAGAAAGTAGTGAAGAACATATATGAATGCAACTAATGTGAACAAATTAGGTCACTATAACTTTTAATACTGGTTCAGTAGCAGTGTGGAAATAGTGATAATTGTCTTTTCTTTGCAAGGAATGGATATGGAATTACCTGCATAATACAAATTTTCCATTCGACTTTACCTGCCTGTACCCATTACTGTACCTTGTTTTGTCTCTTTTGTCTTCTCCTGAGCCTCAGGAACTCCTTGTGTTGTCTTGAAACAAAGTTAACAGCTGCATATTCCAATAAGGCAGCAAACACAAACAGGAGACATACTGCCATCCAGATGTCTATAGCTTTTACATAGGATACCTAAAAGAAGACAGGAATAAGAATTTTCTGAACAAAAGAATGTTTTATCTTTCCTTTAAGAATAGATATCAAACATTTTTCTCAGCATGTTAGAAATCCATATATTTCATGTTCTGGACTCCAAAGTCATGAAGCTTACACCTTCACCTTTATCTTATAATCCAAATACATTTAAATCTCAAATAGTGATATATTCTAAATCTTGCTTGTTAGCCTAAAAATCTGCTCCAAAACCATCTTTCAGTAGAAATTCTATACATCCTTCCAGTCAAAGCTCAAAACCACCTCCTTTATCAAGCTCAGATACCATCTCTTTATCATCCTCAGTCAAGAATTCTCTTCCTTCCCCAGCACTCACATAGTGCTCTTTGCATCTCTCTCTCTTATCAGGAATTTACCATGTTCTATTTAGGATTAAATTTACTTAAATATATGACATATCTCTGTCCTAACTCCTTGAGGATTAAAGATTGTGTCTTGCTCATCTTTTTATTTTTGCTGGCCACTAATATTTTGCACCCCTGTCAAAAATCATTTATTGAATGCCTACTATTAATATTAGCCATATTAATGAACTCAGTGTTTTTACATATACAAAAACACTGGATTGCTTAATATAGATTTATTTACTTGAAATGGATCAACTACTATAATTTTATCAGATCTATGAGACAGGGCCAGCCTGAAATGAACAAACAATGGTTTGAATCTTGCTAGTGTTCATCAGGTTTACTAATAATGAGCCTGGCAAGTTACTTAACCTTTACGAACTGCAGTTTCTTCATCTGTAATATGAGGACATTAGACTAAAAGATTTCCCAGTTTCCTTCTAGTTCTAAATCTATGATTCTACAATCCCACTTGCTATAAAAGCCAAAGGGAACTCGGGAAAATTGGGACCCAAAGAAGGTAAAGATTTACAGATAAAAACTAATGTCTATCCAAACTTCCAGTGTCTGCATACATGCTTAGACAAATTATTTTTTGGTGGGGAGGAAGATGTGCATATATATATATATGTATATACATATATATATATATATATGTATTTATACACATACACAGTTTTCCTGCATTTAGTTAATCTTGATTTATTTGTGAGACATAGTAGTGGGTGCAAGATAAAAAGATTTAGTATATTTAATAATCTCTCTGAAACTCAGTTTCCTCAATTATAAAATGAGGATAATAATACTTTCTACTGGCTACTTCATGAGATCAAAAGTAGTATATGTGAAAGTACTTTCTATTCATAAAGCATTATGTTTCAATTATATGATGATAAGAAGAAACCATATGATATATTTGGAGCAATTGAAGTCCTTGCCTCTCTGAAACATATGTATCTACCCATTCTCGTCTAACTAATTTTGTATTACAGTTCTTAAACTTAAGTTCTAGTTATAATTGTACTATAATTCAGATAATTTAATTTTATCATGCTGTTTCCCATTATGACCTAATAATCTTTGAGGTGTCCATTGCAGGATTATTAACCTGACTCAGTTTTATCACTTTAAATTGCACATTAAGTATTCTAGAATATTTCTTTCCATTCAAAACCATAATTTATCTTGAGGTTAGAGCCTTTATTATGTCCCATCCTTTGTAGCAATTCTGTTAGCCCTGGGATGATGACACTCTACCAATCACAGTCCCCACAGTTTTGTATTATTCAAATGGTCTCTAAATGTTTTAATACTTAATGAGAAAAGTTTGTCAAAGCCAAGATATACATATGAGAGTTAAGAACTATGTCTAATAAAGTTGACGAAATCCATCTTCTCCCTGCCGAGTGTTAATATCTCTCAACTATTTGTAAACCTTTTCCCTAAATTCCCATATTCATCATTATGCTGAGCATATATTTAGTTCTTTTTTTTAGTGGCTCATAAATAAATCTTCACTCTGTCTTAGTCATTTTTTTAGTCACTGAGTTGCTTCAGAATTGTGGACATATTCCTAGAAAAAAAGGGCTTAATGTTAAGTATGTAATTCGTACTATGCATTTATCAGGGTTGTTGGGGCATCTGTTTCCTTAGTGCCTTAGTATGAAAATATTATATTCCTGTGTATGCCACTCAGAGTAAAAATGGATACTCTCCTTTACCATAGTCCATGTTGCTTAGACATATCCAGTTTCTGGAAAAATTTAGCTCAAACTCTTCAATAATACATTTTTTAGACCCTTACCTTTTGTCTTAGAATCAGTACTTAATATTGGTTCCAAGGGAGGAGAGAGGTAAGGGGTAGGCAGTTGGAGTTAAGTGACTTGCTCAGGGTCACACTAGGAAGTGTCTGAGGCCATATTTGAACCCAGTACCTCCCATAACCAGACCTGGTTTTCTAGCCACTGAACCCCTTATCTGCCCCATAACATGGTCTTAAAAAAATATCATCTTTATGTGACCTCTTCCTTAATCATCTTAGTGATTTGCAAGTGATTGAAAGAAATCTTTAGATCTTCCAAAATTCTATTGTGGTCTGCAAAATTAGCATTGGCCTATTCATTTATTAATGTATCTTTTCCTTGACTCATGAATGTATTCGTTACCTGTTCACCAGAGTGTAAAGTTAAGAATGTTCAAATACATTCCTCCCACTCTTTCTGAAACTTTCCACTTTTTGTTTACATCTGTGGTTCTCAAACTCTTAAAACTGATGACCTTGTTACACTTTTTTTAATGGTTCTTTTTTCTGGTGAAAGCACAGGTATTTATTTTTATATATGTAACATAATAAAACAACACATAGGATTTGTTATAAATATGTAATAAATTTTAACAAATAGGCTTATCCAAGAGAAATTCTCACATTAGCTATGTCCAACTCTTAAATATTATTATTTTTTAAAAATTCTTATCTTCAGAATCAATGCCAAGTATTGGTTCCAAAGCAGAAAAGTGTTAAGGGCTAGACAATTGGGGTTAAGTGACTTGTCCAGGGTCACATAGTTAGGAAATATCCGAGGTGAGATTTGAATCCAGGACTTTTTTGTTTCTAGACTTGGCTCTCTATCCACTGAGACTGTTAGCCATCACCCCCTAGAAGGTCTTTCCCTCTAAAACCTTTTGTTTATGTGGATTATATCTATCCATACATACTGTATTAGAAATTAGATAGAGGGGCAGCTAGGAGGTTCAGTGGATTGAGAAACAGGCCTAGGAAGATCCTAGGTTCAAATCTAGCCTCAGACATGTCTTAGCTATGGGACCCTGGGCAAGTCACTTAACCCCTATTATGTAGCCCTTACCACTCTTCTGCCTTGGAACTGATACACAGTATTGATTCCAACCAGAAGGTAAGGGTTTAAAAAAACTACAAAAAAAGGAAATTAGATGTCTTACTATTACAATAAAAATACTTTTGATTTTATGACTCCCTAAAATGGTCTTTGGAATCCTTAGCCATCTCCAGACCACTTCCTGGGAACCTGGAGCTTTTGTTCTTTTTCTTGGCTCTTTGTTCTCTCTCCATTCTCCTACCTTTGGTGAGCTCATTCACATTACTGTCATGTCTCATAAAAATATCTGACATTTACATAGTATTTCAAGCTTTACAAAGCACTTTAATAATAATAATAGCTGACATTTATAAGGCACTTTAAATTTTATGATGTACTTTACATACATTATCTTATTCTATCCTCACAAAAGCCTTGGTCAGGAGGCACTATAGTAGTTAACCTGTATATTGTTGCCAGAAATCTTCCTTAATCTACACTTTGATTATGTCATTTCTTTTTTAAGAGCCTATAAAGGTACCCTGTTGCCTCTAGCAGCAAGTCTAAACTCCTTTTCCTGGAATTCAAGACACAATTTAGATCCACTCTACTTGTGAAGCTCTATTTCCCAGGACTCCCCAAATGAATCCCCTTTTCCAGTTAGGTAGATCTATTGAATATCCCCACTTGATATCATGTCATTCCTCAGGTTTTGTTTATACTGTGCCTTCATATCTGGAAATCCCATTTCCCAGTTCCTCAATCTACTAAGTTTTTATTACTTACTCTGATATCCTACTTTGGTTTCCCCATCATGCTCTCGGCATCCTCAACATTTCAAACTTCATCAACACCCTCAGGCCCTCTGAGATTGGAGGACAGAATGTTGAACTCAATAACCTCCTTTTAAGGAGAGGGCCAGGCTGGCTATCTCTTCATTTTCTACTAGGCTGCACTCTTTTGGACTTTTCCTTTGTACCCTCATCTTTATTCTCCTTCACTCTTGGACTTTATAGTCTCCTTTTGTGTATTGTTTTCTCTCCTTAGACTATAAGCTCTTCAATAGTAGGAACTGCCTTTTTTCATATTTGTTTTCCTAGAGCTTAGCACAGAGACTGGCATATAGTCGAGGTTTAATAAATGCTGGGAATAGTGATTCTCTTGATCTTCCTATCACTCCACAAAAGTTCTACTTTCATTTTTACAAACTCTGAAACTTCATTATTTGATCATGATTCTATCTTTCCTTGTCTCAATCTCCTAAGCCTTCTTCATCCTCCCTGTGACTCGTATACCTCTATCCTTCAGTTCTTTGCCAGGCCCATTATCACTATAATGACTATACTTTCCTTTGCCTGTCTAAAGCTCTTAGAAAAGCAGTTCAACTCCCTACTAACTTCTACACATAAGTTCCTGGTCCCCATATCCTATCGTTAATCAGGACTTGCCAATCAGGACTTCAGTCTTCGCTTGCCTTGGCTTGGCTTACTGTCAACTAACTTTGCTTCTACTCATGTGCTACTGAAAGAAACTGAGAGGAAAGAAAATCATGAAACTATGCCAAATGGGTCTATTACAGATTTCCACTTTGGCCTTCACTGCAACCAGGTAATCTTTTTTGTACCTGTATGATTCAATCTCCCACCCATCACAGCACCTCTTCTAAACCTTTTCATCCTCCCCTCAAGCTTCTCTTAACACAACTCCCTCCCACACTCTCATCTAAGGACCTTGCCTCATACTTCCCTCAAAAAATATTTGGGGCCGTTAGTCAAGTGCTCACTATATTCCTTTCCTCTTTGTATTGTATATTTCAGGCGTCTTTTCCCGCTATTTCCTTCTTCGACCCTCTCAATAAATGGATGAGTCTTCATGCCAAAGTAAAACCATCCACATATACCCTTGAGAGCATTCCATCCTATTTTCTCCAGTAGATTGCCACCTCCTTCATTCCCATTCTTTCTAACCTTCATTAACTTCCTATGGGCTGTTTCATTATTACCTATAAATACTCCATCCTTAAAACCCCTCATGTGATATGATCATCCCCACTATTGCCTTCTATGTCTTCTTTTCATGACTAAGCACCTTGAGAAAGCCATCTAAAATCAGTGCCTCTTCTCTCACTCAAAACCCTCTTCAGTTTGGCTTCCAGCATTGTCATTCAAATGAAACCACTCTTTCTAAAATTACCAAAGATCTTTTAATTGCCGGTGTTAACGGCCATTTTTTAGTCTTCATCCTTCTTGACTCCTCTGCAGCCTTTGTCATGATCAATTATCCTGTTCTCCTTGATATTCTCTTTAGATATTCATAACATCATTCTCTTCTATTTCTCCTACTACCTACCAGATAGTTCCTTCTCAGTTTCATTTACTGGATCATCATCCAGGTCATGCCCAAGATTGTTCCCAAGGGTCTTCCTTGAGCCTTCTTCTCTAATTGTTCTCTATTATTTCACTTGGTGATCTAACCAGTTCTAGAGATCTTGGATTCATCTCTCATCTCTTTGAACATTTGTAGGTCTATTCATCCCTATCCTTTCTTTCTTCTATTGTCTAGTCTTGTATTTTCAGTTGGACATCTTGAACCAGATGTCTTGTGGATATCTCAAACTAAACATTTCCTAAAGAGAATTCATTATATTTTCAACACCCCCCAATTTTCCCCAACTTTCCTATTAATATTGAGGGTACCACCATTCTCCTAAGCACTCAGGCTCATAGTCTTGGTGTCATTCTCAGTCTATCCCTTGCACTTATTACCCCTATCCCATATGGTACCAAGTCTTGTCATTCTGACCTCCACAGGGCCTCTCATATACATTCCCTTCTCTCTACTTATACAACATCCCCCCTGGCACTGTACCTATCACCTCATTCCTGGACTATTGCAGCAGCCCACTTCTTTGTCTGCTCTCCCTGCCTGAAGTTGATTCCCATTCTAACCTATCATCCATTCAGCTGTCAAAATGATCTTCCTAAAGTACAAGTCTAACTATAACAATCCCTACTCAAAAAACCTTACTGACTAATATTTCTAATATCCATCTTCTGGACTTTTAAATACTTAATTACCTGGGTCCTTCCTACCTTTCTGTTCTTCCTCTACTTCATTCCTGTCTATGTATTCAATGGTCCAGCTATTCTGTGCCTTTTCATTGGTTGTCCTTAATGCCTGGAATTCTCTCCCTTTTCACTTCTGCCTCCTGATTTCCTTAGCCTCAAAGGCTCAGTTCAAATTCCACCTTCTGAAAGAGTCCTTTCTCCAATTTCTAGTACTTTTTCTCTGGTGCCTCCCATTTACACTGTATATTTCTTGAATGTACATAGTTGTTTGTATATCATCTCCCCAAATAACATATGAACTCCTTAAGGCCAAAGAATGAGTTTTGCCTTCTTTGCATCCCCATCATTTAACAGCAACATAATAAATGCTGTTCAGTTGTTTCAGGAATATTCAATTCTTCATGATCCCATCTGAAAATTTCTTGGTAAAGATATGAGAGTGGAGTGGAGTGATTTTGCTATTTCCTTCTCCAGATCATTTTATAGATGATGAAACTGAAGCAAACAAGGGTAAGTGCCTACCAAGGGTCATATAGCTATTAAGTGACTGAGGCTAGATTTGAACTCGGGTCTTCCTGATTCCAGACCTGGCATTCTATCTACTGTACCATCTAACTGCCCTGGTGCTGTTATTATCCCAATTTTATACCTGTGGAAACCAAGATAAACAGAAGTTAAGTGACTTTCCCAAGGTCACACAGCTAGCAAGTATCTGAGGTCACATTTGAACTCAAGTGTTTCTGACTCCAGGTCCAGCATTCTATCCACTGCCCAAAGAAAGCCTTGGCTCTGAGAAGGCAATCTCAGAAGAGCTGTGAATACACTCTCTTCCTTGGACAACTACTGATTGGGAAGACTATTAGTAGTTACAGTAAAGCAAGTCTCCTTTTCAGGAGACTTGATTTTCTTCCAGAGGACTGATCAAAGGTAGAGTAGAGACAAAATAGAATTCATATAATTTACCTTCCTCCTTTATTTACTGAAATGAACTCCAAACCATTTCAATAATTCCAACTACGTATCAAGCTTATTTCCAACCCATAATTAAAGTCTTGCTGGCTTTGCCAAAGACCGATTTCATTCTCAGCTATTTAAAAGGCTGACAATTTGAAATAAACCTTTATTATTGCAGTTGTTGAAATTCAATGTCCCCTGTCAGACACAGATGCCAGTGCTTTGATTCTCTCAGGTGGAACACAACTCTGAGATAATGTTATCTGCCTATATTCTTTAGAGTGCTAAGCAGATAGTAGACTTTTGGGTCTGCCCATTATACTCTCTCCTTATTTCACAAATACACAAATTATTTGCTTAAAGATTAGCCAAGACTCCCAAATCAGGTTAATGAAAGAAGTAGGATTTAGAATTCAGGTATATATTTTATTATTTCTTTTATAAAAATAATGTCACTAATATGGAAAGATTTGTTTAGCCTGTCTTTAAAAACTTATGGACCTATAAAAAACTAAATACATATTATTTTTACTGCATTAACTTTTAATCTTTCATTTATTCAGAAAGCATTTGTTAAGTACCTTCTCTATATGGGGTGCTATGTGTGGTCGTCTAGGGGTAGGAAAAATAAAACTTTCCCTTTCTTCATTATCATATAATCTATAAGGATCATAAGTAATTCAAGGTAGCAAATAGCTATGATTTGAGATATAATATGAATAACACAGAGGACTATGATTTTTTAATTGAGAAGTCTAAGATCTGTTCCTTATCACTCATCCTTCATCCTCCCAGAAAGGTCAGACACTATTTATCATACTTGTTTCCAAGTGAAGCACACTTTTTCCACTTTATTTTTATTGTTTTATTTTGTTTGTATTTTCTTTCTTAACATGACTAATATGGAAATAAGTTTTACATGACTTCATATGTACTTTTTATTTTTGTTGAGTCGTTTCAGTCATGTCCAACTTTGAATAATTTGGAATTTCATCAGCATCTTCTACATGCCATGCATCATAGCTCCTTTTCTCAAGGACAGTCCTATGACTAAGTCATAGAATGACAGAATTTGCAAGTTGAAAGGGCATATTAGGACCATCTAGTTCAACCCATAAATGAAAGGTATCTTCATCATAACATACTCAACAGGTGCCATCCAACCTCAGCTTGAAGACCGCCAAGGAGGAAGAATGTTTCTGGGTTTGTGTTTATGAAAAGAAAGTGAGCCAGGGTCATTCATTTTATCCTTTGGTAGGCCTGGGTAAGTTGCTCCATTATAAGGATGAGGATTTCTTTTGAACTATCATTTTTGTGCAATTATTCCCTGAGCTTAGATGCGTCATTGGCCAACAGGGAACACACTGGGAGCAGCACCAGCTGAGACCATCAGTAAAGTTGTAATTTGAATATTTCTTCCCCCAAATCTTGGGCTTCAAGAAATCCAAATATTCTGGGGACCTATTTTGGCAAAGGACACTCATTTGGACAGGGTAGACAGTATAGTCAGGCATGTTATTTCTTCCATCTCTTTCTCTGGACCTAGCTTTTGTGACAATAAAAATTATCTCATATTTTACTTTTGGTTTATGTAGCAAAGATTATTGAACCTTATCCATTCCCTCATCATAAAATGAGCCTTTGAACAGCCATTTATATCTAATTATTTCTCAAATGAGCATGAATGGGAAGGGTGGGAGATGAGATGAGGCAAGAGATTGTGGGTGCCATGGAACAAATCATTCTAAAAAAACAGATTCAAAGAGCTTTGGTGATAGTTGGTAGATCATTAGTATGACCTTTGTACATAAATGAAGAGCATTCAGGCTTGGCACCATGCCACTGTGAAGTAGACTGAGAGAGGAGAGTTGGAGACTACAGAGGATTCATTCCTTATAAGGTCCCTCATGCAAAGCTACAGCTACCTCTCAACCTTACCACCCTGGGTTGATGAGTAAGCTGATTATTCATGCCTCATATTTTTAACCTAATACCACAATTTGATATGTAAAGAAGAATAAGAGTGGGAGTCAGGGGAGAACAGCAAATGGCAGTTCTTTCTTTCACCTCCACATAGACTGCAAAAAAGAGGCAGGCTTTCAAGGATAGAAAACAGTCTTTGTGTCTTCCAGTATATTTTTTATTTTTTTCCATTAGTGTGGTTCCCCCACCTCCAACCCTGGTATCATTGTCCCTTTATCTTTAATCATTTAAAAACTACATTTCAAGGGCCAAGATAGGAGGAAAAGGAAATCCTTGATTTCTTTCTTTAATTTGGAAACTATTCAATAAGCTCAATCCTAGGACATATTCTCAAGAAACATCGTGTAGGGGGGTGGGCATTGGGACCTTAAGTGCTCATTTCCTCATTTCCAGGAATAGTGGAGAACAATGGAGACTCCTCCTACCTTTGTTGTGGAGGGGACAAGAATATCCTATTTCTATGTTTCTATGTCATATATATCCAAGCTAAATCAGTAAGGGAGCAAAGTAGAGGTAGAAAATTCATTCCTGTTGTGCTATTTGAGGGAATTAATCTTTTCTTATGCTTTCGGGGGACAAGGTATGGAAGGTGGGAGCTTATAATGCCCTTTATTACCTGAGTCCAGATTCTCCTTACTCTAAACTACACAAATGTGATGGGTTCAAGCTGGTGGTAGGGACCTTCACGAGTGACAATAGTTGTCCATTCATTAGACATTAGTGAGCTTCTGAGATAGTGAAGGAAAGAAGACTTCTGTGAAATCAAAATAACTCATTTTCTAGGGATTCTGTGTTTCTAATTTGCCATACTTAACTCATGGAGTTATGGTAAAGAGCAAATGAGATAATATAATATATGAATGCAAAAGTGTTATGTGAGTGAAAACTTGATATAATAGATAGTGTGAGACTGGGAGCAACAGGGACCTGAATTAAAATCCTCACCACTAAGGTGTAACAGCTATGGAATCATGAATAAGCCAGTTGATCTCTCCAAGCTTTATTTTCCTCATCTGTAAAATAGACATTACAGAGTGGTTGTAGAGCTGCAACTAATACATGTAAACTTATATAAATGTATTTCTTATTTTTATTAAGAATGTAACTCTAATTAAGACTATCCCCTAGAAACACCGTGAATAGAGATGATGGAGCATAGAAAATTTCTGGTCTAAAATGTGTGTGTATGCTCACAGAAGAGCTCCTGTTTCCAGCGCATTTTCACTCAAATCTCTGGAGGCTGAGTGGCAATGACATGGAGACTTAAAAAAAAGAGAAGACTCTTAATCACACAAGCTCCTTGTTTCTCTTGCCAAAAATTAGGAGGAAATGAGGGATGGGTATCTCTGGTGACTAAAGGCAAAGGAAAACAAAGAGTGCATTGAGATCTCTTAGAGTGGTCCTGGAGATGGAAAGATCAGAATGAGGAGAACACAGAAGTGGACTATAGTTAGGAGGAAAAGAGTAACCCAGATCAAGTTAGGTCTAATCATATCAACACCCTTCCCCCCCACTTCCACCATACCCCATTCTTGTGAGGGTTATTTAGCAATTAATTTAGTAATAGTGTTGGACCTAGCAGGAAGGGCTGGAGATTTCCAAGATGGAATGAAGGAGCAGGAAGTGGGGCTTGTGCTCTGAGAGAGACTCCATTAGTGGTTGGGACAGAACTGTTGCTAACCCTGGGAGATCTCAGAGTTAGTGGAAAACTGCATCCAGATTCCCCCGGAGAGGTGGAGGCTTTCAGCAGTGGACAACAGACCTGCAGAGCTGCACCAAGTGGGGAAGTGGTTTGGGATCTGGTGGACAGCATTGCAAACTCTCTCTCCCTACCTGGGTACCTTGGATCACCTGGTGGAGTTGGCTTTTAGCATCCTGTGACCATCCTTGGATTATCGTGAGACCCCAATTGAAAGCCACCCTCAGGCCCTTTAGCTGAGCTGACCATACCTGGCTGGAACCAGGTTTAGAGGAACCTTCCCTGTGGCTCCCTTGGGCCCTGCCTGGCTTAGGTCAATAGGATAGGGTAGTTAAGTTATTCCCTGCCCCCTGTGGTTTGCCCTTAGGTTATAAGTATAGAATCCCTTATTCCCATCCTTCATTATTATTTCCCCAATTAAACTGTTAGATACTTTTACCTTCTGCCTGCTGGTTCCATAGGCCCTGGCCCAACTGCCATTCCTGTGACGGTTAAAAGCTTGGCAATAAACCCTGGTCTCCAAATCCTGGTTGGTCCTGTCTCTCCTTCAACCCAGTGTGAGCCCACAAACCATTTAGTTACATTTTAATAATAATAGTTAACATCCCTGGTGCCTCACCATTACACCATTCAGTAAACTCCTGTAGGTTTCCAATTATAGCTTCCAGGATCAAATACAAAATGTTGTTTGGTTTAATTACTTAGCTCCCATTTACCTTTCTATTCTTCTTACATCTTATTCCCCAACACATACTCTTTATATCCAGTAACACTGGCTTCCTGGATCTTCCATGAATAATGCCCTGTTTTTATCTCTAGGCATTTTCTCTGGCTATCCCCCATGTCTGGAACACTCTCCCTCCTCTGCTGTAACTACTGACCTTTCTGGCTTCCTTTATCCTCCAATTAAAATCCTACCTTCTTCAGAAATCCTCTCCTAACAACTCTTAATTCCACTGCTTTCCTTCTTTTAATTATTTCCTATCCATCCTGTAGGTAGCTTGTTTTGTATGTACTTGTTTGCATGTTGTCTCCTCCATTAGTTTGTAAGCTCCTTGAGCACAGGATGCCTTCACTCTCTTTGTAGCCCCAGTGCTTAGTATGATGTCTGACTTAGTAGGTACTTAATAAATGTTTCTTGATTGATAGTTGGTGAATGCAAATGAAGTTCAATCCATAGCTTCCTTCTCCAGCTGCCAGCTCAGAGTGCTGTCTATACTGCTATAACTATCACTCCCTTTACCTCACCATTCATAAATCACAGAATTATTCAGACAAGCATTTAAGTGCTTACTATACGCCAAGACATATATTAACAAGGGTGGAAAAATAAGATAAAAGCAGAATAATCCCTGTCCTGTCCTTTACTTCTCAGATTTTGACTACCAGTTTATTTTCAAATGTCACTCATACATGTCCCCTTCTCTCCTTTAATACCACCACCACCCTGGTTTAGCCTACCCTTAATCTTTTTTTTAACCTCTTACCTTCTATCTTAGAATTGATATGAAGTATTGTTTTCAAGGCTGAAGAGTGGTAGAGGTTAATTGATTGCGCCTAAGTGACTTGCCCTGGGTCAAACATCTAGGAAGTGTCTGGGGCCAAATTTTCAACCTAGGAATTCCCACCTGTAGGCTTGGCTCTCTGTTCACCAAGACATTTAGCTTCCCACCTGCCCTTTCTTCTTAAGAAGTTTACAATCTGATAGGGGAAGGCAAACAACATTTTATATATACATATATGAATTAGCTACACACATGTGTATTGAAAAAAATGAATATAAAATGATTATGGAAGAGTGGGCACTAGCAGCTGGGAAGAATCAAGAAGTCAATGGAAAGGGCCCTTTGCTAGGATACAGTGGAAAATGCATGGGACTACATCTTTATTATGAATTTCATTGATTTATAAGAAGGAAAGAAAATAAATGGGGAAAGGCAGTTTGGGGAAAGATTGTGGAGCATTAAATGCTGAACTATACGGAATTTAGATATGGAAAGTTTTTTTAACAGAAGTATCAATGATGTTGAATAATTTTCAGGAAGATTATTTTGTGATGCTTTTGGTGGTGGTTTAATTTTTTAAAATTTTGCTCATGGAATAATATTCAGTGAAGAATTGTGGCATCTGTACTTTCAAGTTTACTTTCAATAAGAGTGATTGTTTTTGTAGGATTCTTTTTTTCCATTCTAGGCCCTCTGTGTTTTGAGATAAATTGATTTTCCTTCTACTATATTAACCAAACTGTACAGATTTTATAAGTAAAATGTATATTAAATAATTCCTGGAAAGACTTATATGAACCGATGCAAAGTGAAGTGAGATAAACCAGGAAAACTTTGTACACAATAACATCAGAATATGATGATCAACTGTGAATGACTTAACCATTATCAATCAGACAAGGAACCAGGAGGTCTCCAATGGACTTATGATGGAAAAGGCCATTCACAATTTTCTCTATGAATTTTTCTCTAGTGTAAATAATCTGTGTCTTATTTCACAACATGACAAACATGGAAATATGTATTGTATGATAACGTATGTACAACCTGTATCATATTACCTGCCTTCTTGGCGGGGGGGGGGGGGGGGGAGATGGATGGGACGGAGGGAAAGAACATGGGTTACAAAATGCCAGAAAATACGTATCAAAAGTTGTATCAACATGCAATCTGGGAAAAAGAAAAATTTTTTAATAAATTTAAAAAAACTAACAAAAATAAAGTATTAATACATTTTATCTTCAGTAGCACAAGAACCATAATTCTGTAGCACATGCAGTATGCAGACTAGACCTACATGTGCAGCAGACCTATATTGACTTAGACTTTGCAAATGATTAGTAGATGAGAGGAATTAGAGAGGAGATATTACTAATAGACTCTCTCTCTCTTTCTCTTTCTGGACTAGATCTGTTATTTTATTGGTGTAGGTCAAAGGTATCAAACACACAGCCCCATAGGCCTTATGTAGCTCACAATCAATCAGAACCAGATTAACAAAATAAATGAAATAAAATAAATGTAGATAATATTAATATGTGGCTTTCTAAATTAACATGCAATCCCCAGGTTGTATATTAGGACTTTCTAGGACTTAGTGACTCCAGGTTTTTAAAAATTTGATATCACCATTCTGGGGAATCCGCAATGTAGAAATTTCCTTCCTACCAATGAATGACAAAAGCATGTATAAAAAATGTTAAGCATTTCCTATGCAACAGCTAGGTTACTCAGTGGATTATGTGTTAAAGATGGAGTCAGGAAGAACTGAATAAATCTGGCCTCAGATACTTACTAGCTGTGTGAGTCTGGGCAGGTCACTTAAGTTGTTTGTCTTAATCCCCTGGAGAAGGAAATGACAAACCACTACAGTATCTGCCAAGAAACCCCCTAAGATAGTACTGGTGTATTTTGGTTTATGGGGTCACAGAGAGTCTGATATGACTGAACGATTGAACATCAACTATATCTCACAGTCCAATGTGTAGAGCACTTTTCTCACCCTTGGGATACCAGTACAAAAGCAAAAAAAAGTCTTTATCCTCAAGGAACTTATATTCTATTGAGGAGAGAGAACTCTTATGGTAAGTTGTGGCCAATGAATGGATCTCCTAAGGGAGTAGATTGACATAATCTTACCAGAATTGATGAAAGATTTGATTTGTTTATAGATCTAGAGATGGAAACTGTGATGGAAGATTGGGACAGGAGAGAACATTCAAAATGATGAGTTAGTGGATGAGTGAAATACGACTGGATCAGGGTATAGATGTGGTAAGTCTGAATGTCAAACTCAAATAGAAATGGATCTCTGTAGACTGCCCACTGATTTAGACAACTACAGATAAATATTACTCATGTTATATTATATTTTTATTTTGTTAAACATTTCCCAATTACATTTTTATTTGACTCTGCCCCACTCAGAAGTTTTGCAGGTACCTTGAGGCTGGCAGCCTTTTTCCTTTTCTTTCTAAATTTTTTTTCTTCAGGCTTAAAATTTGACACCTGTGTAGTAGGCCAGTTGAAGAAACCCCCATTAAACAGAGTGAGGCCATAGAGTATGAGTTCTAGAGGGAAAAATTTCAAATCCTCCAGGGTTTCTGGTTCCGATGTTCATTGTGAGGTCTGGATATAGTAGGATATGTGAAGCTACCACCAGCAAGAACTTGAGGTATAAATGTAGATAAGTGCCTTCTCTCCAACTTACAGTTATAAAGACTTGCCTCCAGATACCCTATAAAGTGGTCTAGTAATGTTTTATATATTTCCTATAGTAGTCAGAATGGGCTAATCCTTTCATTTTAGAGATGGGGAAACTGAGGCTTAGAGAAATGAGGCGATTTCCCCAAAGCCACATCGATGCTGGATTAGAGACATTTCATTAAAAAGTAAAATGAGGGAAGGGGCTTGGATTTTAAAGGATTTTTTTAGCTTTTAAAAATCCTGTATCTTTGTTAGTCAGGGACCTCCAGTATCTTTCAAAATATTTCTGAAGCTGTGGTTTCTGTGGAAATCCCCACCCAGTGAACTATGAAGAAGGAATCTAATTCACTGAACCATGTAACCAATACCTAAAATTAGATCAAGGCGTCCTGAAGCTAAAATACTGTCCATTTCTTTGCCTTTGGTTGAGGATCAGGTAGAAGAATCTTCTTGTGGAATTGTACAATTACATTTGATTTCATTCCCAAATAATCCAGGCCTCGTGTCAGGCCCAATCTATCTAGCGCTAAGTGGAGTGGAGGACTGGCAATTATCCAGTGAATTTACACAATATGAGATTGCCAATATGGATGATGGAGTATTAAAATAAATCAATTCAAGAACTAAATTATCTGGGACCAGAACAGAATTTCAGAGCATAACATCATTCTCTATTTTACTTTTTGCTATGCACAGCTGGTCTTAGCTTAAATAGCTAGGATTTTGTAACCCCAACATAGAACACGATATTTCTAACTTAATGTCATGTGCAGAAAAGGTCTCGTTTTGGAATATGCCAAGCCTTTTAGCACAAGTGGAAGAGTAATACTAGTAATAATAATTCACTCAGAGTGGTGCTTTATGGTTTACAAAGCACTTTCCTCATCTTGCTAACTAAAACATCGCCTAAATATTATGGCATCTTTTCATGAGCATATGAAGATGTTTAGAGCATGACTTTCCGTCCTATGAGCACAAATCATGCTTCCCTACCTGTCTTTGCTTATGCTGTTCCTTTGTTCTCAAACACTTGGAATGCCATTCCTTGTTTCCCTTGTGGTCCTGTTCCCAGCTCAGATGTAGCCCTCCTCCATCAAACCTCTCCTGATTCCTCTCTGACAGAAGGGATTTTTCCATGATATGACTTCATAGAACTAAGGTACTTCAGAAACTTTAGTTTACACTTATCTGTGTCATGTAGTCCTCTATTGGTTTTAGGTTCTATGGGGGAGGGGGACAAGTCATTATTACTTATCTTTCGATCATTTCCCTAGAAGAGCACAACACATAGCATTTTATAAGTGACTTTTGAAAGTCTGAATGAGCACTTGATCCTTTGAATACTCTGTCTAGTCATACGCATTGCAACTCAATTCATATATGCTTTCTTTTTCTTCATGACTTATTCACAACCTTCCATAGTTCTTCTGCAGGGATCTACCCGAAGTATATATATCTTTTGATACTGCTGGTACATTATAGATAGAACACCTGGCTTGTTATTCTTACTCATTCATTTAAGTAGGCCCCTTAAAACTCTGTTAACTCCAGTTTTTTGAATCCTCCAAGAACAATCCGACTACATTTCTTTAAAAATATTGTAGAATTCAGTATGATCATTGCTGAAAGTAATCTCAATAAGCGTGCTTTCACCATTTTTGGTCAATTTAAAAGTCATTTTAGATCACAGAGACTTCCCCACTCTCCCTCTTCTCAGTTGTGGGGGATTTTGCTTAAATTATTCAAGTAATCACCTATATTCTCCATCTCTCTGTGTCTATGTGTGCGGTCACAAGGTAAGTGAGAGGAATGATCTTCAATTATTTTTCTCTGATTTCATCATTTCTACTCTGCAATTAGAGCAGATGCTTTGAAAAATAAAGATGAACAGCATTAGTTTATTGTTATCCTAGGTTCACCATCTTTATTAAATCAAAGTATGGGAATCAGTCATGTGTGACTTTTTCCTGGACAAAGTAATTTAAAGGGTACTTGCTAACTGTTGTCCTAAAATCAATGCTCTTATTACTCAGGGTCTAATTTTCAGTCATGACATCTTTTAAAATTATCTTTTGGGTTGAAATTTTTCGTGCTTGCTTTTAATCTCAGGGCTGATTGTTTCAGCAAGCTGGGCAAAATTGTGTTGGTGGTGGTTTAGATAAATGGAGCATAAACAGTATTTTCGTCCAGACAGGCAACTTTTTTCAGCTGCCTTATTCATGCTTTGATAATTCATAATTGGATTTGTTTTTGCTTCAAACTTTTCAGATTTCAATATTATGACTCAAGCCTGTGATGTTTGAAGACAGTTATGAAGCCAGGAAAACTTTGAAACTCAGTGTTCTGTTTTTTGAAAAATGAGGAAAGAAAAAAAAAAAAAGAAGGAAATACAAAATCTCCCTCACCCTCATGGAATCAACCCAATGAAAATGTATAGGTATATTCCATTTCACATGGGAAAAAAAGTCACCAAACAACAGGTTGGGTAATTCATCTCTCAAGCTTAGTTATTATACTGTTCAAGTTGAGTCAAATCACTAAGCATTTATTAAGTTCTTACTGTGCACTAAAGCACTGTGATAAGATGTGGGGATACAAATACAATCAGAGAGAAAAACAATCTCTGTTCTCAAGAGCTTTTTTCTTTTAAAATTTTTTTTAATTAAATTTTTTTCAATTACATGTAAAAAACATTTTTGACAATTGTGATTTATATTTTTTTCTTCCCTCCTTCCTTCAGCAGGGAAGTAGTAATCTGATATAGGCTATATTAGTGCTTTTGTGCAATACGTATTTCCATATTATTCATGTCATGACTAAAGACATATATATATATATATATATATATATCTCATGAAGGAAATACAGTAAAAGATGACATCCTTTGATCTGTAACCAGATTCCAACAGTTCCTTCTTTGGCTATGTACAGTGGGTTTTAAAAAAAATCTGTTTTTCTTTTTATGAATCCGTTAGGGTTATCTTGGAACCTAGTTTTGCTAATAATAGTTTAGTCCTTCCCAGTTGATCATTGTGCAGGATTTCTGTATACACTGTTCTCATGGTTCTGCTCACTTTACTTTGCATGAATTCATATGTTTTTTCAGGTTTTTCAGAGTAGCTTACTTTCTAATGAAGAAAGATAATACAAAATGGAAGCTGAGAAAAAGGGAAAGAAAAGGTATACTGAGAAAGTCCAGAAAGTCAGAAGTGAGTAGACTCTGAAGAGTTGAATCATATTCCATTAATACATGATTGTAGTTGGAGTGCCCCCTGTTTTCCTTTAAGAAGGAGTGGAGCATATATGGAATTTGATTACGTCAATTACTAGCTTAGTTTCTTTGTCCCTTAATGTATGAAAGACCCAGACTATGATCAATTAGTTTTTTTTTTAAATCCTTACCTTTTGCTTTAGAATCACTAACACGTATTAGTTCCAAGCAGAAGAGGAATAAGGACTAGGCAATGGAAGTTAAGTGACTTTCCCAGGGTCTCGCATCTAGGAAATGCCTGAGGCCAGATTTGAACCTAGGACCTCCCATCTTTAGGCCTGGCTCTCAATCCACTGAGCCACCCAGCTGCCCCCAGATAAATTAGTTTTGAGGAGGTTCAATAAAGATCTTGCTGCCTAGGGTGAATGCCTTTCTGACTTAATTGTTTTTAACTCTTACCTTCTGTCTCAGTATCAATTCTAAGACAGATGAGTAGGGCTAAGTGACCTGCCCATGGTCGCACAGCTAGGAAGCCTCTGAGGTTAGATTTGAACCTAAGTCCTCCTGTCTCCAGGTCTTATTCTCTACGGACTGTGCTACCTAGTTGTCCCTCTAATGTTGTTTATTGAATGTTGTATGCAGGGATAGGGAAAAGAAGTGTTTGTTTGAATTAGTATTTTTTTAATTTTAGAAATTATATCCTCTTATATTTTTATATTTTAGTAAAATGACTTTTTGTTTTATTTTATGATCCATAAGTATTCCATTGTATTCTAACCTGTGAGTCAGAATCACTGGATTAGCTTAAGAAATGGGGCCTAGAACACTGGTGATGGATACCATGTAGGGTATACCCCTTTTACTATAACATGGATATTAAGAAGCATGACCTTAGTCTCCTTATCAAATGGGGACAAAAATACTCAGCAGAATTGACCATTGTCTTCCTCCCTCTTATCCTTCTTTCTCTGAGAATTACTCTATTTTTTGTATTAATTTCATATTTGCTCATCTATGTATTTGCTGTTCCTCTTTCAATCCTGCTTCCAAGTTTCACCCAATATAAGCTTCTTGTGGCCAGAAACTGTTTTGATTTTTTCTTTGTAGCACCTATAAAATGCTTGGCACATGGGAGATGCCTATTAAGCACTTCTTGAATGAAGCTTTGCTTCTGAGTGAGTTATTATGGGCTTTTATCCTTCTCCTCCTGTGTGACAGACTAGGACATACATTGGTAAGTTACCCTTACTTGTGTTCATAGATTTATTGAAATTGATTCTAGATTGAGAGGTTATCAACAATCAATGTCTGAGTATCAGTAGAGTTAAGGCATGATTTCAAAAGTGATGAGTAGACCTAAATCCCAGGATATAGGGAAGGGGAGAAAGAGAGGAGGGGAGAGAAGAGTGAGAAAATAAAGCAGTAGGAGAGAAGAAAAAGGTAGGCAAAGAGAAAAGGAAAGAGATGGAGAATTTTTGGTGAGAGTGACTAAGAATTAGCTGAATTGCTAAGTTATCACAAACAACCTGAGTTATTTAACATTTATTCTAGGCCAGTGATGGTGAGCCTATGGCATAGGTGCCAAAGATGGCACACAGAGTGCTCTCTGTGGGCATGGCCTCCCTACCCCTAGAGTTCATTACTAGAAAGACAGAAGGACTGGTCAGAACTGCTCCCCTCCCCAACTCCACAGTGCCTGAAAACATTTTTTTCATATTACCCACCCCTCTTACTAGCAATGCAAAGGGAGTACACAAGGGATAAGGTGTGCAAGCTTACACAGGTGGCAGAGCTAGAGGGGAGCAGAGCACTTGGACCACTACCATCCTCCTCTCTACACTTACTGAGGACATTCCTCACTTCATCCACCCCTCTGCCAGAAGCCCATTGGGAGCACTTTCTCCCTCCCCTGTGTAGGATAAGGTAAGGGGGGTCAGGGTGTACCCAGCATGTGGTGGAGTAAGGGGCATGGCACTCAGTCTGTGGGGCAGCACAGTGTTCGGTCTGGGGGGTGGGGCCCACCATTCCATCTCTAAAAGGTTCACCATCACTGTTCTAGGCTGTTTACCATGATATATTCTTTATTCTTTAGGGGTGACATAGCCCAAGAGTCATTGCTTCATCTTCTCTCTTGCTTTTGAAGGGAGCTAATTCACTCCCTTGCTAATGTGATTAAAAAATAAGCCCAAGAAAAGAACAGAACTTCCCCCACTCTCAGTATCAACCCAGTCATGAAAAACCCTCAAAAGATTTGTGTGACTCTAAACCCTGAATCTTTTATCTAAATTACAATTTGGGCTGGAAGAGCTCACCAGGATGAGTTATCTATTTTATGCTGTCAGTCATAACTGAACTAAGCACAATCATCACTTGGCAAATGTGAATAGCAGTGTGCATATTTCCCAAGGCATTTGTAAGGGTAGGGAATATGTAATCACAAATTAATGTGGAAAAACACTAATTAAGCTTTCTGGAATCCTTAAATAAGTTGAGATTTATCCCAAGAAAATGAAACTGACCTAAATAATTATTACTAGGATTCTTTTTTTAGTCTTAAAGTTTTTAAAGAGACAGTGGAGGTCTTAAAAAGAGGAATTCAACCCCTCCCCCACTAATATTTAAAAAGGCAATATAATTGTAATCTGTTGGGGATTTGCTGAAAGAATCAGAATTTCCCCCTACCACCCTAGTATATTGCACATAATAAGCTCTTAATAAATTCTTCTTGGGAGAATAAATTTCAGGCTTACTGATGCCCCAATTCTATCAAACTGACCACTCTGCCCCTTAGCTCAAATGTAATCTGACGCAAAAAATGATATTATGTTCACTTTTATAACTGTTCCTTGTAATGAGTTCCTAGCTCTTACAGAACATAGAATTAAGATCATATGCAATCTAAAATGTTAAGCATCAGTAGTAGAAAGGATAGAAATTCTAAATATAAACACATTTAGTTTCTTCCCTGTGTATACTTTGGTTGTAGGTAATAGTAAAAAGCCTTTTAAAAAATCTTTCAATTGTCTCAGATAAACACAAATCCTCTTCAGAGAGTCATTCTTCCTTCAGCATAGTTTATTTCAAAATAATTATTTATTTAAAGTTTAATTGATGTTTTCTTTGCATCACAATCTTTTTTTTCCTTTCCTTTAAAACAAAAACACTTACTTTCTCTCTTAGAAATGATACTAAGTTTTGGATCTAAGGCAGAAGAGTAGTAAGGGCAAGGCAATTGGGGTTAAGTGACTTTCCAGGTTTAAAAAGCTAAGAAGTGTCTGAAGTCAGATCTGAACCCAGGACTTCCTTTATGTAGGCTTGGCTTTCTATTCACTGAGTCACCTCACTGCCTTGCACAGTTTTTTTCTTGATATTATTTCCCTTATCTCATACACATGAACTTGCACAGACAAAATAGTAAGGCAATCAGGGCACTGCCTGAAGTCACTGAAATTCAGAGTGAACTGAGAATGTTTCTATTCTGTCAGTATCTATATGCAATTGAGCTCAGCCTTTGATTAAGAAAAATAGTTAAAATAGGAAGCTACCAAATGGTACCTACCATATCAACCAGGTGAGTTCCTCTCTTACTAGAGGTTTGTAATAAATATGGAGACTTTTTTGACCTAGAATCATTCTGACTTTCTTTCGAATCATTCCTTATTCACTACCATCTTCCTCTCCCTAGCCTACTTCTCCTCCACTGACTTTATCTTAAAAAGTTGATCTGAGGACTTTGGTACTAATTGTTCCCAAGTCAGTCCCTTGTTATTTACATTTTCTTGGGGCAATGGTTCTTAAAGTATGGTTAGTAGTCCTGAAGACACATTCAAGGGGTCCACAAGGTCAAAAGTATTTTTATCTTAATATTAAGATATTTTAATTTCTAACTTGTTAAACAGTGGTAACCCATGTAAACAAAAGCTCTTCCTGGGAATGGGGTTGGGGTGGGGTGGGAGAGTGGTCCTCATTAATTTTAGGAACATAAAGATGTTCTGACTCCAAAAAGTTTGAGAGCTTCTCTACTAAGTTGTCATTTTATGCACACAGATAAGTACATACAGCATAGTGGTGTATGTATATGTATATCTATCTAATAGTGATGGCAATCCGTTTAGAG
The DNA here is from genome assembly GCF_016433145.1 of Gracilinanus agilis. Classification (NCBI taxonomy): domain Eukaryota; kingdom Metazoa; phylum Chordata; class Mammalia; order Didelphimorphia; family Didelphidae; genus Gracilinanus; species Gracilinanus agilis. The sequence goes on from NC_058132.1 coordinate 457,608,657, forward strand.
ACCAAGTGCCCAGACTGTAACCCTCATGCACATGTGAGCTCTGCCTCCTTTCCCCCAAATAGGGAAGGGAGGAAGTGCTCCCACTGGACTGAGGGTGATGTGAAAAATGTCTTCAGATGCTGTGAAGAGGAGAAAGAGAACAGCCCCCTCCGGCATATGTGCCATAAGTTCACCAACATGGGTCTATTATATCCATATCTGTCTCTACAATATCTTAAATTTATGTATCTATGATTTATCTATATTACTACTAAGTTATTTCAAAATGTTTCAGGGAATTTTGTGAAACTTTCCCTAGGCTCTTTGGTAGAGTTTTCATGCTTTAAGTTGCCCCAGTTGAAATGCAGAATTCTGATTTGTTTCCATTGAAACTCAGCCTCTCTGACTACATAGGTTGAAACTTCACTGAGAAATCTGATCTTGTCAGCACAAATCATTTCCTCTGTTTGCTAGTAAGGCCCTGACCTTGCTAATCAGAAGAAGAATTGGGTTGTCAGTTTATTTAACCCCTTCACGAAATAGAGAGGGCAGTAGGGTGAACACCAAAGAAGTAGTCAAAAGCCTTTGGCCAGAGGCCAGATATGTCCCCTTTCCAGGAAAACCCTTTAATGAACAGGGTCTTCCTTTCAACTAGGAATAATTGGAATGTTAGACTCATGCTCCCTTTCACAGAAAGGAAATAAGCCCTTCCTTCTCAATGTAGCCTGATCATGCAGCAGCAGCAGCAGCAGCAGCTGTCAATTGCATCACGTGATTCTTTACGCCCTCCCTTATGAATTGAGAATCATGATTTCTTGTTACTTTTAAGTCTTACCAACTAAGCCTGATGGCACATGAAGAAAAAAAAGGCGCATCAGGGGTGTTTTTAAAAATTAAATACACCAAGAAGCATGCTGGTCTTTATTTCAGTTTCAAGAAAGAACTTAATTATACATTCTTTTTATAATTAAGTCTTAAAAATCTGGATATCCAATGGTTTTCTCTCACCCCAAAGCCTCCACAGCGAAAACAAAGGGCTCATTCAGTCCAAGCTAGAGAAATCAGACCACTGAACTAGAAAAAATGAGCTCAGGAGAAAAACAGCAATAAAACAATGTCAAGCTGAGCAGACTCGCTTCTTGCTGTGAGCTTGACTCACACAACCTCAAATGAAAGCTAGATGCATGCACCTGAGACAAGCGCCTCTTGGCAACACCACGGGTCACTGTTCCTTCTCCTGATCCTGGATTATACCAGCGGCTTGCAAGGCTTCTTTGAGCAAGTCATAAATCAGAATGGAATGGACAGAAATAGGAGATTGCCTAAATGGACATTTTCATTACATAAGAGACAGGGAGGTGAATCCGTTGGAGACAACAACATCTCTAACAGTAAATTAGCTGACATTTTTTTCCCTGACAATAACTTTGCAGATGCCAGCCTAATAAGTGACTCTATTTTGAAGTTTGGAAGTCAGGGCATTGTCAGTATCACTTTCGTTTTTTGGTTACTAGATTCCCATCCTCCTACACACACTTCCTGTCTCAATTCATGTATGCACAGAATGGTATCAGAAGTGATGTGTGTGAACACCTCTTTGACAGAATAATAGGGAGAAACCCCACTGGACAAGGGAAAATTTGCTTTTATAGAGATTTAAATAGCCAAATCCTAGAGACAGTCAGTTTAAGGGAGTTTAGGCTAGGGAGAATTTTGTAGAGAAGACCCTGATAAGGAAGGGTTTTTACTCTCCTCCTTCCTTCTCCCCCAGCCTTGGCATCTAGCAATGACTGGCCCAGAGGGAGCTATCCCATTCAGCTCTTTGTCATTTTGAGGGTTTGAAATGCAATTGAAGGAGAAGAGACATACATTTCAAATAGACATGGGCATAAAAGGTCTTCTTTACTTAAGGGAAGAAACTTTCAGCAATGGGACCTCTGGCAACCTCTGTTAAGTTGAAAAGAGTAGATCCTAGGAATTCAGGTTCACCATCTACCCTGCAGACACCAGGAATGCTGTGGGCATACTTTATAAGGAGGAAAAGGACCTACAGTATTAGGGGTTATCTTTGCTACGTGTTAGATTGGGTCTATCCTCTCCATGAATGCTATAGGTTTTATGAGTTAGTGCATCCCAGGTTATTCGGAGGAATATTTACTTGTTATCTTATTAAATGCTTTTGCTATGTAACATTTAGTTCTATTGACTGATTCTTAATGGGAGACATACTGGTAGGGGTTTATGAACTACAATGTTACCAAAAGATACACCTTTCTTTTTCTACCCTTTTGAGCCTTGAGGTAGCAGCTGCCCTTTGGGGACCCAATTCACTATTCCAAATACAAGATAGGTGAGTTAACCGAGAGAGATACAATATTTTTTCGCTGCCCCAAAGAGAGAGAATGATACAGTGGGGGGGAGTTTTGTAATCAGGAAATATGAATTCAAATCACAGCTCTGCTACTTACTACTTTCATGATACTGGATAACTTTCTAAACTTCATCTTCTTTAAAATCAGAATATTAAATGCTGATTTGTAAATTTATGATTGTATGACTTTGTTTCAACGTGTTCACAAAGCCCATGTTTCCCACTGCTTTGAAATCAAATGAGCAAACCTGAAACCTCAAATTGGTCATCATATATGGAGTGCTACTGAGAAGGCACAAAAGAAATAGTAGGCACAATCCCTCCCTGTGCTTGAGATGCTTACAGTCTTTCAGAGGATACATAGAACATTCATATAAAAAAGATTCATTAGAACTTCTTTCCAGCAGGGCAGGATTGTACTTTATCCTTTGCTTCACTCATAGTACCTTCTGAATGATGAGCACTCAAAAACTGCATTAAATTGAATTTATTTGAATAACACTATTTTTCAAAAATCCCTATTGAAGTCATAAACTGTCTCATCTCACCATAGAATGGAAAAGATTCAGGGTTTTTATAAAAAGTATGCTTCGGCAGCATAAGGTCGGGCAAGTCAGATGAAAATGAAAAGGCTCTGGATATGGGCTTGGCAACTCACTGAGAGGTCTGTCACCCAAAGACAAGCCTAATCTATTCAGAAAGTTCATCACCAAAGTGTTGGCTAGTAGATTGTGAACCTAAAACCAATCAACTGACCCATAATTCATTAAATCATCTGCTAAGGTATAAGGGGATAATAATCTGTATAAATGGGATTTCATCCTCACAGATATATGAAGTTTTGAAACATTTATCTTAATATAGATTTCAGTCTAAAGAGAATTTGTTTTGAATTTAAAAAGGAAATTAGTTTCTGTGGTGGGTGAAGGATGAAGTGACTGATGAAACAAAGGTTTGGGCTTCCAAAAATATTAATTTATTAAGTAATATATGACAATTGCATAATAAATTGGGAATGAGACTTCCTCAGCTTTGACATTGGACCCTGAAAATAGGGGGAGACAGATTTTTATGCATTAAAAACAAATAATAAAATGAAAACAATTAAATTGAAAGAGAACAATTAACTGTGATACAAAATCAAGTTGTCTGATTTCTAATTGGAAAAAAGATTAAGGACTTTCCAAGTTAGGAGAGGGAGCGTGAATAGGTGCAATTTCCTAATATCAGAAAAAAGAGGTGTCTTACACTCCCTATGTGTCCATATTCAATCAAAGGAACAAGAAAATAATTGTTTGATCATTATGAGACCAGTTTTCGCATAACACATATGGATTGGATTGCTTGAAATGTATAATTTTATGTGAAATCCTTGCATCAGTCTTCACATCCTTTTGGATTTCTGGTTAACATAATCTAGGTCCTTAGGTAAGGTTCCCTAAGCAATGGATAGAGGTGGTCCAGTTTTCCAGTCATGTAGTGCTAGGTTCAAACAAACAAAAAAAATAAAGCTTTCTTACAATTCTGACAACTGAAAAAGTTTCCTCACAAGACAGAAATTGGACTAAACCCATAACTGAATAGAAAGGGAACTGAACTAGCTCCATAATTGAGTCACAAGATGGATTCATTGTGGTTCACTCAGTTCACACTACCACTTGCTGTTCTAATCCCCTCATTCCTAAGCCAATGCTAGAGTCATACTGTGGAGCACTCTCTAAAACAGTCATACAGTATGGATCCCAAGGACACATTATTTTCATTGTTCAATGGAATTCTGATTTTATTAGCATGTGTATAGAATTATGCTATATGAAAGAGACACAAGGCAAAAATGGAATGGTCTCAGCTTCAAGAAATATATATTTTTAAAACTCTTACCCTCTTTCTTAAAATAAATAATGTGTATTGGTTCCAAGGCAGAAGAGCAGTAAGGGCTAGGCAATTGGGTTTAAGTGACTTGCCTATGGTCACAATATTAGGAAATGTCTGAGGCCATTTGAACCCAGGACAGAATGTCCTATCTCTAGACCTGGCTCCCAATCCACTGAGAAACCAAGCTGCTCCAAGAAGTACATTCTTCTAGGTGAACACATTTAATATATATATATATATATATATATATATATATATATATGTATATATATGTATA
>NC_058132.1:457617608-457639947 GCF_016433145.1 Gracilinanus agilis
ATATTTGAGTAATTAGACCCCTGTCAGAGTTTTTTGTTATAAAGATTTTTTCCCAATTTGTTGTTTCCCTTCTGATTTTGGCTACATTGTTTTTGTTTGTACAAAAGCTTTTTAGTTTGATATAATCAAAATCATTTATTTTACATTTTGTAATTTTCTCTAACTCTTGCTTGGTTTTAAAATCTTTCCTTTTCCAGAGATTTCCAGAGATTACAAGTAAACTATTCTATGTTCACTTAACTTATTTTTAGTTTCCCTCTTTATATTCAAGTCATTCACCCATTCTGAATTTATCTTGGTGTAGGGTATGAGATGTTGATCTAAACCTATTCTCTCCCATATTGTTTTCCAAATTTCCCAGCAGTTTTTGTAAAATAGTGGATTTTTGCCCCAAAGTTGGGCTCTTTGGGTTTATCATACACTGTCTTGCTGATGTCACTTATCCCAAGTCTTCCACTGATCCTCCCTTCTGTCTCTTAGCTAGTACCATACCGTTTTGATGACTGCTGCTTTATAGTACAGTTTAATATCTGGTACTGCTAGGCCGCCCCCTTCCTTCACATTTTTTTCATTATTTCCTTTGATATTCTTGATCTTTTGTTATTCCAGATGAACTTTGTTATAGTTTTTCCTAATTCAGTAAAAAAGTTTCTTGGTAGTTTGATAGGTATGGCACTAAATAAGTAAATTAATTTGGGTAGAATTGTCATTTTTATTACATTAGCTCGTCCTACCCATGAGCAATTAATGTTTTTCCAATTGTTTAGATCTAGTTTTAATTGTTTGGAAAGTGTTTTGTAGTTGTGCTCATATAATTCCTGTGTTTGTCTTGGCAGATAGATTCCTAAATAGTTTATATTGTCTAGGGTGATTTTAAATGGTATTTTTCTTTCTAACTCTTACTGCCAGAATGTCTTCAAAATATATAGAAATTCTGATGATTTATGTAGGTTTATTTTGTATCCTGCAACTTTGCTAAAGTTGTTGATCATTTCCACAAGCTTTTTAGTTGATTCTCCAGAATTCTTTAAGTAGACCATCATATCATCTTCAAAGAGTTATAGCTTAGTCTCCTCATTGCCTATTTTAATACCCTCAATTTCTTTTTCTTCTCTGATTGCTACTGCTAGTGTTTCTAGTACAATGTTAAATAAAAGAGGTGACAATGGGCTTTTCTTATTGGGAAGGCTTCTAATTTTTCCCCATTGCAGATGATGTTTGCTGATGGTTTTAATTATTTTTAGGAAAGGCCTTTCTATTCCTATACTTTCTAGTGTTTTCAATAGGAATAAGTGTTGTATTTTGTCAAAGGCTTTTTCTGCATCTATTGAGATAATCATTTGATTTTTGTTGGTTTTCTTGTTGATATTATGTATAAATTATGTGGATGGTTTTCCTAATATTGAATCATTCTTGCATTCCTGGTATAAATCCCACCTGATCATAATGAATAACCCTTGTGATCACTTGTTGCACTCTTTTTGCTAATACTGTATTTAAGATTTTTACATCAATGTTCATTAAGGAGATTGGTCTGTAGTTTTCTTTCTCTGTTTTTAGTCTTCCTGACTTTGGAATCAGTACCATATTTGTGTCATAAAAGGAATTTAGTAGAACTATTCCTTTGCTTAAACTATGTCAAATAGTCTGTATAGTATTGGGATTAGTTGTTCTTTGAATGTTTGATAGAATTCACTTGAGAATCCATCTGGTCCTGGGAATATTTTTCTTAGGGAGTTCTTTGATGATATGTTCAATTTCCTTTTATGTGAGATGGCCAATTTATCTTGAACAGAGTGTGTGAAGAAGAGTTATATGAAATAAGCCTGGAAAGGGGTGTGGTATTGAGATTGTATAGGGCTTTAAATTTTAGACTAGGATTTTGTATTTTATTTCTTTTAATTTATTTTTATAGTGGTAGAACAGCATATAAAATACTAGACCTGGAATCAGGAAGACCTGAGTTTAATCTAATCTCAGACCGTTACTAGCTGTGTGACTTACCTGATACTTGACTCAGTTTCTTAATTTTAAAAATAAAGATAATAATAGCACCCACTACACAGGGTTGTTGTGAGGATCAAATGAATAATATTTGTAAATTTTTAGCACAGTGCCTGGCACACAGTGAGTGGCTAGATTTATGCTAGCTATTATTAATATTAGCTATTATTTTTTCAGAGGTAGTAGGGAGCCATTGAAAATTTTTGTGGTCATGATCAGAACTGTACTGTTGGTGTGTTAATGTGACTCTATGGAGAATAGATTGGAAATCAGAGTCCAGGAGCAGGGAGACCAATTTGGAAATGATTGAAATAGTCTGGTGGATTATGATGTCTTGACTTGTTCATAAATTAGATTTAAGTAAGGCAGAGTTGCACAAAGACATCAGCTCCATTCTGTCTTCCAGAGTCATCAAAATATAGAAGCAAGACAAAAGTCAGGCTGCCTTGCAATGGCCCAGGATCCAGTAAGCATTCTTGACATCTTCAATGTATGACCAAGCTCTAAGCACTCCACAATGTCTCCTTCTCATGGCCACTGGAACAAATTGTTCTCATGTGCTCCTTCCATTCTGGGAAGTCTTTATATGTTTGGGGTAAGTGTCCCTCTAATTCACTGACATTTACAGTCTGTAGGTTATCCACAAACTGGTCTCTGCCCATGCTACAACTTCTTGGGGTCAAGGAGAAAGGTAGATTGCAAAAGTAAATGAGCAGCCCTGAAAAGGGCTCTGCAAGTCCTCACACCAAAGGTGCTAGAGCTTCCCAGAGGCTTCATACAATCCAGCAAAGGCTAATGAGGATTGGAGGTAGGAGGTTAAATGATTAGTTTTCTTGTGACTGTAAATTTCTAATCCAATAACTCCTTTGATATGTCCACAAAGCCCATGCCTCCCATAAATATCCTCAAGACTATGTGAGTGGAGGAAGACTTGACAAACTCTGGCAACTGACTGGTTATACATTTTGAGGGAAAAGGAAAGTTAAAGATGTCTCCAAAGCTCCAGTGTATTTAGGAAACATTTCAAAAGCAACATTACAATGTATAGAAGTTAATATAATGCAGTCATAATTCTTAGACACTGAAGGGATACAGAGAGAAGCAATTACCAAGATAGTCTAAGAGCTCCACATAGATGCCAAGTTATAAAGATAGCTTTAGGGACTCATTTCTGAGATATGGAGTCCAAGAGGACAGCTGCCTAGGTAGGTTCACAGCTCCCACAGTGGGTAACTGTCTAGGAGTCATAGATAGAACATATGTCATAGAGGCTCTAGCTTCTTCAAGATATTCTCTTTCAGAAGCAGCTTCTGTTATTAAGACTTTGTCATAGAACTGGAAGGAAAAGGAATCTTCCAGGGAACAGTAAAAGGAGACCCCAGACCATATTTCTTAGTGTCAGATACAATAGTCAAGAGAAATCACTTTTGAGTAAGAGCTAGGGAAAACTTGACTCAGCTGAAGGTTATTCAATGCTCTGTAAACACCAGATTGTCTTAGACCAGCTATGATCTCTTCTTGTTAATGACCATTAAGCTTCACTTTGCTGCCCAAGATGAACTTTCAGGATGACAGAACCTCCATCTGGTGAATCACCAGAGCAAACACCTGCTTGCAGATTTTGAAAATTCTCAAACCTGCAGATTGATATTATACACATCATACATACTTTATTTTTTCCTGCCAAGGAGAGTCTTATCTTCCTCAAATACATTTTTTCCAGGTTTCAGAGATAATTAAAGCAATGCTTTCCATTGGAAAAAATAATGGCCTGTTAGGCTATGGAATCTCCAAGTATTGTGCCTATACCCCACTCTGAAAAGGATAGAATTCCTTTGTTTCCTTGGAAAAATCATACTCCACCCAGTTAGCTTCAGAGTAGGCAGAGCTCAGAGTAGAAGTAAGATATTGCTTCAACCCTGAGAGAATGGCTGAGAAGCAATCTTGGATTCCAGTATGGAGAACTTTGACTAGGATCATGTGGCATAATCATAATTAGCAGCAATAATTAGGTCTTTAAGTCTCAGGTATTAAGGAATTTTTCTTTCTATTCTAATCTCTTCCACTCAAAAATAAGAGTGGCATCTTTCTGATTCTTCTCCCTCTTTTTTTCTTTCCTCCAGGTGTAACAGAGGAATGGAAGCTTGATCATTCTCTTTATATTCTTTCCTCTTTTCCTCTCTCTTTCCTTCCCTCTTAATGCCCCTGCCCACATATTGAAAAGAATGGGATACTAGAAACCTTAGGTTTCCTTGCCTTTTCTAAGAAGAGAGAGAGATAGAAGTCTATAGGTAGGTGAAGAAATGATTGAATTTCCCCTTCTTTTTCTCTTTCTTCCTCTCTCCACTAGTAATTATGTCAAGGCAGACCCTGATGATATGGGATAAGTATCAATTGCTAATTATTGTCTTCCTCTTTCCCAGATTAGTCATATTTCTTCTTGTAAAGGCTCTGTTTTTATTAGACAGAGATCATTTTGGGGACTGTAATAAGGGGATTTTTAGATGTAATAAGGGAATCTGCAGGATGTAATATGAGACTGAAGCTAGGGGTAATAGTTGGTAGGAATAGGGAATAAGGCAAGGCAAGGGACCCAAGGCTGGAGGTAATCAAGGGAATAGACTAGGTAGTAGGGAAATTAAGGCAATATAGTGGATGAGGAAGGTACAATGATGAAGGTTGGTAGTTGGGGTGGTAGGAGAAATAAGGGATGTCTGAGTTTAGGAATATAACACTGAGGTACCAAGGGTTGCAAGGGAGAGGATGAGTTAAACTAAGGCAGGCAACAGCAGCAGGGAAATACAGACTGGGACAAAACACTGAAGGGAAACAGACTGAGCCCTTCAAGTAAAAGGACACCTTTACTGAGCAAGGTTAGAGCCAGCTTGAAACTGACTAGAAGCTTTAGTCAGTTCACAGGAAGGGACTGGAAGGATATATTGAATTAACACTTCCTTCAAAATGGATACCCTCAGCTTCTCTAAAACTCCAGAGAGTATGTTATTCCTCTCTCTCTTCCTCTCTCTTATTAATCAACTAATGAAGTAGCCAAAAGGTCTTGATTAAATACAAACCGGGTTTATTGTCTTCTAGGATAGATTGGCAGGGTAGAGGATACAAGGTAGCCCTAACAGCTGCTTAGAGAAACTTCAGGTGGGAGAAGGGAGGCAGGAACGTGAGACTGAGAAAGGACTTGCCTTAACTCAGCTCTCAGGTGGTTTTGTAATCAATGGGGTTAGGAAAGTTGGATACAAAGAATCAATAAATAAATTGTTGCAAGGGTAAGCCCTATTTGATTATTCAAAATATCAAGTTTAAACTAACACTCCAAACTACCCTCCTTTCAAACCCTCACAGGAATTCAGCCAGGGAAAAATGAAGGTGGGAATAAGGTATGGTAGGGAGATTCAAAGGAATTAGCTAAATTAACAAATCTCAAAAGAAAAGCTGCAAAATATAGGCCAGGTTTCAATCTAAAGAAGGAGCTCAGATAGATCCTGGTACTCTCCATGAGTTCCCAGGACCAACTCAACTTTTCCCAAGATTCTAAACTCCTTAACTGACAGAAGAATTCTGCAAATCAGTTATGCCCCCTCTCTTCACCACAGGGTATATTTGTATGTTCATTATGCAGCTAAGAATTCCCCTAAAATTCACAGGTTCTACCATATCAATAACTACGTATCTCCCTCCTTTTGTTTTTAATTTGGGAGATTCAATATCCAAACATTCTTATGGCCACTGTTAAGATCCTAAGAATACTGGATCCAAACACATTTTGGATGCAACCTGACAACCAACAAACAACATGTACTATGCTGTAAAAACTATATTAGTTTTTGAAAACAAAAGCCAAAATGAAATAGTTTCTGACCTCAAGGAGCTTACATACTCTCAGAATAGAACTCTTTATACTAGATTGATTGTTCAATTTCTAATTCTCTGGAAGGCCTTAAATATGTGCCCTATCTCCTGTCAAAGTTGAAATCTACATACAAATGGATGCTAAACTGAAGAGAATGCTTTTCCACAGTCACTAATGATTAGAGCAGTCCATGGGCAGTATAATAACATTAACAATTTCTTATCACGAAGAGGTTTATGCAACCAAATACCAGTTTTTACCTCCAAATTCTTCAAAGACATTTCATTTTACTACATGGGATACATTCTTGTTGGCTAGAGCACATCTATTCTCAGGATAAGTTTATTAGTAGAAACATCTAAAGAAGTGATTCTATAAATACTTCATGTCACTTTAAATATGCATATTCTTATAAGATATAAATATTTTCAATATGCATCTTCAGGAATGTAGGGAAGCACCAGTGATGCCATCATATAGACATATTCACTCCTGAGGTATTGGAAGGAAGATGAGGCCAAGAGAAACCAGAGACAATTGAAAAAAGGAACCCGATCTTTCCTTTTGTTTAAACATTTTTAAAGTGTCATATGGGAAAGTCTCTCCTTTCTCCTACATTAAACTCCTTTCTGATGCTTTATTTTTGGCATGGGAGTAATCTTGGGTTCTTGAAATCAATAGTAACATGGCATAGGTCTTACCAAGGTGGGAAGATTTTGAATTTGGGTTTAAGAAACAGAAAACAGATTGGTTAAGAAACAGTCATCTAATATGACAATTAGCCTCTCTAGTTGCAAATAGTTTCTTTGACAGAAGGTTTTTTTCAGCTAGGGCAATTCACAAAGACTATATTATCCAGAAAGACCGACATGAAAAATCAGAGACAACTGAAGTATGAATGTAGCATAGAGATGACAATTGACCTATGCATTTACATCAATCATTCTATATTCTAAGTGTAAGATGAACATTTCAATAAATAATAATAATAATAATAATAATAATAATACAAAAATGGTTGTGGGGACTGAGCCTCTAAATCTCTGTCCAGGCTTTGGAAATCCTAAGAAAGAAGCTAAGTGTAGTTCTCTGATTGCTCTGTGAGTGTAAGAATTACAAAGGAATAAAAGAATGTAGCTCACTTAGAAGAGGGGAGAGCATGAAAAGGTAATGAAAGGAATTTTCATTTCAAACAGCAAGAGAAAAGCACTACATTGAATTCATTCAATCCTTTAATACCTTTTCTGCTTCTACTGGGATGGATTTATGCCATAATTACTCATTGTGTTGAAAGGAATTGCTGCTCTTAACAATTACTTCTAGAAACAAATGCCTAAGTTCCATCATACAGAAGGGCTGTGTAAGAATGTTTTTAGTTGCATATTTTGGGGGCTTTCTGTGTAATGAGATCCAAGTCTATTTTTTCCCAAGAAGGTTAAAAGTAATAAGGAAATTTGGATGTGTTTTCTCCTGGTGTCAAATTTATTTAATTTACTTAACTCTAAAGAAAGAGAAAAAAAATGAGATCTTTGTCTTTTTTTTTCTCCCAGTGTAGAACTAAATTTGCACACCATTAAGAAAAATTGATTCCTTAAAAAATCTGCTATCATATTGAGACAGTGTCCTATGTACAAAATCAATTTTTCCTGCCTCAAGCTAGTAAGTCTATTTAATTAAGTAGCTTAATGTAGATGAACATGATTCAAACATAGTTTGAGAAAGTTTTCAAAAATATCTGTTTATTATATATTATATATTATAACGTTTTATCAGAGATTTTCCTGTGGTAGTTATGGCTTAATTAGCACTTTTTTGTTTCTAATGTTGTTCTTTGTCTTGAAGGTGATTAGTGTAGAAGTCTTGTTTTTATTTAGTAACTTGAGATTCCTAATGCACAAATAATTTATGCATGGTCTAAAATATTCCATGTGCTAAGAGAATATATTTTATGTTTCTCTTGACATATATTGACCTTATGCAGTGAAGAGATGTGTTAGATCCTGGCATATAGAGAAAAAAGGCAGGTGCTGACTATTTGATTATGAGTATCTTAAGCACAGAAAACATTTTTGCCCTCTTTGTGTTCCAGGTGTTTCATCACGTCTGGCTCATCATAAACATTTGATAAATGTTTCTTGATTTTACTCAACTTGACTTTTAAGAAATGGTACTTGGCTGTCTTACTAGAGGAATAGTAATTAATCTCAGTTAAAATTAGCCACCTAAAGATGTCTTCTGCTGTGTAAGTCACATAGTCTAGAAAATGTCATCTTGTAGGAGCAAAGCAAAGTTCTCTATATTAGAGGTACAGGAAAGTAAAAAGAATCTTGGCTGTAATTGAGCTGATGTAATAACATGGTGTGATCACAAAGAATTCCACCTTCGTATATAAATTCTTTGTAGTTCTTTGCTGTATCACTTTACTTGATCAAAAAACAAAGATGTATGCTACTTGTCTTCAGAGTAATAACTATGATAGGGTGATCTGGGCTTTGTCTCAGGATAGGGAAAGTTAGAGGACACTTAAAGTTCATCATCAGAACAGAAACAAATTATCTTGGAAACTAGTTATCAGGAATATTTAGTTAAAATAAGAAACTACCTGATGGTGTGATTTCTCCCCAACTGCAGTATTTTGGGGCCTCCCCTATGATTCCTCATGTCCTTCCTCTCGTTTCTTTTCTTCTTCTTTTTTATTATAATAAATTTTAACTTTTTTCAGAATACAAGTCAATACACTTTTAAAATATTCATTTTCTGATATTTTGCAATCCATGTCCTATCCCTCCCACCTTTGCCCCCTTCTCAAAAGGCAGGTAATATGACAGATTGTACATGTATTATGCTATAATACATATTTCCATGTTTGTCATGTTGTGCTTCCTCTTTTCAAATGAATTGAGATTGTATTTGAGCCACTTTCCTGGCTCCATTTTGTGCTGCTAACTTATACTTATAGATCTCTCTGTCTGTCTAGGAAGAAAAGGGCAAGTATAGGTAGTTAAAGTACAGTTGCTTTCCAACCATTCTGGAGGGCAATTTGGAACTATTCCCAAAATGCTTTAAAAGATTGCCTGCCCTTTGATCCAGCCACACCTCTGCTGGGTTTGTATCCCAAAAAGATAATAAGGAAAAAAGACATGTAAGAAAATATTTATAGCTGTGCTCTTTGTAGTAGCAAAAAATTGGAAAATGAAGGGGTGTCCTTCGATTGGGGAATGAATGAACAAACTGTGGTTTCTGTTGGTGATGGAATACTATTGTGCTGAAAGGAATGATGAACTGGAAGAATTCCATGTGAAATGGAACGACCTCTAGGAATTGATGCAGAGTGAAAGGAGCAGATCCAGGAGAACATAGTTGCCTGTGCCTTAAAACTGGCAAGACTGAACCCCTGTCTTCCTGATTCTTTTATCAGCCATTTCCTAGAAATTGATGATCCAAGTTTACCCATCATGAGGACACCATGAACTGAACCAGTGTAAGTAAAAAAAGACTTTCCTTCTCCTGCTCCTCCTCTTTTACCCCAGTGATGAGAAAAGGTGGTATAAGTTTATTTCTGTTCTGTGTTTGTCTTTTTCAGTTTCAAGGACTGGTGATGATCCTCACAGAACTCAGGAGTTATGGTCATGGTAACCCTGGAGCCAGCATTCCAGGTGGGATGGTGCAGCCAACCAGCTCAGCCTGGAATTCCTGAGAAGCCAGAGTGCCTGGGACTTGAGAGCCAAAGTAAGTTTTGGAAATGGTATTGTACTCTATATGAATCCACTAAGTTATGAATCTACCTCCTTTCCCTCCTCAGAGTATGAGGTGGTGCAAAAGGTAGGAGGAAGGGGTTATTACTCCCATTATGTCCAAATTTATATAATTTTTATTATATTTTAAGTAAACATTTCTGTCTAAAAGGTAATCTATTTTTGGCTAAATGGATCTGAGGTGCAGGAGATTACTACACTTGGTAAAGCACCATCAATGAAAGCAAAAGTCATTTGTAGAGAGACTCTAGATATCTCTGGTCCCCTGAAGGGTACCAGTTAATGCCATGGGGAAATGATAAAAATCTAACATAACATATAGTAGGGACCAGATTAGTCTGTGTTATACACATATAAAGTCATCACTTATGCTTTAAAAGTTCTGTTGTGCAACTCTGAGGTATCACCGCACACCTAGCAGATTGGCTAAAATGAAAGAAGGGGAGAGTAATGAATGTTGGAGGGGATGAGACAAAATTGAGACATTAATGCATTGCTGGTGGAGTTGTGAACTGATCCAGCCATTCTGGAAGGCAATTTGGAACTATGCTTAAAGGGCTTTAAAAGACTATCTGCCTTTTGATCCAGCCATAGCACTGCTTGGATTATATCCCAAAGAGATAATAAGGAAAAAGACTCATACAAAAATATTTATAGCAGTGCTCTTTGTGGTAGCAAAAAATTGGAAAATAAGAGAATGTCCTTCTATTGGGGAATGGCTGAACAAATTGTGGTATCTGTTGGTGATGGAATACTATTGTGCACAAAGGAATAAAGAACTGGAGAAATTCCATGTGAACTGGAATGACCTCCAGGAATTGATGCAAGTGAAAGAAGCAGATCCAGGAGAACATTGTACCCAGAGACTGATACACTGTGGTACAATCAAACATAATGGACTTTACTAGCAGCAATGCAAGGATCCAGAGCAAGGCTGAGGGACTTTTAAGAAAGCTAGCCACATACAGAGGAAGAACTGTGGGAGGAGAAACACAGCAGAAAAACAATTGCTTGAACACATGGACTGTTGGGGATATTATTGGGGATATAGACACTAAATGATAACTCTAGTCCAACTATCAATAATATGGAATTAAGTCTTGATCAATGACATATGTAAAACCCAGTGGAATTGTGCATCGGCTAAGGGGGGTTAGGGAGGCTTGGGGGAGAGGGAAACAACATGAAATATGTAACTAGGAGAAAATATTAAAAATTAAAAAAGAAAGAAAAAAACAAAAAAATAAAAGTTCTGTTTTGTTGATACTATGTGACAAAGCAAAATGACACACACACACACAAAAGCCCCCAAAACAGATGAACTCTTCAATGAACACTGACACAAAAACAGTCATGGGGGCTGAGCTTACAAAGTCTCTAAGCAGTCTTTGAAGAGTTTAAGAAAAAGTCCAAATTTGGTATTTTGATTACTCTGTGAGTTTAAGAATTGCCAGTTTCAGGTCATTAAAAAAAATCCTTCCCCTCTGCTTAGTATCAGTTCTAAGATGGAAAGTGGCAAGGGCTAAACAAATAGGGTTAAGTGACTTGCGTAGTTCCACACAGCAAGGGAGTATCTGAGGCCATATTTGAACCCAGGTCTTTTTGAGTCCAGGCCTGGTATTCTATCCACTGTACTTCCTAGCTGCCCCCTTTCAGGTCATTTTTTTTCTTTGCACTCCCAATAACTAACAAAGTGTCTGGCACAGAGTAGGCACTTAATAAATGCTTATGGCTTGATTGATAGGCAGATTATCTAGTAAGAAAATTCTTTGGGAAAAGATTGCAAGGGATTCAAGACCTTGGAGAGGGTAGAAGCCTCGAGTGGGAAAGGAATCAAGGTGACTTTAGAGGAGAGAAGGGAAACACAGGAAGCATTTGCCTCTCTCTCTCTTCCAGAATTTCACTCCAGTATGTCAGAGTGTAGGGTACAACCTTATTGACCATATCTGAGTATACTACTTTAGGAAATGGTTCTCTATACAAATGAATGTTTCATTGCTTTTTAAAAATGAGTGGCTGTTATGAAACTATTTTAAATTTTCTTTCCAAAATCTTATTTATTTTTTCCTCTTCAAAATATTCTTCTCTCTGTCATAGGTACAGATTCTTTGGAAAGAGAGCTTATGTATGAAAAACTCTCTTACTGAGATATTTGGCAAAGGTTGTAGGTTGTAAATTGTTGCCAGGGCAACTGAGCCAAAAGACAGTTGGTTAACTGATTAAACACTGTATCCAAATTAGCTTAAATACATCACACTGATAATAATAATAGCATACATTTCTTATAGTATTTTATGGCTTCCAAAGTACTTTATTTGCCAATTATATGGCGAGGCTGGGAGTGTAAGTAGCATTATTGCCATTCTAAACAAGAGGAAACAAAGTCTTGGGATGACTTGACATAGGCTATTTATGTAACTAGCAAACAAGGAGTGGAGGCAGAATTTGGACCCAGATGTGCTGATTCTGAGCTGGATATTCCTTCTGCTTTTCTCATCACTGGGATAAAAGAGGAGGAGCAGGAGAAGGAAAGTCTTTTTTTACTTACACTGGTTCAGTTCATGGTGTCCTCTTGATGGGTAAACTTGGATTATCAATTTCTAGGAAATGGCTGATAAAAGAATCAGGAAGACAGGGGTTCAATCTTGCCAGTTTTAAGGTACAGGCAACTATGTTCTCCTGGATCTGCTCCTTTCACTCTGCATCAATTCCTAGAGGTCGTTCCATTTCACATGATTTAAATACACATACACATATATGGAACTTATCAGGGCTGAATTACTATTGATTGTCCAAACTTAAGAAAGTGATCGAGAAAATGTTTATAATGCAGTTTAAACTTAAAAAGTGTAGTGCATACATTATTTTCTTTCTTTCTTTTTAAAAAAAATTTTTAACCCTCAACTTCTGAGTATTGGCTCTTAGGTGGAAGAGTGGTAAGGGTGGGCAATGGGGGTCAAGTTACTTGCCTAGGGTCACACAGCTAGGAAGTGTCTGAGGCTGGATTTGAACCTAGGACCTCCCATCTCAAGGCCTGGCTCTCAATCCACTGAGCTACCTAGCTGCCCCCACATACATTATTTTCATAGCCTCTCTATTTACCTGTGCCTTCAGCCTTATTCTCTGTGTTTTGTGACCAATTCCTTACTAGTTTAGATTTGACATTGAAACAAAATGTGATACTCATTGATCATTCAGCAGTTAACAATAGGAGATTTACATAGGCATAACAGGAGGCAGGTAATCTTGGAACAGGAAAAAATATAGGGAAGCCTTATAAGGAGAATATGCAATAATCCACTTGGGTGTTGAGAAAGGTGTGTTTGGAACAATATCTGAACCCCTCTTCCCTTATGCAAGTTAGGCTAATTTTTGAGAATGACTTGAGTTGATTAAGCTTAGTGAAATTCTCATCACAATACCCCAGCTAAGCCTTGGAGAGCCCCTCTAGCTCCTTGCTGCTGCTTTGTACTCAGGCAATGAAAAATTCATGTGAAGAATTTGAGCCCCAAGTCTCTCTAGCTAATCAAGTCTCAAGGAATATCTCAATACCTTTTAAGAAAAAATTAGTGTAACCAAAAAGCATGGTGATGAAAAGTAGAGAAGTTGCTGACTACCACCCACCTGAATCATTACAAAATCCTCCTAACAGGGCTTCCCTGTTTTTATTTCTTTGTCCTCATCTCAAACTACTTTTCCTACCTCTCTCAGGCAATTATTCTTAATGCATAAATTTGTCATGTCATTCCTCAGCTCAGAAAACTTCAGTGGCTCTCTATTGCTGATTCATCTTAATTCAAACTTTACTTGTCATCTCAAGGTCCTCCACTATCTACCATTCCTTCCTTCCTTCCTAAATCCATACCTTCTGTCTTAAAATGGAAACTAAGTATTAGTTTCAAGACATAAGAGTGGTAAGGGCTAGGCAATTGGAGGTAAGTGACTTGACTGGGGTCACACAACTAGGAAGTGTCTGAGGCCACATTTGAACCCAGGATCTCTAGGCCAGGCTCTCTATCCAATGAGCCACCTAGCTGCTCCATTTCTCTCTTTCTAAACTTCATTTCATTCTAGAGTTATGCCTTGTTGCCTCATATCAGATGGACAACCACCTATTATTCCATCTCTCATTAAAACCAGTCTTGAATTTAATCTATTTTCCTGCACACATTTGCTTGAATTTAATAAAAGACTCTTGGGTCACACTGTGCCCTGTTCAAGAGTTGTCCAAATCAAGATGTATAAAGCCAAATCGAACAGGAGTGTTGACCTATTTTACTTGATTTACTCGAGTTATTGTAGTCATAAAAACCTGGCCTGAAGGTGGCTGTCCTCTTCCAGAGAGTGAAGAGATGGATGGTAGGAAGGGGAAGTTGAAAAGGGAAGAAAACTGTCACTTTGAATGTTCAGAACCGTGGAAAAACAGGGTTGGCCCAAGGAAAAACAGTGAAACATTTGAAGCATATCTTCTGTACCTTCCTGCTCCTTTTGGATCCCAATTAGCCCCTTTTCCCTAGGTGCCCCAACAACCTTCCTCAGCCAGGCAGGGATGAAATCCTTTCTGCCATGTGTCCTCATAAACCACTTTGTACTACTCATTGTCTGTCTACCTACATTTAAAGGTACCTATCTTGTAATTTGTCCTTTATGCATATTCAAGATCAACAGGTTATTTTGATTCACCAATACTTGTTAAGAGAATACAAACATAATTCTACCAAATATTTATCAAGTAACTATATATACACGGCATTTTGCTAAATATTGGGGGAGATTACAAAGTTTAAATGAGATGAGGTTTCTTTTCTCACCCAGATTATAGGCTAACAGAGAGATAAGGCAACAAGGTGGCTAAGTGAATAGAACACTGGGCTTAGAGTCAGAAAGACCTCAATTCAAATTTGTCTTCAGCCATTTACTAGCTGTGTGCCTCTGTGTAAGGGACCTCTGTTTACACCTTAATCTCCGAAAGAAGGAAAGTGTAAACCAGTCCAGTATCTTTGCCAAGAAAATCCCATGGACAGTATGGTCCGTTTATCACAAAGAACCGGACATGAATGAATAACTGAACAATAAAGTAACTCAAGAGTAGGAGAGAAAGGGGAAAAAAGATTTAGACAAGATTTAGAGGGTCTTCCCTCCTTCCCAGGCATGAAGTGCTATTGAAAAGGATTCTCCTCAGCATAATATCTCCATCACTGTCCGTCTCAGAGGAGCAACTCTGGTGGTAAAACTTTGAAGAGGGAAAAAAAACCCCAACCCAATTATCCAGTGGAGGAGATATTCCAGGATAGTTTTCAAACCACAGAGAAGCAGGGAGTGAAAGTTAAGGTTAATGTGGAGGTAGCAAAAAAGATCAGCAAACATAAATATTTGCTATACAAAAATGGATCCTACGTTTAAGCAAATAAAAGCAGCTCTTAATTATATTTTTCAGGACAAGTTGTTTGAAAAAGGAAATATTTTTTCATGCTAATGTTAGAGCACCAGTTAAACTGCATGACAAAAGCAAGACACTTCTCTTGGTTTAAGCTATTCTTTAAGGTTAGTTACAGGGTAGCATATTAATAGAGTGATAACCCAAGAGCTGAGATGTTTTTTAAAAGGATTTCTTAAAAATAGTGGTTAGTTTGCACTTTTGTTTGTAACCATCTATTCATTTACTCACAGAGGAGGAAGACCAACAATTGAGTCTATAATCTTTTTTCCATATTGCTTCTCTATTTGTGGTAGTTTAATAATGAAAATAATCTTGTTCCTAAAGAGAGTCCGTAATCCAACAAAAAAAGCTAAAGTACCAAGACAAAAAAAAATAGGAAGAGTGTGAAGGGAATAGGGTGAAATTGTGAGTCATTTTTTCTCTCATCTTTCATGTAATAAATGAAGAATCACTTTTAAGAGTTTTGTCTGTTGAGGATGATGCATAAGATAAGGATGATGGAAAAATTCATCTTTTAAAATACTCACACATTCTATTTGCTCATATGTGTCTATATATATGTTACATGTATTGTCTTTTCGATTGTTTCATCAGTGCCTGACTCTTCATGAGCTCATTTAGGATTTTCTTGGCAAAGACATGGAAGCATTTTGCCATTTCCTTCTTTAGCTCATTTTACACATGAGGAACTGAGGCAAACAGGGCTAAGTGACTTATCCAAGGTTACACAACTCGTAAGAGCCTTGAATTCAGGAAGATGAGTCTTCCTGATTTCAGGGTAGATATTCTATCCACTGCACTACCAACTGTTACATGTGATACATATGATATCTATCACAAGTGGGCAGCTAGGTGGCACAGTAGACAAAGTGCAAAGCCTAGAGGCAGGAGACCTACATTATTTTTCAACTTCAGACACTTACCAGCTGTGTGACCCGGGGCAATTTGCTTAATGCTGTTTGCCTCAGTTCCTCATCTGTAAAATGAGCTTGAAAAGGAAATGGCAAGCCACTCCAATATGTTTGCCAAGGAAATCCCAAATTGGGTCACAAAGAATTGGAGTGACCAATAACAATCTATCCCAATGCTTTGAAGAAAGCTAGAAAAATTGCTCAGTGTTGGGCCTCTATCATCCTAAATAAGACTGTCTCTATTTGTTGGGGAAGAAAAAATAGGATAGAATAATAAAAATGATCTATGCATTTTTCTGACATGAATCTTAAAAATCAACATGCATCACTATATGATGACTAGAACTGCAGGGATTGATATTAAAAAAATTTCCATTAGGAAGAGCCTAAGAGATCCTCTAACTCCCTCATTTTGCAGATGAGGAAACTGAGAGACAGAAATAATAAAATGAACTAATGAAAAAGTATTATGAGCATACTCTGCACCAAGCTCTGTGCTTAGTCTTAGGATATACAGAGAGAAAGGGACGTTCTCAAGGAGCTTATCCTCTAATTGTAGGAAACATTCATTGGAAAGGCAGAAAGTGAGACCAAGGAATATTAAGAGTTCAGTAGTGGGGCAGAAGGCAAAGTTCAAGGGTTCTTAGGTTACATCACTAGGAAAGTTAGATGGAAATATCAAGGGTCTGAATGGTATAGAGCAGTGATTCCCAAAGTGGGCACTACTGTCCCCTGGTGGATGCTGCAGTGATCCAGGGGAATGATGATGGCCACAGGTGCATTTATCTTTCCTATTAATTGCTATTAAAATTAAAATTATAGCATTAAATAGCATAAAATTAATTGCTATTAAAATTAAAATTATAGCATAAAATAGCATTAATTGCTATTAAAATTAAAAAAAATAATTTCCAGGGGACTAAGCAACTGAAGCTTCCTGAAAGGGTTTTTGAGCCCCTGGAAATAAGGGGATGAGACAAAGGAGAAAAGGTGGAAGGGAAGTATATCTGCACATATGTAGATTATAGATATAGAATGTCTCAAAAATCTTACTATCCTTTTAAGCTTTAATAACTTCACAAATATAAATGCTATAAATTTTCAAAGATTAGAAAGTTTAATTTCTTTCACACAATTATTTATTTTTGTGAATGTTTCATAACAAATTTTCAGGGTCTCTGATTGAAAAATAGCATCCTTTCTGGCACCAAGCAACAACTGGTAAAAGTTTATAGAAAGTTAAAAATTCAACTATAGTGATATGCACGACATAGTGGTTATGTTGAATTTTAATGAGACATTGCTATTTTAAACAACTAAATGATTAATTTTTTGTAAGTTTATAGCATTAATACTTATGTTATTAAAGCTTACGATTACACTAGGACTTTTGAGATGGTCTGAATATAGATATAATAATAATATGTAGATTTTATATATCTGTCTCTATATAAATATATACACACACACAAAGACCTGGCACTCTATCCACTGGGCAACCTGGCTGCCCAATTGTGATAGATACCATAAATATATATGGACATATAACACCTAAATAGTGAAGTGTGTGGAGTGCCAACCCTGGATTTAGGAAGACTTGGGAGGAAGAGAGACAAAGATACATATAGAGAAAGAGATACAGAGCACAGACCTGTAATTTCCCACTAGAAAACTCTTGTCTACTGATGATGTGTGAATCGTCTAAGCTGTACATCTGGAGGGTTGCCTGAAGCTGTTGTTATTTTTCCTTCCAAGAGGACCATGACCTCATGGGGCAATGGCTTGACTTCTTTGTGAATTAAATTTAAGTGGGGTTGAATTGTACAAAGTCATCAGCCTTCCTCTTTCCTCCAATGGCATTAAAGCCCAGTGACAAGACAAAAATCAGGACGATTGGCAATTATCTGGGATGCAGTGGATGGTCTTGGCAAATTCGATGTTTGACCAAGAATTAAGCTCTCCATAGCAACTGCTTCTGCTGCATTCATGGCCATTGGAACAAATTTTTCTCATCTATCTATTCTGCCAGTGAAAATATTCACATGCTTGGGGTAGATATCCTGCCCAACTCACTTAAGCCTGTCAGTTGTCCTCAATCTGGTTTAGCCCATCTGCTGATAAAGTTTTACCAGGGTGCAAGCCCTGCTCATGCTTCAGCTTCTTAGAGCCACAGGTGAGAGTTGGGTAAAAGGTAGACATGGAAGGTCCAAAAGCTCAGCAAGCCCCCACACCAGAGGTGCTAGTCCTCCGTGAAAACTTTCTTACGTTTCTTGGGTTTCTACTACTTCTTAGTTCCATAATTTGTGAGATTTATTTTAGCATGTCCAATTTCATTGTAACCAAATATGTCCATTTTATAGACAGAGATACTGAGGTTTGGGAAGGGTAATTGTGGAGGTTTAGTAAGCATAAGAGCCACAATGTGAACCCAAACCTTTTCTGTGTGTGTGTGTGTCTGTGTGTGTGTGTGTGTGTGTGTGTGTGTGTGTGTGTGTGTGTGTGTTTTTCCACTACACCATGCTGCCTCTAGAGCGATGGTGAGAACTTTCATTTTATTTCCGAGCTGGATTTGCTTATTTAAAATGAACATTAAAGTAGAAGTCCTCCCAACGTTTTTTTTTTTTTTTAAGATCAGGTTTTCTTACACAAATTTTCTCCCATCATTTTGTAAAATCTAAAAGCTCATACTGTCTCTACCCTCAACTGCAGTGCCTAAGTTAAGAGGTAATTTCAAATTTGCTTATTAGTTCCATTCAGCATTTTTCTTTTAATTTTCGGAATTCAGGTAATAAAAAAGATAAATCATTTTGCACTCAGTGTTGGACTTCAAATGGGTCTTTGAGACTGGAACAAATAGTTTAAATTGCTTTATTTAAATACCAGATAGATTTGACATACAAAGGACTTTTCTTTGGGCAGTACAAATGAGAAACTAGGATGGAATTTGAGGGGACTGGTTGTAAAAAAAAAACTTTTTAAACATAATTACAAAAATGAACTAGATATCTGAGATGATTTAAGATAGAAGGAAAAGGCTTTTCTACTTCCTCTTAATTCCAGTGCCTTCTCTCTGTTTATTCCCTATTTATTCTGTATAAGGCTTATTTTGTATATATTTATTTTCTTCTTCTTGCTCATTAGATTAAAAACTCCCTCAGGGCAAGGCCTGTCTTTTAACTTTTTTTTAGTACCTGGTACATAAACACTTGAAGGTTTGTTGATTGACTTATTAATTGATAGAGAAACTAGATGAAACTGTATGATCTCTCACAATTTCTTCAACGTATTTTATTAGGTAGTTGTCTACTTTAATCAGAGAAAATTCATGTGTTCTGGCAGCTTTACAAGACTGAATATTTCTCACATCATTTATGAGGCAAATAAACAACATTTATAAGGACCTTAACTGTTGTCAGGTGGGTCCTGACACATAGGTATAGCAAAATGTTGATTTTATATAAGAATCAGATCTTAAATATTTGTTGAATAAAATAAAAATTTTTAGAATTAAAAAATTATTTTGTAAAAATCTTTGTTTGTCTGATTTTGGTTCAGACCTATTAGGTTTATCAGTTTATCCCTCCACTGAGGCAGATCAAAAACTCATTTGAGGAGGCAGCGAGGTGACCTAGTGGATTGAGAAGCTTAGAGATGTTGGGAGATCCTGGGTTCAAATCAGACACTTCCTATGTGATCCTGGGCAAGTCATTTAACCCCCACTACCTAGCCTTTACATTTCTTCTGCCTTGGAAACAATACACATTAGTAATTCTAAGCCAGAAGCTAAAGGATTAAAAAAAAAAACTAATTTGAAACTTGAGAGTTGTAAGGAGTTATCTGAGGTGCTGGGGTTGTTAGCCTCTGGTCAAAATATTAGATCTTTTTTAACCCTATGTTTGGTCTCCTATCTACTATGTAAATCTGCTACTCCTAAAGAAGTTGGCCAGGATTAAAATAGAAAAAAAATTAAATAACAAGAATGAGTTTTGTTGGGCCTGACTTCAATTTCCTATCTAAGGCCCCTTGTTGTATAGTTATTTCAGTTTTGTCTGGCTCTTTGTGACACTATTTGGGATTTGGGGGGCAAACATATGGGAGTAGCTTGCCATTTCCTTTTTCAGCTCATTTTACAAATGATGAAACTGAGGCTTAAAGCAGGTTTAAGTGACTTGCCCAGGGCTACATAGCTAGTTAAGTGTCTGAAGTTGGATTCAAACTTAGGAAGATGAGTCTTCCTAACTCCAGGTCATGGCCACACCAAGAAAATAATTCCCATGTCAACAATTTCTATTTGTTTAAGAACAATTAAAAGTAAATAGAACAAGCAAAATGAGACTATGTATAAAAGAACTAACAAATGAGACCTGCATTCATTATCCTTAGTCTTCTCTTTTTCACCCTACTATAGATATTGCAGTGCCCTCCTTTTTTTTTTCAACCCCTTCCCTACCATTGACCCCCTGAAAAATTGGAAAGGGCCACAATTATGTTCATCAGAAACTTGAATTCATATCTTTCCCAACTAGGTAAACTTTGCTTCCTGGAAAAAAAAAAGCCCAGAATTATCCAGGTTAAAATGGATGCGATTTACTTTCAGGAGCTGATAAGGATATAAGAACCTTTATCCCTTCATCATTGGTGGGTCTAGAAATTGGTGCTGCCCTATCTCTAGCCTGAATCTATTCCTTTCTTGCCTTTCTTATCTAATTATAGATAATTTCCTATGAATCCTACCCCTAATCTTAAACTCTTTGAAAAAAAAAAAACGTTCTGACAGCAGCCAAAGGGTCAAGCTTACTGGGGTTCAGGTGGTAGATCTGGGCAAGAATCAGTTTAGTTCCAAAGATATAAAGTCTGAAAATACACTCAATGGCTTATGGGAAAATGTGAAAACTATTTTTCTTTTCCTTTTCTTTTCCTTTTCAACCTCCCCACTTGATTGGGAATATGACAACATTTTAGGGAACAAAAAAAAGTCACAATCATTCAAGTTTTTAGTTATACAAATTTGACCACCCAGATTCAGTGGTCCAGTACACTCCATTTTCTCCTATGGTCTCTTTTTCTCTGTGTACATTTCCTTTTGCAAAAGGAAGATGAAGTCATTGTTCATATCATAACATGGAAAATCTAATCATTTTCTCTCCAGATAACCCCAGATTTTCCAACTCCTAAAATAATTCTGGAGTATTCAGCTAGTTATTTAATCTCTTTCCAGTTTACCTTTGGTACCATGAAGCCTTAGCTGAACCATTATAGAAATTAGAGAAGAGGCTTATACTAAACTATTCACTATACATTTTAAAGAGTCCAGTGACTGCCTTTCCCTTAAAATCCTTAGGGAGTCTATTTTTCTTACAACCCAGTGAGTATAAAGTTGAAAAAAAAGAAAAGCCAAGTAAAGAAAATGTGATTAGCTGCTCAATGGACATGTAATGTATAGTAGTCTACACAGCCCTATCTCATCACATTACACCAGAGTGGAAAAACACCATGGCTGAATACAAATCATTATATAATCTTACCTCAGCTTTTATGGGAAACTCATTTCATGATGGCATCTAATGATAAAGTGCTATAATTCTCTTTAAGATCTGATGCATCAGCAGAGTAAAGGACAAGGCAGTCAGTATTCTCCCTCTCTATTTCTTAATCGAATCTCTAAAGAAACTGGAAGATGGATCATACTTGGTCACTCTTTGAAATGTCTCTTGCCTGAAAAATTGCTTCTGACATGCTATTGGCACATGCAACAGGGAAGTGATGAAGACTTATTTCTTGCAGTATTAGGAAGAGCAGGTACTCATTAGCAGGAGGACTTGCCAGCCACCCAATTCTGGCAGATATACCAGACAGAAGAGAATAGTTCATTGCTTTCTTTGAGTTAATTGCAGAGATCTGGTTATCTTAGACAATTTTGTCTCTAGTCACATTGGACTGGTAGTCTCTGGGCATTTGAATGCCCTTGAAAAATTCCCTATTCAGGAATATGCTACACATTTAAAAATGTTTCTTCACGTGATGAAAAAAGTATTTTATTACAGAGAACATGGCTGTCCCAAGTATGGTAGTTCCTGTGAGCTGAGCTGCAGGCTAGAGACCAACTTTAGATATCTTCAACACCTTCCTCAGTTCCCAATCCCCAACTCCAAATCCTCCAACTGCTCAAATGTCTCCATCACTTGTAAATTATCTTCCTGATCCCTCATACCTCCAAGAGGCTTTTTCACAAAAAAAAAATACAGAATCCAAGACCATTCTACAAGACTAATCTATATAAGTCAGACAGCTCCCACTCTTTTCCTTGTCTTTGTTAGAATTAGTCAGATCAATGTATGTATGTATGTATGCATGTATGTATATA
>NC_058132.1:457649909-457798998 GCF_016433145.1 Gracilinanus agilis
TGATTGAGGGTGTGGACTCGAAACTACCACACCAATGGAACTACCAACAATTTGGAAATAGGTCTTGATCAAGGACACATGACAAAACCAGTGGAAATGTGCATGGGCCATGGGTGGGGAGTGGGGGGGGGGTGAAGGGGAAAGTAGGAGCATGAATCATGTAACCATGTTAAAAATGAATATTAATAAATGTTTAAATTTTAAAAAAGAATGTTAATTATATGCAAACTAAAATGATTGAACATGATTACAGGATGTTTAGAGGGGAAGTAAATATAACTGGTCTCTAAAAGTGCATGACAAATTAAAAAAACCCTGCATATAATAATGAAAGAAATATATATATATATATAAGAAAACTGCAGGATTTCAGCATACAATTAACAAATAACTGATTGAAAGATTTAAAAATTGCTTACAGAAAAAGAAATGCTTTAAATGCCAAAGTATTTAATGGTTACATTTACAAATTTCAATAATAAACAATAATTTTTCTAAACGGCAGGAGAAAGATATTTATATATGAAAGGAAGACTGCTAATAACATAGAATGAATCCAAATTCATTAGAAACCACTAAGAAGTATGGCATGGTGTATTTCAAAGAACAAAGAAACTCAAGCTGTATCCCAAAATAATTTTTCTAACAACTTAAATGTATTCATCTATGAAAAAAAGATGGATATTAAGAAAATAGAGGATATTTATAGCCATGATCTTTGTCGTGGCAAAAAATTGGAAAATGAAGGGATGTCCTTTAATTGGGGAATGGCTGAACAAATTGTGGTATCTGTTGGTGATGGAATACTATTGTGCTCAAAGGAATAATGAGCGGAATTCCATGTGAACTGGAATGACCTCAGGAATTGAT
This sequence comes from Gracilinanus agilis, assembly GCF_016433145.1. Taxonomy (NCBI): domain Eukaryota; kingdom Metazoa; phylum Chordata; class Mammalia; order Didelphimorphia; family Didelphidae; genus Gracilinanus; species Gracilinanus agilis. The sequence goes on from NC_058132.1 coordinate 457,650,780, forward strand.
GCACAGTGAAAGGAGCAGAACCAGGAGAACATTGTACACAGAGACTGATACACAGTGGTACAATCGATTGAAATGGACTTCTTACCTAGCAGCAGTGAAATAATCCAGAAAAATTCTGAAGGACTTATGAGGAAGAATGCTATCCACATTCAAAGGAGAAAAACAACTGTTTGAACATATGTGTTGATGGGGATATGATTTGGGATGTAGAGTCTAAATGACCACCCCAATGCAACTATTAATATGGAAATAGGTCTTGACCAATGATACATGTAAAACCCAGTGAAATTGCGCTTTGGCTATGGGGAGGGAAGGATTTGAAGGGGGAGGAAAAGAACATGAATCATGTAACCATGGAAAAATATTCTAAAAAATTAAAAAAACTAAAAAAAAGAGAAAAACAAAACAAAACAAAACAAAAAAAGAAAATAGAGGTATCTGAAGAATTCCTGGACTCCCAAGAATCTGACCATACTGATAGATTTGCTTGTGGTTCTCCTGATCTTCTGACAGTCCACAAGTACAAAAATGTTTTAGGTCTTTTTGTGTTTTGATGATTAATTTTGTCCACTTTCACACTCCCACATGCTTCATTGCTAACTTGGCTTTGTTAGGGCATATTAATTAGAAACAGAAATAATTTGTAACAAAAATTCTAAGTTTTGTGCCATTAGAATTAGAGAGTAGAATAAATAGGGTAACAAACAGTATTATAAAAATCGTCTACTCTATAACAAACCAAAGAGGCATTTTAATATTTCTTTTTATTACTAGATGTCAACTGACATAACCATCAAAGATCTATAGATGGAAAGGATCTCAGATGTCATCTAATTCAATATCATATTTACAGTAAAGGAAACTGGAACTTAATGAACTTAAGTGACCTGCCTATAATCACATAGGCGGATCTGTTACTTATTTCATGATTCTATGAAAGGAATAAAAATTTTCTTATTGATCCCTTTGATAGAGAAACATAGTTAAAAATATTAGAACATTTCAATGACATTTTGTAAAAGGCTTTCCTTTACCCTTTTGTTCAAAAAGACCCTGGGGAAACAACTTTTTTCATGGATCTCCAAACACTGCATGGATTGTATAGCTGGTAGCCAAGCCTATCCTTTGGGATGGAAAAGTATTGTAAAGCCTCTATAATTCTTACTGAGAGCCTCCCTGACCATAGTCACAAATTCTTCCTTAGAAGCAAAACAGACCATGATAACTTTGGTAAGAGGAAGAGGGTAAAGGATTAGAAATAGACCCTACACAAGAACAATGGGACAACTGATACTCTCCTTTGCTGCTCACCCTTCTGCTGTGGCTCTCTTCCTCACTTTCCAACCATTTTCTAGGAATGTATTGGCATAAGCTCATGTATAATTATTTCCTCTCATCTCCCTGGCCCTTGGAAAAATCTCTTGATAGTTTTCTAGGCTAAGGGTGTAGAGATCACCTAAGATACTCATGAGAGCTAAGAAGCGCTCTCAACATTTTTTATTACATGTAGCCATCTAGAATTAAATTCTAGACAAAATGAAATTCCAAGTAAGCTACTTACATAACCTAATTAAATTCAAACAAGGATCAAATTAATATTCTCCCTCAGGCATCTGACGATCATAAAAGAAATTCCCATTGTTTTCTAATATTTTAAAGTAGGTAATGCATCCTTTTTATGTACAATAAGATCTATTTTTCCCTGCCCAGTGGCACAGATTTATGTCATTATACCTTATGTTTTCCTACTATTTATTTAGAGGTATATGTATGCATATAAATATTTTAATCAAAAACCACTCTCTATACATTCAAAGAGAGAGATATACACACACATTCTAATGTATTCTGTAAACACACAGGGCTTATAGCTAGCTTGTCACTAACTGGTTGTAGAAGGTCTTCATTAAGAGCTTCTCTAAGAGCCTTCACTCCCTCTCATTATTTCTCCCTGCCATAAATGCATGGCCAGTTTCCATCTTTGCTGTCTGTCTTAATTTTCTCAGTGGAATATGATCAACATACTTTATAATCCTGTAGATATTTGCTCTCATTTAAATGCAGAAAGACGACTCAGTATTTTCCTTAGAAGAACGGTTTTCAAACTGTGTCTGTCTTAAAAATGGATATAATTTTAAATGATATCTCAAGAGGTATTGGCTAATCTGTGATGCTTTAGCATTTTCTCCCAGTCTTAGGTCCTCTCAGGTTGAAGGTGCCATCACCATTGGCTACTGTTTCATAATTAATGGGAAGAATAAGCCTTTAATTATTTTTTAATCTTTATTATTTATTTTTAATGTTGCATTCACTTGGATTTTTTCACACAAATTCACCATTATGAATTATTATACCAAAAATTCATAAACATAAAGGATTGAAGAGAGAGTAGATAGTGACACAAAGAAATTATCAGATATAGATTACTTTTTCAAAATATAGATCATCTTGTGATCTTTTTTTATTCATTAAATGTAGGAGGAAGCAAGATGGCTCAGTGGATGGAAAGCCAGACCTTGAGATGGGTGGTTCTGTGTTCAATCTGACAAATACTTCCTAATTGTGTGACCCTGGATAAGTCACTTAACCACCATTGCCTAGCCCTTACTGCTCTTCTACTTTGGAACCAATACACAGTATTGATTCCAAGATGGAAGTTAAGGGCTTTTTTTAATGTTGATGATGTAATATTCTAAGCACACAGTTCATCAAATTTCTTAATTCCAAGGACCTCCTTCCCGAAACTATTTCAGGTACAGCTACTTTTAAATCTTACACCTCACTATCTCATGAAATTTTGCAATTCTACCTTCCTATCACAAGACTCCCATATTTCTTTCCACTTTTCTCACTTGCTTACTCCCACTAACTATACTGCTTCTCTTATCTTGAACTTTAACTCTTTGACCTGTACCTGTTCCTCCAATCATCTTTTCCACTCCAGCTTTCTTTGTATCTAAAGCCAACTTGGACCTGGTTTGCCACTTAGAGGATCCTGTGACCATCACTTTAGAATCCTTCATCCCATTATGTTTTTCAATATTTCTGTGTTTCAGGATCCTCAGCCTTGGATAGTAACCACAATCCTATTTCCCTGTTCTGACTCCCAGGCTATTAAGCATCACTGGAGAAAGTCTTTAAAAAATGAAGTGATTTAATTAATTGTAAATTTGTGATGCATATTTTCAAATGAACCCTCACAACTTTTCAGCAATTCTTCTACTCTTTTCAACTCCCTATCTCATTTACAACAGCCCTTGTTATAAATCTATCCCTGTATCCTAAAACTCTAAACCCTCCCCCCACTGCCAGCTTTCATATTTATGGATGATCTAGCTTCATTCTGCACTGAGAAGACTAATGCTATCTGACTGACCTTCCTAAACTTGTCTTATCTGTTCTGTATCAACTGATGCTTGTCTGGAGGAATGTGTTGCTAAATATTTAACAACTGATTCTCATTTTCTCCATCATTTTCTTATAACTAGATGATCAATAAAATAACAAGTCAAACTCTGATTTGTAACTGCTGATTTCCAAGGCAGAAATGCTCCTCTTGAGAATTTGACAATCAGCTTTCATGAGCTGGTAAGAGTTGTTTCCAGCACACTCTTACTTCTCTGTATTACCACGATCTTCTTCTCTCTCAGGAAAATTGGTATCCTTTTTCCTTACTAAGGCTAATCATTTGTCCCCTTGGTTTCATTCCCACTTGTCTCCTTTAAGGCCTTGCTTTTGCAATCATCTCCTTCTCTCATGTATCTTCAATCTCTCTTCATATGTCTATCTGTTCTAGACACAAAAATGCTCAGAACTCTTTAATCTTGGGGAAAAAAAGCCTTCACTTAGTCCTTCTAATACCTACATTCACTATCCTATTTCTCTCCTTCTCTTCACTGCCAGTTCTTGAAAAAATGATTTCTACCTAATGGATGCTATCTCTTACATCCTTTTAAATCTAAATTCTATTCTTACCATTCCACTGAAACTTCTTTTCCAAGAGTCTTCATTGACTTCTAAATTGCCAAATCCAGTGGCCTTCATTTAGTCCTAATCTTTATTAACTTTTCAAAGGCATTAAAGATCATGGGTTTAGAGTTTGAAGGAATCTTAGAAGTCAAGTTCAATGCCCTCATTTTAATGATTATACTACAGAAACCTAAGGAAATTAGGTGATTTTCTCATGGTAACACATTTATTAAATGTAAGAAACAAGATTCTAATCCAACTCTTCATGACTATAAGTTCAGTGTTCTACCATATCATACGGCTTCCATAATGTTGATTTCCCCTCCTTTTAGATTCTTCCTCCTCACTTGGCTTTCATGATACCACAATTCCCCAGACTGTTTTTTTACCTCCCAAACTTCTGATGGCTCCTCTTTCTTCTTCAAGTCCTTTAAAGTAGGTTATTATTCAAAGTTCTGACATTTTTATAGTTTTTCCTGAGGTAGCATAGTGAATTGAGCATCAGACTTGAAGTCAGTTCAAATTTTGCCTTAGATGCTCACTAGATGTATGACTCTGAGCAAGTCGATTAACCTCTTTTTGCCTCAGTTTCTGAAGCTATAAAAATGAGGATAATAAAAGCATCTATTTCACATGGTTGTGAGGATCAAAGGAGATAATCCTTGTAAAACTCTTAACACAGTGTCTAACACACCTATTATCTGCCTTAGAGATACTTATTTCCTTATCTTTATGATTTCATTATTGGCAATCTCATTCATTCCTCAAAAGTTTAATTCTCATCTCTAGGCAAATTATTTTGAAGTTTTTGTCTCCAGCCTGATTTTTCTCCTGAGATCCAAACCACAATCTCATAACACCTAGAGGGTCCCTCCATCTAAATGTTCTACTAGAATCTCAGACTCAATATGTCTATCTCAGATGCATATTTAGAAAATGAAATCCATATATATCATGATAGTCTTCCCAAGTATTTACTACTATGAAGGCATGGTCTATACTTCAAGGATATTTAATTTCATCATTATGAATGTTTTTCCCCCAATGCAGACTACAATCTCTCTCCAGTGTAGTAAATTGTCTTTGAAAGTTTTGTGGCCAAAAAATTCAACACCTTAATGCAATTTGTTAATGAGCCTCTCTATACTATAATATACTCTTTACTTAAGCTGGTCTTTGTCAACTAACATATGGTCCATCAAAGCACCTGGACCCAGGACTTTTCCAGCTTCCTAGAACCTGTCTAATGTGGAGATTACAATTAATATGCAAAATACTAAATATTATATTTATAAATATTTTATTAATAATAAACTAACAAAAGAGACTAGCTAAAAGGTTACTAACCATCCTGATCCCAGGAACAAAAGAGAAAGAAGGAGGAGTTACAGCCAACTATAAAACAATAATATGACCATGCAAACGTGGAGGCACAGGAGAGATTAAAGGGAATTTTGGAAAAACTAAGGGACTTATGGGGGATGAAGTCCAAGGTTAAAAATTTCCATTTATACACACAACTTATGTTCCACTGTTATAGCCATTAAGGAATCAAAAGTTATTCTATGTCATGAAGACATATTTAAGAAAGATTTTAGTCAGGTAGCCTTTGTCCACCTCAGAAGCCTTCAATATAAGTGTATTTGTCTTCATTGCTTAGAGGAACTCTCATGTTTCAACTCTGTCTTACCCTGGCCCTCTGCTTAGTTGCCTCCTTTTACCTCCTTTCACACCTTTCATATCTTCAAGGTCCCTTTTATGTGTAGTCATCCCCATTATAATGTCAGCTCCTTGAATGTGGGGAGCAACTTGTCAGCTTATAGTTGCATGGCTTATATTTAGCACAGTGCTTGACACATAGAAAATGCTTTTAAATTCTTTTTATCTGTCTGTCTTCTTATTTTAAGCAACATTATTCCACAGCTGCTTTCCATTTGCCCATTTTAAGGCCATATATCCAATAACAATTTATAATTATTTAAAAGACCATTCTTTTCTGTTAAGCCTATCAATAGCCTATAAGAAATCATGCTGTAAGGTATAGAAACAATTGGAAGATGTCTCACAGACTGTATAATCTAACACTTACTGAAATATGAGTTTGCCTTTAAATTTTGGGAAATATTCATCCAGACTTTAATTGAAGACCTCTAGTAACATGTAATTCACTGATTCCCAAAGCAACCCTACTTTTGTGTAGCTCTAATTATTGAGAAAGTTTGACCTTATAAAAAGTTGAATAACTCTTCCTCTCTGATATTCCAATTTAGAGGTTTTATTTCTGCATTCTAAAGCTGAGGTCAAAGAAATATCCCTTTTGAAATGATAGTCTCCTAAATATTAGAAAACAAGTCTTCTCTTTTATTGTTGTTCAATCATTTCAGTTTTGTCTGATTCTTTTTGACCCCATTTGGAATTTTCTTAGAAAAGATACTGTAGTGGTTTGCCATCTTTTTCTCCTGCTCATTTTATAGATGAAGAACTGAGGCAAACAGGGTTAAGTTACTTGCCCAGGGTCACATAGCTAGTAAGTGTCTATGGAAGGACTTGAACTCATTTCCTCCTGACTTAAGAGCCGTCACTCTATCCACTGCCCCATCCAGCTGCTCCAAGGCTTCCCTTGTCCAGACTAAATATCATCAATTTCTTAAAAAAACTTCTTCTAACTTGGTTTTCATCATATGATCATCCTGGTCACCCCTCCTGAATGTGTTCCAGCTAGTCAATGTACTTCATTCATTGTTAGCACCAAGACCATAACATACTATAGTTTTAATCTTACTGGGAAGGGGAAGGGAAGAGACATTTATCAGATGTCTGCTATATTCCAGGCAGTGTGCCAAGGGCTTTACAAACTTCTCATATGATCCACACAACAACCCTGTGAGGTAGGTGTTATTGTTATTACTCAAATTTATACAGGAAATTGAAGCAGACAGAGGTTATGTGACTTGCTCATGAAGGTCTGAGTTCAGATTTTTTAAAAAAAACCCTGATCTCTTATCTTAGAATCAATACTGTATATTGCTTTTAAGGCAGAAGAGCAGTAAGCTCTAGGTAATGAAGATAAATTACTTGCCTGGATTAACACAATTAGGAAGTGCCTAATCCCAGATTTGAACCCAAGACATTTCATCTATTGGCCTAGCTCTCAATGCATTGAGATACCTACTACCCCCTTAGTTTAGATTAAAATTTTGGCTTTTTGACTCTTAGCCAGCATTCTCTCCATTGTCCTACCTGTTCTCAATTTCTTTGACTGGGACATTATATTTATCTTAATGTAATTTAAGATCACATTGATTTTTGTGGCTATCATGATACACTACCATTGATTCATATTGAGCTTGCAATTCACTAAACTCCAAAGTTTGGGAGAATATTTTCTAAATCAGTTGCTATATAGTTATGTCGATAACAATCTGTGCCTGCACCATTCATTAAAAACACACACAAACAAACACAATGTGTAAAGCTTCATATTTATCCCAATAAAAATTTATCTTATTAGATTAAGCCCATTATTCTATCCCTTCAAGTTGTTGGGGTTTTTTGGGGGGCAGGTTGGATTTTTACTTTATCATCAACTATGCTAGTTATCTCTTCCAACGTTGTGTTAATTTGTGAAACTGATAAATATGTTGTCTATGCTTTAATCCAAGTCATCAGTAGAAATAATGGACTCAAATATGGTGATTAATGGATCAGTATCAACATGGAGGAATGTCTCTTGCACAGTTACTCGCTTTCTTCCTTTAAATATTTTTCCTTATTGGATTAAACTCTCCAAAAGCAATTACTTAAAGCTGTAATCATTGTCCTCTTGAATTAGACAGCTAGTTGAACAATTGGGTCCCTGAAGGGATGATTAATGAATCATATCAACCTGGAAAAAGATTCAGTTCTTTAGTTGTCTGATGCATGAGGCAAATATCTCTTTGATGAATTTTATAGACTTATCCTAAATGGTTCTTCCATTTTCTATTCTTTTTGATTACATTCTTTTTTATTTTTAAGTAATTATTCTTTTGGAGAATTAAGTTTATATTATGCCTGACACCATTTCTATAAAAAAAATACATTTAAGAGATCCCTGTAAAATCCATGAATATCATATTATAGTGTCAAGGGTTTTCTGTAAACATAACCACACGTCCTTCCTATACACAGTGACAAAAATTATTCTTAAAATTTTTTCTGCTTTCTCCTTCTCCTCTTCCCCAAACAAAAAAGAAAAATAAAACCCTTGTAACAAATATCCGTAGATAAGAAAAATAAGAACTTCTCATATTGGCCATGTCCAGCAATGTATCTGATTGCACATATCTGTCCATCATCTCTGTCAGAAAGTGGATTGCATTTTTCATTTTTGGTCCTTTGGAACTTCAATTTTTGTTTTTGCTTTTGGTGTCACTATTGCCTTCCCCCCCCCCTCACGATTAGATTTCTTGAATAGTCTCCATTGATTGATTACTGAGCACTTGTTCAAAGATTACTCATAGCTTCCTTATTATTAATTGTAATTGCTTTTTCTCAGTCTATATCCCCCTTGGTCACATTGTAGCAACTGACTATCAACACAAGTTGACCACCCCTTCTAACTACCTTTTTCTTTCTTTAACTTTTAAGATACTACCTTCGCCTGATTCTTCCTTTGTCTTTCTATTCTCTTAGCCACACTGTCTCCAACGATCTTTCCTTTAGCTGAAGAAAACTAAAGGAAGCTGATCCTTTAGTTAAAATATTCTTAAATGGATCTTGGGGCTTCCAGGTTAAGATTGCAGCAGAGTAAAAAGCAGCTGCTTAACCTCTCCTAACTGAACATGTAGGACTCCTCAAGGGGACAAAATTATTTGATATAATAAGCAAAGAAGGAATCTTACCAAACTCCTTTTATGACACAAATATGGTACTGATTCCAAAGCCAGGGAGCTCAAAAACAGAGAAAGAAAATTACAGACCAATCTCCTTAATGAACATAGATGCAAAAATCTTAAATAGAATACTAGCAAAGAGACTCCAGCAAGTGATCAAGAGCATCATCCACCATGATCAGGTGGGATTTATACCAGGAATGCAAGGATGGTTCAACATTAGGAAAACCATTCACATAATTTATACATAATATCAACAAGCAAACCAACAAAAACCACATGATAATCTCAATAGATGCAGAAAAAGCCTTTGACAAAATACAACACCCACTCCTACTGAAAACACTAGAAAGTAGAGGAATAGAAGGTTCTTTCTTAAAAATAATAAACAGTATATATCTTAAACCATCAACAAGCATCATATGCAATGTGGATAAATTAGAAGCCTTCCCAATGAAATCAGGTATGAAACAAGGATGCCCATTATCACCTCTTTTATTTAACATTGTACTAGAGACACTAGCAGTAGCAATTAGAGAAGAAAAAGAGATTGAAGGTATAAAAATAGGCAAGGAGGATACTAAGCTATCACTCTTTGCAGATGATATGATGGTCTACTTAAAAAATCCTAGAGAATCAACTAAGAAGCTAGTAGAAATAATCAACAACTTTAGCAAAGTTGCAGGATACAAAATGAATGCACAAAAATCATCAGCATTTCTATATATTTCCAACACATTAGAGCAGCAAGAGGGAGAAAGAGAAACACCGTTTAAAATCACCCTAGACAATATAAAATACTTAGGAATCTATCTACCAAAACAAATACAGGAATTATATGAACAAAACTACAAAACACTTTCCAAAAAAATAAAACTAGATCTAAACAATTGGGAAAACATTGATTGCTCATGGGTAGGACGAGCTAACATAATAAAAATGACCATTCTACCCAAATTAATTTATGTATTTAGTGCCATACCTACCAAACTACCAAAAACCTTTTTTACTACATTAGAAAAAACTATAACAAAGTTTATTTGGAAGAACAAAAGATCAAGAATATCAAGGGAAATAATGAAAAAAAAACATGAAGGAAGGTGGCTTAGCAGTACCAGATATTAAGTTATACTATAAATCAGCTGTCATCAAAACAATATGGTACTGGCTAAGAGACAGTAGAATAAACTTGGGGTAAGTGATGTCAGCAAGACAGTGTATGATAAACCCAAAGAGTCCAACTTTTGGGACAAAAATCTACTATTTGACAAAAACTGTTGGGAAAATTGGAAAACAATATGGGAGATATTAGGTTTAGATCAACATCTCACACCATACACCAAGATAAATTCAGAATGGGTGAAAGACTTGAATATAAAGAAGGAAACTATAAGTAAATTAGGTGAACACAGAATAGTATACTTGTCAGATCTCTGGGAAAGGAAAGATTATAAATACAAATCCAGACAAACGAAGGTACCCCACAACAGGGTGCAACACTGAAGGTACATGGGATCAAGGCATTTCCATGTTATAAGGGGGTGAAATAGCTCTACTAAAATGTGAGCTGAGCAACCCCCTCTGCCCCCCCCACATCACCTACAGGGCCAAAGCCAGCGCACAAGAGCTAGAGGAAGTTTGGGGCATCCATTAAGTCATTGGCAGCTACCTAGGGTCACCAGGGCCTGCTCCCGAGAGCAGCAAGACTTAAGATCCCAAGAGGCTAAAGAACGTGTGGACTTCGAACATAGACCCTAGCTCAGTCATGGCCAAAGCTGCAGACGTGGATCCTGAGCACAGGTGCAGACCTTGAGTCATGCAGAGGGGTGCATGACTGTGGAAGCAACGCCCTGAGACTGTTAAAGGAGCTTCAGGCAGAGGAACAAGCAAGGGGACCATCAGGAGGCTTGACTCTGAGAACAACTAGACCTGAGACCTCAGGAGCCTAAAGAGCACAGACAGACCTTGGGTGTGAGGATAAATCTGAGAGTGCACTATGCTAACAATGGCAAGCCAGAGACAAGAACCCCAGAAGAGAAAGGTCAAGAAGAAATCTTTAACACTCAACAAATTTTAGACGGAAAAAAATCCAGACAACACAGCAAATAGGAGAGGAGAACAAACAAGTAATCACATCCAAACCTTCCCCCAAAACTGAAAACTGGTCACAAGCTATTGAAGAGTTCAAATCTGAGATTATGAGAAAGATGGTAGAGAACTGGCAAGAAAATAACAGTTTAAAAGGCAGAATTTTTCAATTAGAAAGTGAGGCTCAGAAATCACATGAATTGATAAGCAAATTGAAGACCAGAAATGACAAGCTGGAAGCATTAAGGACCAAACAGACCAGATTCCAAAGGAAAACCAAAAGATTATAGCCGAAAACCAGCCTCTAAAGGCTAGAATTGGGCAATTAGAAAAAGATGCCCCGAAATCAAAAGAATTAATAAGCAAATTGGAGATGAAAATCAAACAGCTACAAAACATGATAGACCAAATAGAAAAGGAAATTCAAAAGAATATATCAGAAAACCAGTCTCTAAAGACAAGAATTGGGTAAATAGAAGCCAATGATCTCTCAAGACAACAAGAACAAATAAAGCAAGGTCAAAAGAGTGATAAAATAGAAACATGAAATATCTTACTGAGAAATTGACAGATCAAGAAAACAGGTCTAGAAGAGATAATCTGAGAATCATTGGTCTTCCTGAAAAAACAGAAATTAATAGAAATTTGGACTCCATACTAAAGGAAATTATTCAGCAAAATTGCCCTGAAGTTCTACAACAAGAGGGCAATATAGACATTGAAAGGATCCATAGATCCCCCTCTACACTAAACCCTGAAAAGACAACCCCCAGGAATATAATAGCCAAATTCAAGAGCTTCCAAGTAAAAGAAAAAAATTTTACAAGAAGCCAGAAAGAGACAATTTAGATATGTAGTACAGAGAGTGGGGACATAACAGTTTTGCAGGCTTTGGCTGAGTTCTTATGTCAGTTAGGAGTTTAGAATCTTGGGGAAAGAGTTTCAGTTGGACCTGGGAATTTGTGAAGAGAACCAGGGCCAGGTGAGCTGCTTCTTCTCCTTCTTGAGATTGAAAACCTAGCCTAGGTTTGGTGTGTTTTTTGAGATTTGTTAATTTAGATAAACCCTTTCAATCTCCTCCATACCCTACCTCATTTCCTACCTTAATTTCCCTTACCCAAATATCTGATAGGAGTGAATAAGGAGAGTGAATCAGAGAGTTAGTTCAAATCTGTGAGAGTTTAGCTCTACCCTTGCAGTACTTTATTTAGAGAGGTTTTGTAGCCATCATCCTAATCCCTTTTGATTTCAAAATCACCTTGAAAGCTGGGTAAATGTCAGACCTTTCTCAGACTCCATTCCTGCTTCCCTTCCCCACCTGAGGTTTCTCTAAGCAGTTGTTTAGGGCTTCCTTAATCCTTTTACCCTGACAATCTAACCTTGAGAAGACAATAAACCCCTTTTGTGTTTTAAACAGACCTTTTAGTTACTTTGTCAGTTAATTAGTAAGAAAGGGAAGAAGAGGAATAGAATCAACATACTCTGGGCTTGAGGGAGGCTGGGGTATCCATCTTGAAGGAGGTGTAACTTCAAAACAAGTCCCTTCCTGTGAAATTAACTAAAGCCTGTAGTTAATTTCAGTCTATTTCCCTTCAGTTTGTCTTTAGTCTAAGTCCTAGTTTGTAAGCCCTTCTGCTCTTTGCCTGTTTAGATTAATTCATCCTCTCCCTGGCAGTCTGTGTTACCTCAGTGTTATACTTCCTGACTTCAGGCATTCCCTCATTGTCTCCTACCTCCTAAGCTGCCATCCTTCATCATTGAACCTTCCTTATCCACTATATTGCCTTAACTTCCCTATTACCTAGTAGATTCACTTGAATACCTTCAGCCTTGGATCCCTTGCTTTGTCTTGTTCCCTGATCCTACCAGTTATTACTCCTAGCTTCAGCCTCATATTATATCCTGCACCTCACTATTACAACCTAACTAATTCCCATATTACCTCCCAAGTAAGTCCCTGATATCATCCTTCCAATCCCTATAAGAGATATCAAGGAGCACCAATCAGGATCACACAGGATCTGGCAGCCTCCACACTATAAGACTGCAAGGCTTGGAATATGATATTCAGAAAGGCGAGAGAACTGGGTCTACAACCAAGGATCAACTACCCATCAAAACTGACTATATACTTCCAGGAGAAAGTATGGGCATTCAACAAGATAGAAGATTTCCAAGTATTTGCACAGAAAAGACCAAGACTAAATGGAAAGTTCGATATCCAACCACAAAAAACAAGAGAAACATGAAAAAGTAAATAAGAAACAGAGGGGAAAGAAAGAAAACTCGTATTTTTAAATTTGCCTCTTTAAGGGCTTCAATAAGATCTAATTATTTGTATTCCTATATGGAGAAATGTTATGTGTAATTCTCTATAGTGAACTCTATTCAGTATTATAGTATCCACTATTATAGTAATTAGAAGAATTATTCACAGGGAGAAGTTGGAGTACTAAATGGTCTAAGATTTTAAGGCGGTGGGTGGGAAAGAGGGGGTGAATAGTAGAGGACACCAAGAGAAACTTGAATGAATAAAAAAATAGGATATTCTATTACACACAAAGAGGGCATGGGAAGGGGAGGGGATGAATACTATTATAAGAAGGAGAGGAAGAGAGCATTAAGAGGTAATATTTAAACCTTACTCTCAGTGGAATTAACCCTGAGAGGGAAGAGTAGCTATATCCATTGAGATATAGAACTCTATCTAACCCTACTGAGAAAGTCAGAAGGGATAAACCAATGAGAGTAGAGAAGTGGGGAGGTCAAAAAAGAGAGGGGAGGAGAAGGGAGAGGGAATTCATTAGGCCTTAAAAATAAAAAGAGGGGAATAACAAGGAAGGGAGTAGAAAGGGTAGTAAATCAAGGGAGGGGACAAGGGTTACTGGTTTAAAACAAATCACTGGTTTAAAAGGAAATAGCCTAAGAAGAAGGGGTAGAACTAAGAGAGGATACCAAAATGTTGGGGAATATACAACTGATAATTGTAACTCAGAATGTGAAAGGGATGATTGATTATACTAAATTAAAAAGCTTTTGTGCAAACAAAAACAATATAGTCAAAATCAGAAGAATTTCTCGAATTGGGAAAAAAATATTTATAGCAAAAAACTCTGACAGGGGTCTAATTACTCAAATATACAAGGAGTTAAATCAATTGTATAAAAAATCAAGCCATTCCCCAATTGATAAATGGGCAACGGACATGAATAGGCAATTTTTAGATAAAGAAATCAAAACTATCAATAAGCACATGAGAAAGTGCTCTAAATCTCTAATAATTAGAATCAAATTTATCAAGAAGCACATGAGAAAGTGCTCTAAATCTCTAATAATTAGAATAATGCAAATCAAAACAACACTGAAGTATCACCTCACACCTAGCAGATTGGCTACAATGATAGTAGGGGAAAGTGATGAATGTTGGAGGGGATGTGGCCAAATTGGGACACTAATGCATTGCTGGTGGAGTTGTGAACTGATCCAACCATTCTGGATGGCAATTTGGTACTATGCTTAAAGGGCTATAAAAGATTGCCTGCCCTTTGATACAGCCATACCATTGTTGGATCTATATCCCAAAGAGATCATAGACAAACAGACTTGTACGAAAATATTTATAACCATGCTTTTTGTGGTGGCAAAACCTGGAACACGTGGGCATGCCCTTCAATTGGGGAATGGCTGAACAAATTGTGGTATATGCTGGTGATGGAATATTATTGCACGGAAAGGAATAATAAACTGGAGGAATTCCAGGTGAACTGAAAAGACCTTCAGGAACAGATGCAGAGCGAAAGGAGCAGAGCCAGAAGAACATTGTACACAGAGACTGATATACTATGGTAAAATCAAATGTAATGGACTTCTGTACCAGCAGAAAGCAATAACACAGGTCAGTTCTGAGGGATTTATAGTAAAGAACGCTACCCACATTCAGAGGAAGAACTGCAGGAGAGGAAACATATAAGAAAAACAACTGCTTGAATGCATGGGTTGAGGTGGACATTATTGGAGATGTAGACTTGAAACTAACACACTAATGCAACTAACAACAATTTGGTAATAGGTCTTGATGGATGACACACATTAAAACTATGGTGGGGGAGATTGGGGGGTGAAGGGGAAAGTAAGAACATTAATCATGTAACCATGATAACTTTTCTAAAAAATAAAAATTATTAAAATATTCTTAAATGCTCTTTCATTGGCTTTATTATCTATTCCTCATACCTTTTTTGCTGATCTCATTCACTTTCATCTTCAGCTATCATCTCTAAGCAAATGACTCCCAAATTCTGATCTCCAATCTTCAATTTTCTTATTATTTACTTACTTATGGAAATTCTAAATCCCTGCCAGACATGTGCATCTAGATATTACATTGCTATTTGAAGGCTGCCACATTTAAATAAAAGTTAATAGCTTCTTACTTCCTGCTACCAGCATTCTATTCTTCTTCCGGATATCCCTTTCTTTCTCATTGACCTTGGAGACATCTCTAATGCCTTCTCCACCTTCCTTCTTCATATTCACTTAATCAACAAGTTCTGCAAATTATGGCTCCATAATATCTTTTTTATCCATCATTTCTTTACTATTATTCCTCCTTAAAAGTTGCTGTTATCTCACATTGCCTCTATGGTAATTCAAGCCCTCATTACTCTTGATGTACCTGACAACAACAGCATTATAATAGGTCTCTCCACATAGTCTCTTAGTCTTTCAACTTATATCCTGCGTATCAAATTTCTGAACCTGACTTTCTAGTGTCCAGGTATGATTGTATTATCCCATAGCTCAACATTCTTCAATGGTTTCCACTGACTATTGAATATGGACCATATTCCTTATTTTGTGATCTTAAGCTCTTCACAGTCTGTTTCCCACCTAGCTTTTTTGTATTTCACACTATTCTCTCTTCCTTGATCTATAACCGCCAAACTACATTATCAAGAATATTCCTTTCCTACCCACTGCTGTCTCTTTGCTCTCCTTACACTTGACATTTATATTCCTCTCATCTCTATCTATTGACTTCCCACCAATACTTCAGTGCCCACTCCAAATGTCACATCTTTTATGAAACTTTTCTTAATCCTTGTAATTGGAAGTGATCTATTTTTTACCTGAACTAGTAATACTTTATGCTACTCTAATGTAGTTATATTCTAATTTGTAATGCAGCATCTATTTTCTTGGAGAGGCACCATGGTGGTTATACAATTAGTTATGGATTCTGGAAAATTTAGGTCCAAGGCCCATCTATGACTTTTGGTAAGACATCTGATTTCTTAGAGCTCCAGGTAACTTTCTAAAGATTATAAGTTATAGAGGTGTTGTTCTGCATTAATGAATAGAGATTCCTTACGGAAAACTCCCTATACCAATGCCCCAGTGTAAAGTACAAATGAGAAGTAAGAAATTCAAAAAAACTTTTTGAGACAGGAACAATTTTTTAACCTCTTATTTTTTTTATTGCAACATATACCTAATAGGAAAAGAACTTTATCCAGACTATTCTCTGGAAACCAGCATTTTGTAAAGGAAAGCATTTACTTTTTCCATGGGTACTTAAAAATGAAAATAATCTTAATAAGCATAACTATGGAATAAAAATCAGCAAGGCTTCTCTTTTAATTCTTTTTTTAAAGCCCTTTCCTTCTGTTTCAGAATCAATACTAGATATTGGTTCAAAGGCAGAAAGGTGGTAAGGGCTAGACACTTGGGATTAAATGACTTGCCCAGGGTTTTCTCTTTACATTCTTAAAGAGTTCTCTGAGAGGTATCAGGAAGTTAAATGACTTTTCATAGGTTGTGCAGCCAGTATATATAAAAGGCAGGATTTATACCCAAATTTTCTTCACTTAAAGGCCAGCTCTCTCATTCTCTCTGTCATGTTGTTTTTCTATAAGATTACAAGTGATAGAATATGTGTCAACCTGGTAGGGGAAGTCTTCCTCACTGGGATTTCTCTATACAGTGAACTGGTAGGTTCAATAAAACAAAAGAAGGAGCAACAATTCCTCATACAAACTGTAAGTTTCTTCAAGTCAGGGATGATGACTTAATTATCTTAATGTCTTTCCCTGTGTCCAGTATTATACATAGGTGGTGCTTAATTAATGAACAAAGATAAGATACAAGTGATGATTATTGATGGAATTACTAGCGATTTATTTATATTGGAAAAGTCTGCTCAGAAGATGGCAGAGTAATCCAGAGAAGCTCTGTGTCACCACGAGAAACCTCTCAGACTGAGACAAAAATATTGCCACAAAACGAATACGGAAGTAAAAGAACCAATAAGGAGAAAGACGGAAATAACTTTCAAGAAAAGAAAAACCCAAAAGATAGGCAGAGAACATCTAGGGCACTAGGATGACAAGAGAGCAGATCCAGCAAGAGACTGTAACAAGAAGGGAAGAGCAAGCCAAGAGCAAACCACTCACTCCCCCTCAACCCCACATCTGCTGTCCCAGGTTCTGAACCTAAGCTCAAGCCAACATCCAGATCCTGAAATCCTAATTGGGCAAATAGTGATACAAGCCAACCCACACCCCTTGAAATTTCCAACCTTTGGAGAAGTCTGGAGTCTTAGACCAGGGAAATCTGGGCTGAAGTGGGTTGATCTGTATGGGCTAAGATCTAAGTTAGGAATTCTAGTCTGAGCTTGGGATGAGGACAAAGGACACAGTTTGGGGTGGCTGAGAGTAACTAAGTATTGATATTTTTACTTAAAGCTCAGGTCTGGACTCCAAGACAGGGCAATCAAAGATGTGTCTGATTGGATTAAGTACACAGTGAGACCAAAAACTTGAACCTATGCCTGGGACTAGAATTTGATCAGCCCCTGACTTGATCAAGTTCAGAGTGAGATCACAAAAGCTTAAACCTAGGCCTGAGGAAGGTCTTTAAGCTATCAGCATCTCAAGGGTAATTGAATTAGAAGGGAGAGGGTGCTTCCAGAGCTCTAAGCCCTCAGACCATCACATCATCCCCCAAGCCTACCTATAATTAGATAGGAAAAATGAGCAAACAACAACAAAAAAAGCACCTAGCTCTTAAGAATTTTTATGGAAACAAAGAGCAAGGTACAGATACAGAAGGCAGCAGTGAAAGCAAAGGAAACACATGCAAAGTCCAAAAGAAAAAAATATAGATTGGACACAGATTCTGGAAGAGCTCAAAAAAGTCTTCAAAAACCAATTAAGCGAGCAGAAGAAAAGTGGGAAAGAGAAATGAAATGTGATGCAAGAAGAAAGGAAGGTGTTACAAGAAGAAATGGGCCAATTGAAAAAAGAGAAACAAAAACTGACAGAAAACTCAGGCATTAAAAATCTGAATTGACCATCTAGAAACTAATGATTTCATGAGAAACCAAGAAATAACAAAGCAGAATCAAAGGAATGAAAAAAAAACAGAGGAAAATATGAAAAACTTATTAAAAAGACAACTGATTTAGAAAATAGATCTAGGATAAGTACTTTCAGAATTATTGGACTACCTGAAAGCCATGATCAAGAAAAAACTTGGACATTATATCACGAGAAATTTTCAATGAAAAGTGACCAGAGATCCTTGATCAAGAAAATAAAATTGAAATTGAAAGAAAGAAATCCTCAAATGACAACTTCTAGGAATGTTATAGCTAAACTCAAGAACCATCAAGCAGCCAGAGAGAAACAATTCAAATATCATGGGGCTACAGTCAGGTTCACACAGGACCTAGCAGCTTCTACATTAAAGGATAGTAAGGCATGGAATATGACATTCAGGAAGGTGAAATATTTGGGTTTAAAACCTAGAGTCACCTATCCAGCAAATCTAAGTATATTCTTTCAGGGGAAAAAATGGACATTCAATAAGACAGAAGATTTCCAAGCATTCCTGAGGAATAAGCCAGAGCTAAACAAAAAAATTTGAAGTCTAAACACAAGACACAAGACAAGTCCAGAAAGATAAATAAGAAAGAAAATTTAAGGGGACACATTAAGGTCAAAATGTTTATATGTCTACATGGAAAGATGCCTGTAATTCTAAAAAATTACTCTTAGTAGTAGAGAAGATAGAAGAAATTGTTATTTAAAAGGTGGGTATTTATACTTGACAGAAAGGATAGACAGGAAGGTGCTTCTATAAGCTGGGCCTGATAAACTGGCCCAAGATCCTCAGGGGGTAAAGGCATCTAGGCTGAGTGGGACAGGGATGCCTGTGTAGCCACAAAGGTATGCTGCTAACCACCAAAGGCTTATGGATGATCAGCTCAGCTAAGCACCTGACCCACTAACAGTGCCCAAGCCAAAGTTATTGAGGGAGAATCTGTATGTGTTTTTCAACAGCCCCTCTGGTTCCTTGACTTGGGGTTAGGTTAAATGATAAAGATTGGTAATGGGCTAGTTATTGGTATTGAATGGATAACGCTAACTGACTGTGATATTGGTAATCCCTTCCCCCCCCCCCTTTTTTAACCCTTGTACTTTGGTGTATTGTCTCATAGGTGGAAGATTGGTAAGGGTGGGCAATGGGGGTCAAGTGACTTGCCCAGGGTCACACAGCTGGGAAGTGGCTGAGGCCGGGTTTGAACCTAGGACCTCCTGTCTCTAGGCCTGACTCTCACTCCACTGAGCTACCCAGCTGCCCCCTCCCTTTCCCCTTTTACCATAACTATTCACTTGCCCCTTGGAATGAATACCAGCCTTCACTTTGGCTCTAAGCGGTTAGCAATCAGGATAAGGAAAGAGGTGTTGGGAATGGCTATGCTATTTCTATAGAGAGTTAAGGAAATCTAAAACAATGAGAATCAGGTTGGTATTTGGTTGGAGATTCTTTTTCCCCTTATGGACCCTGATCAGACCTGGCTATGGTCTAGACCAAAGGAAAGGAAGGGGTAGTGATATTCTTCTTGGCAGCTGTGCTGTTATCTCAGCTCTGTTTGGTAATAGATGAACAAACCTCTAGTGGCAATGAGGTATGGATGCTGGATCTGCAGGGCTATTGGCCTACCCACCCATCACCACCTACTGCTCCCATAAATTCCCTTCTCAAGAATGGGACCAAGAATGGCTGAGCACCTGGGCTTTTATAGAGGTGGTTCCAACTGTCTTTTGTCCTTGGCTCATGCCATCTGGGTAAATTCCAAGTTCTATAACTGATGATCTGTCACCCAAGCTGTTCTCCATCTTTTTCCAGAGGTTATCTATAGCAGAATTTACCCAGAAAGAGGGTGGGGAAGAAAGCTGATTATAATGATATGATGTATATGATAGTATAAGATGATATGATATATATGTAAATGTGATGATATGAAACTATATATATCTATGATATGTATGTATATGAATGATATGTAAAAAGGGGGTGAAAGAGAGGGTTACACTGAGAGAAAAGGGAAGGGAGAGATAGAATAGGGCAAATTATATAACATAAAGAGGAATGAAAAATCATTATAGAGAGGGGAGGATAAGGGTAATACTTAAACATTATTCTCATCTTAACTGTCTCAGAGAGGGAAAAACAAGTATACTCAGTGTAGTATAGAATTTTATCATGCTCTGCAGAGAAACAGAAAGGGAATAAGAGAAAGAAAGGGGAGGTAATTGAAGGGAAGAGGAAGTGTGTGGGGTTGACAACAAGCAAAATACTGGTGAAGAGCAACAGAGTGAAAGGGAACAGAGCAGCATCTAAAGGAGATAATATTATGGAGGACAATACACAGTTAGTAATCATAATGCTGAATGTGAATGGGATGAACTCACCCATATAACAGAAGCAGATAGCAGAGTGGATTAAGAACCAGAATTCTACTATATATATTGTTTACAAGAAACACATTTGAGGCAGGGTGACACAACAGATTAAAGGTAAAAGGATGGAGAAAAATTTATTATGCATCATCTAAAGTAAAAAAAGCAGGAGTAGCAATCATGATACCAGACAAAGCTAAAGCAGAAATTGATCTGATTAAAAGGGATAAAGAAGGAAATTACATTTTGCTAAAGGGTACTATAAACAATGAAGTAATATCATTACTAAACTTTTATTCACCAAATGGTATAGCATCTAGATTTCTAGAGGAAATATCAAAGGAGCTTAAAGAGGAAAGAGTAAGTCTATGCTAATGAGGGATCTCAACTTTCTCCTTTCAGAACTAGATAAATTGAACCAAAAAAATAAATAAGAAAGAAGTTAGGGAAGTGAAATGCTAGAAAAATTAGAGTTAATAGATATCTGGAGAAAACTGAATAGGGACAAAAAGGAATATACCTTCTTCTCAGCACAACATGGTATATATACAAAGATCAACCATGTACTAGGGCAGAAAAATATTGCAAACAAATGCAAAAAAGCAGAAATAATAAGTGCAACTTTTTCAGATCATAATGTGATAAAAATTATAATTAACAAGGGCCCATGGAAAAGTAAATTTAAAATTAATTGAAAACTAAATAATCTAATTCTTCAAAACTGGTGGGTCAAAAAACAAATCATAGAAATAATTATGGACTTTATTAAAGAGAATGACCATGAAGAGACAACATATCAAAATTTATGGGATAAAGTTAAGGTAGTACTCAAGGGAAAATTTATGTCTCTGAGTGCCAATACCAAGAAAAGGGAGAGGGAGGAGATCAATGAATTAGGCTTGCAACTAAATAAATTAGAAAAAGAACAAATTAAAAATCCTCAGATAAAAACTAAATTGGAAAAACTAAAAAATTAAAGGAGAAATTAATAAAATTGAAAGGAAAAGACCTATTTAACTAATAAATAAGACTAGGAAAAGTCTACTGAGAAATAAGTGGAGGATATTGTCAAGAAGCATTAAAAGAGGCACTTTTTTATTGAAAGGGCATGTAGAGAAAAGAAGCTTTAACATTCCCATCATAAACAAAGATACTTAAATGACCTTAATGTAAATTCAAACCATTGTGCATATTTAAAAAGTCCATTGATTTTTAGAGTGGTAAATCAAAACTTTCATTATAAATTGTGAAAGCTTTTCCTCAGTCTTTAACAACTTATGGGAAATGTGCCACTAATTAAGTCTCTTATTTCTATTTGTGGCAACATTCAAATTGACCAGCTTTCTCAAAATAAAAGCTTATGAAAGACTATTTATCTCATAAAGGCCAATTAAGGTCCAGCAGTAATTCCTTACCATGTCAGAAAGCATGATAATCTATCAGACCATCTGGCTCCTTATAGTACCTCCTGTACCACCTGAAGACTAACAAAAATGTCACACAGATATAATCCTTTTTTGTCCTGCCCTTGCCACACCATAAAAGGGGATGGGGAGTAATAAATAAAAATAAATTGTGAGACTAAATAAAGAGTTCATAAGTTGGGAGTTCCTGAACACCCATGAAATGTGTGAATACATTTTTAGGAGTCTAGGAACTTTGATGGAAAACCAATTATCTCTTTATTTTCACTAACTTCTAATTGGAATTTAACATTTGCTTTAATTATTTTAAAACATTGTTTTGAGAAGGGCTCCACAGGCTTTACTGGCTAGATTTTATTTTTTATGTCATGTCTTCTTTTATTATAAAGCATACCTGCCAGGGAAGCAATTTTATCCAAGGTATTCTCAGAAACTGAGCATTTGTAAAGGGCAGCACCTAGTTCTCTACAAATTCTTGACAATTGTCAACAAATACTAAATAATTGTTTTTTCTGGAGACATATCAGTGTATGGTAGAAGAGACTCTGAAATTGGAGCCAAGAGTTCTAGGTATAAATACTAGCTTTGTTGCTTACTACCAAAGTGACTTTTGGTATCAGTCCTGTCTCTGTTCCTCATCTTTCTTATCTATAACGAGAAGATATTGCAGTGGAGAGAGAACCAGGCCTAGAAATTGAGGTTCAGGGTTCAAATCCAGGCACAGATACTTCCTGGCTGTGTGACCCTGGACAAGTCACTTAACCTCAATTGCCTAGCCCTTACCACACTCTTCTGCCTTGGAACTGATACTTGTTAAGGGTTTTAAGAAGAAAAAAAAAAGGGTGCTGAACTTAACCCTAATTGATTCTGTGATCTTCACCAGCTTTGCAACCCATATTGTGCTGAATAAAGAACAAGGACTAGTCCCCAAGGACCTTTGTTGAGAATCTCTGGACCTTATAATAACTTTCAAAAAATCTTATGTTGTTTCCAGTACCAACTTGGTCAATAGAAATGTAATAAAATTTTTTGAATGAATGAATGAATGAATGAATGGAAAAATGAATGTTAGTTGGCTGGGACCAAATTCAATATAAATTTGATTTGGTTTAACAGAGAAATAAATTTTTATGCTGTGTTTTCATTAAAATTGAATACTTGTAGAAACATGCCAAGAAGTTTTCTTTTTTAATTTTTCTCTGGATATGTCTTTAAAGTTTTGATCCAAAGTCTATTTTTTGTGTTTTAGGTTCCAGTTTAGAGCTTGACCAAAAAAAATCAATGTTTGTTCCAGCTTAGTTAGCCTTTTGCAGAGTTGTTTGCACCTTTGCACTACAGAGGTTATGGACCCTCTAAACTTTAAAGCTGCCTATATTATTGTTATATGACAATGAATAATTTTTGTTAATAGTTGTTCAAATTCTTGAGACAAAGCCTGTAACCAACTCAAATCTATTTGAATAGAATGATCTTTTAAAAATTGTTCTTGTCAATTTTGAGGATTATTAAGAGGAAAGTGTGATCCTTAAAGCACTATAACAATGGAAGTAGTGATTGTGGTTGTTATCATTATGCTCATGACCATTATGATATTTGTTGTATTTGAGTGAAAAAACAAAACAATTTACTTTCTTATAGATTTTTAATTGACTTATCTGTGTACATGTTATTTAACCCATTAGAAAGCATGGTCTTTGAAGGCTGGAATTATTTCATTTATATTTTTGAATAGCCAGTTCTTAGGGCAATGCCTTGAACATGGTGGCAGGCCTTACTTTATCAATGATTGTTAGATGATTGACTGACTCACTGACTTACTTACTGACTGACTAAATGAATAAAAGGAAGAGAAGTTCCAAGGGACAGCATCTTTAAAGAAAAGTACTTAGCCAGGATTAATAATAATTACTAGTCTTTATATGGTACTTTAAGTTTTACAAATCACCTTAGAAGTATCATCACATTTCGTTCTTACAAGTACATTGAGAGGTAGTTGCTATTTTTTTTTCTTCCCCAGATCATATGCCACTGCAATTTATAATAATCACTTTCTGACATTTGCAATCCATGTTCTCTCTCCCTTCTTTCCATCTCTCCTCCTTCCCAAGAAGGCAGGTAATACAATGTAGGTTATACAGATTTTTCATATAATTCATATTTCCATGTTTATTGTGTTGTAAAACAAATATTACTTATACTAGAGAAAAATTCATGAAGGAAATAAAGTGAAGAATGATAAGTTTCCATCTTCATTTGGACTTCATTGGTCCTTCTATGGTGGTGGATAGTCTTTTTTATCATGAGTCTCTGGAAGGTGCTACTATTATCCCCATTTTACAGATGAAGAAACTGAAGCATATAGAAGTTAAGTATCATAATCAGAGTTACATAACTAGTGAGTATCTAAGGCAGAATTTGAATTCATTTCTTTCTGACTCGGGTCCTATCCACTGCCTTCTTAAATGATGGAGCTGTCCTCGGGGGCCTGGCATTAGGAGAGCTTTGGCTGCCTTTGTCAATTAGAAGAGATAAGGATTCTAGTGCCACTAGGTGGCTCAGTGGATAGAGAACCAGGTCTAGAGATAGGAAGACTTGAGTTCAAATTTGGCCTCAGTCACTTCTTAGCTATGTGAAAGCCTGGGCAAATCACTTGATTTTCATTACATAGCCCTCGCTGCTCTTCTGCCTCAGAACTGATATTTCCTAAGGATTTTAAAACAGAAGTGGGGAAAAAGGATACTAAGGAAAAGTACAAGCCCAAATTCTTTGGATCAAAGATGACAAAGCTCCCATTTGTTCTACTAGAGCGATCTCTTCAAATAAATTGTGACTGATGAAAAAGTCACACTTCAACAATAAAAAATTGATGGTTACTATCCCCAACATAGGCTCTGAGATGGATTCTTTAAATTTTCATCATCTTTGGGTTAGATTTCTACATAAAAAGCTCCTCCAAAGACTGAATCTGATGGTATGGGTCCTATCAATCAGATAAGCACAACACAGTAAGAAATGCAAATTAAGTATTGGAATAACAAACAGCAAGAGGCCAAGAACCCCTGCTGTAAATCAGCTCCAGTTATACAGTGCTGGGACTCTCAGGGCTACGCATTTGTTCATTTGGGTATTTTTTTTCAAATCCAAAAGAGAAGATGGTGCATTGCATTTTCTCAATGAGCTGATATTTCTTCAGTGGTTCATGAATATGTGAATACAGAGATGAATTGCTTATACTTGCCATATTTTAAAAATGTTTGTATCTTATTCCTACAGATAAATCTACTCATATTTCTCTCTCTCAGGCTGGGCAGAAAACATGTGCAGGAATGCCACAGAAATTGTTTAGCTGATAGGATTATGATTCAAAGCATCTATTAAGCACCACACTGCCTGTATAGTATACTGGGTACTGCAAGAAGCCAATTTTAGGTGTCATGTGATTGTTTTTTCAGTTATGTCCAACTCTTCAAGACTCCATTTGGGTTTTTCTTGGCAAAGATACTGGAGTAATTTACCATTTCCTTCTCCAGCTCATTTTATGGATGAGGAAACTGAGGCAAACAGGGCTAAGTGAAGTACCCAGGGTCACACAGATAGTGTCTTAAGACCAGATTTGAATTGAGGAAAATGAGTCTTCCTGATTCCAGGCCTGGTACTCTATTTACAGTGCCATGTAGCTGTCAATTACAGAGAGAGAAAAAGACAGAGACAGAGACAAGGAGTCAGAAAGAGTCAGAGAGACAGAGACAAAAAGGAAGGGAGAGGGGACAGAGACAGAGAGACAGAGAGAGAGTGAGAGATACATAAAAATTAAATAGAAGCAATAATCTTAATGTATGTAATAAGTGGATGGAAGTAAATTGAAATACTGAGTGGCATAGAGCAGAAGAATATTAAATCAAGAGGCAGGAGATTTCTCTTAAATCACAACATGGATGCTTATCAGCTATGTGACTATAAGCATGATATTTAATGTCCCCATTCCTCAATTTTCTCATTTATAAAATGAGGATGATTATGATATTTGTACTGCTTAGCTAACGGGGTTGTTATCTGAGAGAAATATTCTCTGAGTATTGTAGTGAGAAGAATTGATTCTGTGATGCCTGTAATCATTCCCCAATAGTCTATTCCAGTGATGGCGAACCTATGGCATAGGTGCCAAAGATGGTACACAGAGTGCTCTATCTGGGCACATTCTGCACACACACCTCCCAACCCAGAGTCTGGTATTAGAAAGGCAGAGGTACTCAGGTGGAGCTGCTCTCCTCCCCCTCTCCACCATGCCTGATGATATTTTTTCACATCCTCTGACCCTCTGCTCAGCAGCCCAATGGAAGTGCATAGGGGGTAAGGTGGGTGGCTCATAGAGGTAGAGTTGGAGGGGAGCAGAGTGCTTGGGACACTCCCCTCCCCCTCTCTATACTAGCTGATGATATTCCTCACTTCACCCTCCCCTCTGCCCAGCACTCCAATGGGAGTGCTTTCTCCTTTCCTTCTGTGGGGTAAGGGGTGGCGGTGGGACATTGTACTTGATCTCTGGGAAATGGGGCATGGCCTGTGCTCTAAAAGGTTCACCATCACTGGTGTATTCTCACCTTCTCTTACTCTTTCAATCCAGATGATGCTGAACTCCTGCCTATCAAAGAAAAAACTCCTTAGCACCAGATATCTGCTCCCATTCACCTCAATCTAACCACTCTCATGTGTCATTTTTAGCTATGTCCATGTTTTTGAGGAATATCCACTGGAATCCCTATTCCACCATCAACAAATTTCATCTTTGACTATTTGTTCCTTTCATCTTCTAGTTTTTGCTGAGGTCTCTCTCCCTCCCGATGGCATTGCATTCTTAGCCACCTTTCCCACTACATTTTCACATATTGGAACCTCCTTTTACTCCTTTGAGCATCATTGGTTGAGGTAATGGTATTACCCCCTTTCTCCTTCTTGCCACTTTCAAACTCTTCCTCCTAGGACTCAGCAAGTGTCCTCCTCTGAGAGACATACAACCCAAACAAATGTATTATGTAACACCTAACATAATTATGTTCTAGAAGTGTATGAGCATTATACAAATATATTATATAATCATACAAGATGTATTTTATCATATATAATATGTCAGTGTTATATAAGTATAAACCTTATTTCATAATGATATATAATTGATTAGTCAATTCAGATTGTGCTAGTTGTTATCCATCAATCCCTAGGCCATTTTTTTCTCATTATGAATTCAGTATCTAGATCAGAGTCTTCTCCATCCTAACTCCAACTCTCATTCTAGAGGACATTGAAATACATTTTAATATTTCCTCAAATATCCTAACTGTTTATTTCTTCAATCTTCTTAACTCCCATGATCTAGTCATTCACTTCAGCTCAGCTGCACAAGAATATTCCCTTGATCTTGCTATCACCCGCAAGTATTTCATTTCCATGCTAATGAACTCTGAAGTTCCTTTAGCTAATCATAATCTTTTATCAGTCTATATTTCCATATGCCTTATAATGTCTATCCCTTTCTTCATCCTTACCATGACCTTTAATTCTTAATCCCTTCAGTATTTTCCAATGCCATCACACCTCTTCTAGCTATATGTTCTTTTCCAGTGTTGGTCCATTGACGAACCTATTCAACTAGAGATAATCTTCCACAGTTGAATCTTTTTCTCTCATTTTACTGATTTTTGCCAAACCCCAAACCTGGATCATTCACATTGCCTTCTTTGCTCTTTTTTCTGAGTTGCTGAATATAATTGGAGGAAGTCAAGAAAATGAGCTGACTGAGATCATTTTAATTTGTTCTACTTAATCTCATCTACAAGACAATTCTTACTACTCTACCTTAAGTGATTCACTATTCTATTCACCTCAATTTCTCCTTTAAACTTTTCCTTTCTGCTCAAGCTTCTTAAGCTGCTTTGTCCCATCCTCTCTCATTTGAGGATTTAGACTCATATTTTATTGAAAAAATGAGGGCATTTGTTGAAGATTACATCCCTTTTCTCTTCTTTATCTTACATCCTTGTAACATCACCTCCTGCTTTCTCTTCCATTATTCCATTTTCTGATAATGGGATGATTCTTTTGCTTGCCAACCTCTCCACATATTCTCTATCTCATCTCCTCCTATCTTTTCTAGCAGATTGTGCACACCATAAATCTCTCTCTCTCATTCTCTCTCTCACTCTCTCTCTTACACACACACACACACACATATACATATTAAATATTTACCTACTGATTTTCTGCTAATTTCTAATAATAATATTTAATACTAATCTATTTCTTAAAGCAAAACAAAAACAAAAAACTCATTAAATTCTACCATGCTCATCAACTTATATAATATATATCTTAGTCAAGTCAGATAATAAACATCAGTCCTACTACATGCCAGACACTATGACAGGAGCTGGGCATAAAAAAGAGCCAAAATTCTGATCCTGCTCTCAATGAAGTCACATCTAATGAGGGGGGGGACAACAAGCAGGCGAATATATACAAAAAAGCTATATACAGGATAAAAAGGAAATAATTTTAAAAAATCCTCATCTCTGTTTTAGAATCAATACTGTGTATTGGTTCTAAGGCAGAAGAGTGGTAAGGCCCAGGCAATGGATGTTAAGTGACTTGCCCAGGGTCAAACAGCTAGGAAGTATTTGAAGCCAGACATAAATGCAGGATCTCCCATCTCAAGGTCTGGCTCTCTATCCACTGAGCCACCTACCTGCCCCATATATTTCAAAATAAAAACAATGACTAGCTGCCCTCAATAGAAAATAATAAAAAGAGAGAAGGCACTAGAATTAGCAAGGTTTGGGAATGATGGGGTAGAAGATGGATCTTTAGTTCAGACTTGGAAGGAAGTCGGGGAAGCCAGTATGTGGAGATGAGGACAGTATTGCAAGTATAAGTTGGAGCTAGAGGAAATGGCCTGAGTAGATATGGAATGAATTGTTTCTTGAATTTGTAAGATCGAGGCATAAATGGGCAGCTAGATAGCACAGTGGTTGCAGAGCCAGGCTCAGAGGTGGGAGGACCTTGGTTCAAATTTGATCTTAGATACTTCTTAGATGTGTGTTCCTGAGCAAGTCACTTAAGCCCAATTGTCTAGCTCTTGTTATTCTTCTCTCTATACTAAAAAAGAAGGTAAGGGTTTTTAAAAAAGAGTGAAGTATAAGAAGACTGAAATAGTGAGGTGGGGAGTAGGGTTATGGAGGGTTTTGATCACCAAACAGAGGATTTTATATTGATCCTAGAGAGAGACACTAGAGTTTATTGAGTAGGGGTGTGTGTGTGTGTGTTTAAAGTATGTGACACGAAAATAGGATACAGCAAATGAGACTTAGAAAGAGTGGTCTAATAGGTAGGAGGAGAATCAGGAGAGAATGATATTCATGCCTGTCCCCCCCCCCAAAAAAAAAACAACAACCAAGAAGTTGTTGAAGGCTACAGAGAGGTTAAGAAAAAATCATTGGAATTGGCAATTAAGAAATTATTGGTGACTTTGGAGAGAGAAATTTTGGTAAAATTATGGGATTAATAGGCAGATTATAAGGTGTTAAGAAGTGAGAGAAGAGAATGTTTAGGGACCTGCTATATTCAGCCTTTTCAAGAAATAGTAGATCATCAAGGAAAGGGCATAAAGCTGGAAGATCATGGGTGAGCAATAACAAGTACGTCATACTATTTGGATTATGTTATATATTGAAGGTGGTAATATGGATCACCCTGGAGCCCCATCTAGGTCCTGCCAATGGCTTCTCTGCTGAGGTCATCCTCTTCCAGTACTTACAAAGACACTGGACTAGCAGAAGTCAAATGCTGAAGAGGAGACAACTATTCTCCACCCTTCCCCTGGCTTTTGCCTGATGCACAGTTCTAATGGGAGACCCAGTGCCACTCTAGCTTCCACATTCCCCAAACACAGCCTGGCCAGTGCCACTCCCAGTCAGCAAAGGTGGGTTTCTAAAACCTCCAGCACCAATGACAGTCTTCCCCCCACCCCCAGCCAGATATGCAGTACATTCCTGATGAGGATGCCCAGGCTAAGGCTTCAGTCAACATCCAGATGAACTCTTAAAAACTTCTTTGTCTTCAACCCTTAGTGCAAAGCAGAAGTATAAGACTTCAGAGCTGGCCATTCAGAGGGGAACAAAGCCTTTAAGTGGCCAAAGGAAAAGGCCAGTGTTTCCTCTCAGGCTAGACACTTGACCCATGTACCTCTGGAAAATGGAGCACAGCATCCACAGGAAATTGTGCCGTTATATCCCATGTCTTGCCCTGGGTCATACAGATGGTTAGTGACATGTCTGGGACTAAAATTCAGACCTTAGAATTCCCAGTCCAATACACTTGGTGAGACTTTAGACTGTTTGCTTCACTTCCCTGGGCTATGCTAGAAAATGCAAAGTTTAGGCTAAATGATCTCTGAGATCCTTTCCAGTTATAAATCTCTGATTCTTTGAAACCTTTCTTTGCTATGTTCTTTTGAGAGAATTTGATAGGAATAAGGATTGGATCTGTGATTTCATTGGCTTTTATTGCTGTTCATTCATTTCAGTCATGTCCAATTCTTTGTGACCCTGTGGATATTTGTCCCCTGTTTTCTTGGCAGATACTCAGATCTTTGCCATTTCCTTCTCCAGTGGCAAACAGAGGTTAAGTGATTTGCCCAAGGCCACACAGCTAGGAGGTTTCAGAGGCTGGATTTGAACACTATCTTTCTGATTCCAAGCCTAGTGCTCTGTCCATTGTGTCTCTTTGATTGGCTTAGGCAGGATATTGTGAGGATTAAATGAGATAATGGATGTAAAACACTTTGCAGAACTTAAAGAATTATGCAATTGCTAGGTATTATCATTATATTATTCCCCTATTATCACCAGACCTTTAGTCTGGCTAGGACTTCAGTCTCTACTGTATTCTAAATGAACTCAAGCAATATTTATGGATCCATACATGGATATGCTGGTAAATGTTTAACAATTGGACTTATATCTACCAAGACAAATACAGGAATATATGAATACAACCATAAAACACTTTTCACACAATTAAAATTAGATCTAAATAATTGGAAAAAATTTATTGCTCCTGGGTAGGACAAGCTAACATAATAAAAATGAGAATCCTGCCCAAATTAATCTACTTATTCAGTGCCATACCTATCAAACTACCAAAAAACTTTTTTATAGAATTTTAAAAATTATAACAAAGTTCATCTGGAAGAACAAAAAATCAAGAATATCAAGGGAAATAATGAAAAAAATGTGAAGGATGGGGGCCTAACAGTACCAGATCTTAAACTGGACTATGAAGCAGTGGTCATCAAAACAATATGGCACTCTAGTGCAAATATCAATAATATGGAGGTAGGTCTTGATCTCATGTAAAACTCAGTGGAACTGTGTGTTGGCTATGGGAGGGGGATGGGAGGATGGGAGGGAAAGAACGTGAATCATGTAATCATGGAAAAATTTTCCTAATCAATTAAAAAAATACAGTTAAGAGACAGAAGGGTGGATCAATGGAATAGAATAGGGGTAAATGACCTCAGCAAGCTACTGTTCAATAGACCCAAAGATTCCAGCTTTTGGGAACAAAAACTCAATGTTTGACAAAAACTGCTGGGAAAAGTGGAAAACTATGGGAAAAATTAGGTTTAGATCAATATCTTACATCCTATACCAGTAATGGGCAAACTTTTTAAAGAGGGGGTCAAAGAAAAGGCAATGCTCATCTGTCAGTCTGTTTCTAAGGCAGCTCTTTCGAAGTCTCATTGTATTGTATCCTACTCATTGTATTCATCAGATTAGGAATAATGTCACGTGGCCAGATAGAACATTTCAGGGCACTGCATCTGGCCCCCAGGTTGTAGTTTGCCCATCACTGGCCTATACCATGATAAATTCAAATGGGTAAATGGCTTAAATATAAAGAACGAATCATAAATAAATTAGGTGAACATAGAATAGTAAACTTGTCAGATCTGTGGGGAAAGAAGGAATTTAAGACCAAACAAGAGATAGAGAACATTACAAAACATAAAATCAATGACTTTGATTATATCCAATTAAAAAGATTTTGTGGAAACAAAACCAATACAACCAAAATTAGAAGGAAAGCAAAAAACTGGGAAAACATTTTTATAACAAAACTCACTGACAAAGGTTTAATTTCCCAAAATATATAAAGAACTAATTCAAATTTATAAAAAAATCAAACCATTCTCCAATCAAAAAAAAGGTCAAGGGACATGAATAGGCATTTTCACAGGATGAAATCAAAACTATTGATAAACACATGAAAAAGTGCTTTAAATCCTTCCTGATTACAGAAATGCAAATAAAAACAACTCTGAGGTACCACCTTAGCAGATTGGCCAATATGGCAGCAAAGGAAAATGATAACTGTTGGAGGTGATGTGGGAAAATTGGGACACTAATACATTGCTGGTGGAGTTATGAATTAATCCAATCATTCTGGAGGGCAATTTGGAATTACGTGCAAAAGGCTTTAAAAGAATGCCTATTCTTCGATCCAACCATATCACTGCTGGGTTTGTACTCCCAAAAAATAATAAGGAAAAATACTTGTAAAAAATATTCATGTGGTGACAAAAAATTTGAAAATGAGGGGATGCCCTTCGATTGGGGAATGGCTGAACAAATTGTGGTATCTGATGGTGGTGGAATACTATTGTGCTGAAAGAAATGATGAATTGAAGGATTTCTGTGTGAACTGGAAAGACCTCCAGGAATTAACACAGAGAAAAAGGAGAACCAGGAGAACGTTGTGCACAGAAAATGATATATTGTGGCATAATTGAATGTAATAGACTTTTCTACTAGCAGAAATGTAATGAATCAGAACAATCCAGAGGAACTTATGAGAAAGAATACTATCCACATCCAGAGAAAGAACTGTGGGAGCAGAAACGCAGAAGAAAAAACATATGATTAATCAAGTGGTTCAATGGGGATATGATTGGGGTTTTGAAGTTAAAAGATCACTCTATTGCAAATATGAATAACATGGAAATAGGTATTGAACAATTATACATGTATAACCCACTGGAATTGCTTGTCAGCTCCGGGTAGGGGGGAGTGAAGCAAGGGGAAAATCATAAATCATGTAACCATGGAAAATATTCTAAATAAAAAATAAGATTAGAACTGCAAAAAAAAAAGAATTAAATCTGCATTATTAACACTTTCTTAAGGATAGACAATTAGCAGTACAATAAAATTCTCCCTGATATATAGTTACTAAAGGTTTCTGAGATATAGATACTCACATTGAAAATTCAGAATTGGTTTTCTTTGCAGATTAGAGCTGGCTCTGTCACTTCCCTGGGCGTACAAAAATTCCCAGGTAAGAAAACTCCCTCTCCCTTCTCTGAAATTTATAGAGTTAGAGAATTGTTTAGTGCAGTGGTTTTAAATTCAAATCGAAAAGGGGGCCACTAAACCAAAGATAAGGNACCTGCCCCATATATTTCAAAATAAAAACAATGACTAGCTGCCCTCAATAGAAAATAATAAAAAGAGAGAAGGCACTAGAATTAGCAAGGTTTGGGAATGATGGGGTAGAAGATGGATCTTTAGTTCAGACTTGGAAGGAAGTCGGGGAAGCCAGTATGTGGAGATGAGGACAGTATTGCAAGTATAAGTTGGAGCTAGAGGAAATGGCCTGAGTAGATATGGAATGAATTGTTTCTTGAATTTGTAAGATCGAGGCATAAATGGGCAGCTAGATAGCACAGTGGTTGCAGAGCCAGGCTCAGAGGTGGGAGGACCTTGGTTCAAATTTGATCTTAGATACTTCTTAGATGTGTGTTCCTGAGCAAGTCACTTAAGCCCAATTGTCTAGCTCTTGTTATTCTTCTCTCTATACTAAAAAAGAAGGTAAGGGTTTTTAAAAAAGAGTGAAGTATAAGAAGACTGAAATAGTGAGGTGGGGAGTAGGGTTATGGAGGGTTTTGATCACCAAACAGAGGATTTTATATTGATCCTAGAGAGAGACACTAGAGTTTATTGAGTAGGGGTGTGTGTGTGTGTGTTTAAAGTATGTGACACGAAAATAGGATACAGCAAATGAGACTTAGAAAGAGTGGTCTAATAGGTAGGAGGAGAATCAGGAGAGAATGATATTCATGCCTGTCCCCCCCCCCAAAAAAAAACAACAACAACCAAGAAGTTGTTGAAGGCTACAGAGAGGTTAAGAAAAAATCATTGGAATTGGCAATTAAGAAATTATTGGTGACTTTGGAGAGAGAAATTTTGGTAAAATTATGGGATTAATAGGCAGATTATAAGGTGTTAAGAAGTGAGAGAAGAGAATGTTTAGGGACCTGCTATATTCAGCCTTTTCAAGAAATAGTAGATCATCAAGGAAAGGGCATAAAGCTGGAAGATCATGGGTGAGCAATAACAAGTAGGTCATACTATTTGGATTATGTTATATATTGAAGGTGGTAATATGGATCACCCTGGAGCCCCATCTAGGTCCTGCCAATGGCTTCTCTGCTGAGGTCATCCTCTTCCAGTACTTACAAAGACACTGGACTAGCAGAAGTCAAATGCTGAAGAGGAGACAACTATTCTCCACCCTTCCCCTGGCTTTTGCCTGATGCACAGTTCTAATGGGAGACCCAGTGCCACTCTAGCTTCCACATTCCCCAAACACAGCCTGGCCAGTGCCACTCCCAGTCAGCAAAGGTGGGTTTCTAAAACCTCCAGCACCAATGACAGTCTTCCCCCCACCCCCAGCCAGATATGCAGTACATTCCTGATGAGGATGCCCAGGCTAAGGCTTCAGTCAACATCCAGATGAACTCTTAAAAACTTCTTTGTCTTCAACCCTTAGTGCAAAGCAGAAGTATAAGACTTCAGAGCTGGCCATTCAGAGGGGAACAAAGCCTTTAAGTGGCCAAAGGAAAAGGCCAGTGTTTCCTCTCAGGCTAGACACTTGACCCATGTACCTCTGGAAAATGGAGCACAGCATCCACAGGAAATTGTGCCGTTATATCCCATGTCTTGCCCTGGGTCATACAGATGGTTAGTGACATGTCTGGGACTAAAATTCAGACCTTAGAATTCCCAGTCCAATACACTTGGTGAGACTTTAGACTGTTTGCTTCACTTCCCTGGGCTATGCTAGAAAATGCAAAGTTTAGGCTAAATGATCTCTGAGATCCTTTCCAGTTATAAATCTCTGATTCTTTGAAACCTTTCTTTGCTATGTTCTTTTGAGAGAATTTGATAGGAATAAGGATTGGATCTGTGATTTCATTGGCTTTTATTGCTGTTCATTCATTTCAGTCATGTCCAATTCTTTGTGACCCTGTGGATATTTGTCCCCTGTTTTCTTGGCAGATACTCAGATCTTTGCCATTTCCTTCTCCAGTGGCAAACAGAGGTTAAGTGATTTGCCCAAGGCCACACAGCTAGGAGGTTTCAGAGGCTGGATTTGAACACTATCTTTCTGATTCCAAGCCTAGTGCTCTGTCCATTGTGTCTCTTTGATTGGCTTAGGCAGGATATTGTGAGGATTAAATGAGATAATGGATGTAAAACACTTTGCAGAACTTAAAGAATTATGCAATTGCTAGGTATTATCATTATATTATTCCCCTATTATCACCAGACCTTTAGTCTGGCTAGGACTTCAGTCTCTACTGTATTCTAAATGAACTCAAGCAATATTTATGGATCCATACATGGATATGCTGGTAAATGTTTAACAATTGGACTTATATCTACCAAGACAAATACAGGAATATATGAATACAACCATAAAACACTTTTCACACAATTAAAATTAGATCTAAATAATTGGAAAAAATTTATTGCTCCTGGGTAGGACAAGCTAACATAATAAAAATGAGAATCCTGCCCAAATTAATCTACTTATTCAGTGCCATACCTATCAAACTACCAAAAAACTTTTTTATAGAATTTTAAAAATTATAACAAAGTTCATCTGGAAGAACAAAAAATCAAGAATATCAAGGGAAATAATGAAAAAAATGTGAAGGATGGGGGCCTAACAGTACCAGATCTTAAACTGGACTATGAAGCAGTGGTCATCAAAACAATATGGCACTCTAGTGCAAATATCAATAATATGGAGGTAGGTCTTGATCTCATGTAAAACTCAGTGGAACTGTGTGTTGGCTATGGGAGGGGGATGGGAGGATGGGAGGGAAAGAACGTGAATCATGTAATCATGGAAAAATTTTCCTAATCAATTAAAAAAATACAGTTAAGAGACAGAAGGGTGGATCAATGGAATAGAATAGGGGTAAATGACCTCAGCAAGCTACTGTTCAATAGACCCAAAGATTCCAGCTTTTGGGAACAAAAACTCAATGTTTGACAAAAACTGCTGGGAAAAGTGGAAAACTATGGGAAAAATTAGGTTTAGATCAATATCTTACATCCTATACCAGTAATGGGCAAACTTTTTAAAGAGGGGGCCAAAGAAAAGGCAATGCTCATCTGTCAGTCTGTTTCTAAGGCAGCTCTTTCGAAGTCTCATTGTATTGTATCCTACTCATTGTATTCATCAGATTAGGAATAATGTCACGTGGCCAGATAGAACATTTCAGGGCACTGCATCTGGCCCCCAGGTTGTAGTTTGCCCATCACTGGCCTATACCATGATAAATTCAAATGGGTAAATGGCTTAAATATAAAGAACGAATCATAAATAAATTAGGTGAACATAGAATAGTAAACTTGTCAGATCTGTGGGGAAAGAAGGAATTTAAGACCAAACAAGAGATAGAGAACATTACAAAACATAAAATCAATGACTTTGATTATATCCAATTAAAAAGATTTTGTGGAAACAAAACCAATACAACCAAAATTAGAAGGAAAGCAAAAAACTGGGAAAACATTTTTATAACAAAACTCACTGACAAAGGTTTAATTTCCCAAAATATATAAAGAACTAATTCAAATTTATAAAAAAATCAAACCATTCTCCAATCAAAAAAAAGGTCAAGGGACATGAATAGGCATTTTCACAGGATGAAATCAAAACTATTGATAAACACATGAAAAAGTGCTTTAAATCCTTCCTGATTACAGAAATGCAAATAAAAACAACTCTGAGGTACCACCTTAGCAGATTGGCCAATATGGCAGCAAAGGAAAATGATAACTGTTGGAGGTGATGTGGGAAAATTGGGACACTAATACATTGCTGGTGGAGTTATGAATTAATCCAATCATTCTGGAGGGCAATTTGGAATTACGTGCAAAAGGCTTTAAAAGAATGCCTATTCTTCGATCCAACCATATCACTGCTGGGTTTGTACTCCCAAAAAATAATAAGGAAAAATACTTGTAAAAAATATTCATGTGGTGACAAAAAATTTGAAAATGAGGGGATGCCCTTCGATTGGGGAATGGCTGAACAAATTGTGGTATCTGATGGTGGTGGAATACTATTGTGCTGAAAGAAATGATGAATTGAAGGATTTCTGTGTGAACTGGAAAGACCTCCAGGAATTAACACAGAGAAAAAGGAGAACCAGGAGAACGTTGTGCACAGAAAATGATATATTGTGGCATAATTGAATGTAATAGACTTTTCTACTAGCAGAAATGTAATGAATCAGAACAATCCAGAGGAACTTATGAGAAAGAATACTATCCACATCCAGAGAAAGAACTGTGGGAGCAGAAACGCAGAAGAAAAAACATATGATTAATCAAGTGGTTCAATGGGGATATGATTGGGGTTTTGAAGTTAAAAGATCACTCTATTGCAAATATGAATAACATGGAAATAGGTATTGAACAATTATACATGTATAACCCACTGGAATTGCTTGTCAGCTCCGGGTAGGGGGGAGTGAAGCAAGGGGAAAATCATAAATCATGTAACCATGGAAAATATTCTAAATAAAAAATAAGATTAGAACTGCAAAAAAAAAAGAATTAAATCTGCATTATTAACACTTTCTTAAGGATAGACAATTAGCAGTACAATAAAATTCTCCCTGATATATAGTTACTAAAGGTTTCTGAGATATAGATACTCACATTGAAAATTCAGAATTGGTTTTCTTTGCAGATTAGAGCTGGCTCTGTCACTTCCCTGGGCGTACAAAAATTCCCAGGTAAGAAAACTCCCTCTCCCTTCTCTGAAATTTATAGAGTTAGAGAATTGTTTAGTGCAGTGGTTTTAAATTCAAATCGAAAAGGGGGCCACTAAACCAAAGATAAGGATCCTTGTGGCCCACAAGGGCTTAAAAACCTTTTTTTAAAAAATTAAAAAAAAAAAACCTTTAACAACCACACATGCTTATTATATAATTCTTTTTTATTACTACATCAACACATTAAAATCAGAAAGGAACCATATTTTAATATGGTTTGGGATCCACAAGGAACCCTACAATAAATTCTATATCAACTCCACCACCTAACTCATATATTTCTGAGATATATATATATATATATATATATATATATATATTTTATATGTTGCACTGTAAAATTTGGCACAATGAATACTTATTGTATGATCCTATTTTAGCTCTTTTTAAAAAGAAAATTTGAAAACTACAACCCATATCTAACATTGGCAGGAAAAAAAAGAGGATAAGAAATTCAGAATAAGCCCGATTCCAAAAATGCTGTTCTAAGAAGATCTTGCCAGCCAAAATAGGAACCAATCAGGGCAACAGCTTGTGTGTCTTTTCCTGCTGTCTGCTTTGCTGCAAACCCTGCCAAATGCAATCTTGAGCAAACGAACCAGTGGTGCTCAAGCTCTGTCCCAAGGGGATTCACACACATCATCTTCCTGCATATTTTTATCGTGCATTCACTACAATAACTAGTGGTTCAATTTGCTGTAACTCCGTAAATGTCAGAAGGGAAAATTTATGAAATCTCCTGCATATGCAGACCATCTGGATGAGCCATGTAGGCCTGCAACATCTATACTTTCTTTTCCATTTTGTATCAAGGAAATCCCCATGATCCATATTAAACAGTGTAACAGAAAACCATCTGACCTGTATTGGAAACATTTTTCTGACCTGAGTAAACCATCCCAGTTTTAGCCTTTGGTATACTTGATCCAGTTAGCAATCATCTTTATCTCTTGATGGCAAAAAAGGAAGCATCTTCCATTTCCAACAAATCTATTTCAAAACTCTTGTTCATAGTATTCTGCCCTCCAACTTCTGTGCTGTGTGTCTTTACATATTAATTTAGGCAAACGTGCTATGGGAGAATAGTGCAGGACCAAAGAGAAACAAGGACAGCTAGGTGGTGCAATGGATAGAACACTGGGTCTGGAGTCAGGAAGACTCATCTTTCTGAGTTCAAATCTAGCCTTAGACGATTACTAGAAATATGACCCTGGGCAAGGCACTCAATCTTGTTTGCCTCAGTTTCCTCATCTGTAAAATGAGCTAGAGAAGGAAATGGCAAACCACATCAGTATCTTTGCCAAGAAAACCCCAAATGGGGTCATGAAGAGTCAAACATCACTGGAAGTGAATTCATGACAATAATCACAAAGAGAAACACCTAGATAAAAAGATAGTATATACAGTAAATATTATTTAGAGTAAATATTATGCATATATATGTATATATATATATATATATATAGAGAGAGAGAGAGAGTGAAGCTTCCTTTATTTTCATTTACAAATTGTCTTAAGTTGGGCAGGAAGTTGGAATTGTTCAATCAATTTGACTTAAAGAGAGAAGAAGAAACAGAGATGGGGAAGACATGGAAAGACAGACAGAGACAGAGATAGAGAGACAGAGGAGGAGAGAGTGACAGCAAGTTTGGCATGCTAAGACTAAAGAAATCATTTGTGAGACAAGATGGGCTAATGATTGTTCTACTGGTAACCCAATTAGGTTCTCACTTGTTGGTATTTCTCTACCTCAACTAAGTAAGTTCACTGTTTCCCCATATTGAGTAGGATTCTCCAATTGAATTTCCTCATTTCATCAGCTCTTTGCCCAGGTAGCTGCCACCCCAGATGAGTCAAGTCTTTGCTGCCCTCTGCTGGTTCCTGAAAATTGTAGGACTTAAGGGACCAACCTCCTGCCCCTCTCCACCCTAGTCATCAATTAGTGGTGATGCTAATGTTAATAATAAAAACTTATATGGTTTAAAGATGCACATTTTAACATTATAAAAAACCTTTTTTCATAACAAATCACTGAAATAGAGAATGAAAAAATCACATTCGCCTTTTATAGATGAAGGTAAAGAAACTAAGTTTCAGAGACCCAAAGTGACTTATTCAGTCACGCAATAAATATTGGAGGCAAAATTCAAACTCTAACCTCTTGACCAATCCCAACACTCTTTCCCTATATGTCACCAATTAACCCTATGAAATCTATCTTTCTAGCTCAGAGTATGATTGTTTTCTCCTTTCTAACATTTCCCATTTTGTCTCTCTGTGTTCTAAGTTCGTCTCCTCTCCTCTCCTCTCCCTCCCTCCCTGCTGCTGCTCTCTCTCTCTCTCTCTCTCTCTCTCTCTCTCTCTCTCTCTCTCTCTCTCGCTCTCTCGCTCTCTCGCTCTCTCGCTCTCTCACTCACACACGCATTGTCTCTCCCTCCTTTCTCTATCTACATACCCATATTTCCATTTCTACAGATACATTTCTCTTTTCCATCATTATGTAACTTTGTCTACATTGATTTGTCACTTTGCTCCTTTTTTCCCTTTCTTAACCTTTTTTGCTGTTCATCTTGATTGTATCAATACTCCTTGCAGTTCTTCCTGAAGGGAGACTATGAATTTCTAATCATGAAACTCCTCTCCACCCCACCATACTGATGTCACATTGCAAGGAGGGATGAGGATGCCAAACACTGCTACTGCTACCATGATCCTCATCCTTTTACTTCTTTACTACTTGCATTAATGGGAATTTCTGTGCACTCACTAAAAACGTTGATCATAGTCTTTTTCACACACTGTTTCTTTAGTTCCAACGTACCCAAAATTTTGTTACT
The DNA here is from genome assembly GCF_016433145.1 of Gracilinanus agilis. Classification (NCBI taxonomy): domain Eukaryota; kingdom Metazoa; phylum Chordata; class Mammalia; order Didelphimorphia; family Didelphidae; genus Gracilinanus; species Gracilinanus agilis. Next base: position 457,691,904 of record NC_058132.1, read on the forward strand.
CTGTCTGTCCCTCCTTCTCTGTTTATTCCTCTCTGTCCATGTTTTGGCATCTCTATGTTTTGGCTGTCTGTCTTTGCTTCTCTCTTTCCCTGCTCCTATATTGATTCAAAACTCTAACAAAAAGACTCATCTTTTTCCATATTCATAATTCTCATCATTACAATTTTCCTTCCATAATTGTTATTATGTAATACTATTAATATCATGCAAACTTCAGAATGTCCAGATACTGCCTAAGTAAGGACAATGTATGAATGGCAAATGTTATTGTATACCCTGGCCTGGTTTTTTGTGTAGCTCTTTCCCCTTTAGTGATATCTTACACATTGCTCATTCCTGTATACCACAATATGTTTTAACTGTACATCATGTGGGTAAAAGTTAATCAATAAACCAATTGACAAGAACCTCTTGAGTTTCAGGAACTCCTGTGGATACAAAGATAAAAATGAAACAAGTCCTGGAGTACATTGTCAGGGCCAGTAATACCTATGCCATGTTATATAGATATATATAAAATATAATCAAAACAGCTATAAGTTAACTTTGAGCAGAGATGGCACTAACAGCTGGTGAGATTCAGGAAAGTTCTTATTGAAAGGAGCACTTGCACTGAACCTTGAAGAAAACTAATGATTATAAAAAGTGAAGGGGATATTAAAGCACCGCATCCTTCACTCTATTTCCTTCAGGAGTTTCTTATTAAATATGTGATATGGGTCTTCAGTCACAGCATGGGGAATTCCAGAAAATAGTTGTCAAAAATTGTTCCTATGTGCAATTGAAAAAAAAATTCAACCCCCCCAAAAGAAGTGAAGGAGAAGGGTGATTCCAAAATTGAGAACTTAGGGGTGGAAGTAGAGGGAGCATGTGCAAAAGCAGTATCATAGAAGATAGAAACACCAATGAGATTGAACTTACCACCATACTGGTTTTGCTGTGCAAGGGATGGATGAATGAGTATTTAAATACTCCTAAAATTTCTCATCATGTCAAAAAGCAAGTAAACAACTAGGAACAATGACTATAAATCAGAAATCTGAACAGTAATGAGAAAGAACTAAAGAAAAATAAAGCAATTATTTAATCAAATCTGTCAGATTCAAAGCCAGCATGATTTCTCACAACTTTACGACCAATTCATCTCAATTTTCTTTTTCAGTATCAGAACGACAAGCATCTCTAGTCTGTTTCTAGAGGGTTCACATTCAGAGCAGTTTCTAAATTTCTAAACACTGTCAACAACAATAGCTCTTTATAAGGATAATGAAAGAGTGCTTTTGTTAGAAAGTCAATTTTATGTATCCAGTTAGGAATGTACTAATGAAAAATGACTTGATTTGATTTGACACACACACACACACACACACACACACACACACACACACACACACACACACATATANACACACACACACACACACACACACACACACACACACACACACACACACACACACATATATATCATAGGGATAACCATAGGGGAATGAAGGAAGGGAGGGATGTGTAGCTGGAAGATACCCAATAAATTAATTGGTTTATGATAAATAGAATACTAAACATGTTTGGAATAATTATTAAGTGAACATAAGAATTGCTTTAACCTTCAAAGATTTTATTTATTAATTGGAGGATAAACCTATAGCTTCAAAATAAACATAGGCAGAACTAAATTTTTATAAAAAGTAGGAGTATCACCAAGCAAAATATGCTTGAAATCCTTTTAGAAATAACTTCAGGTTCTCACAACATTGTGTAACCTTTTCCTAGTACAAGAATTATTCTTATTCATGTGGGAAATGAACATATATGCCTAATATTCAATTAAATGAAAAATTTGTCTCAGTGGATATATGGAAATTATTGAACAGAACACTGAAAGATCAAAAAAGCATTGAATTAAGGAAATTTTAACTGAGTTTTCCCAACCCTCATCTAATATAGGAGTTTCCTCTGTTATTTCCTAGTTTATATCATCCTAACAAGTTTGAGGACCTGAGTTCAGATCTCACCTCTGCCTTAAATTCTTACTACCTGTGAGTCCTTAGGTAAATAATTTCACTTCCTGGGTCTCAGGTTTCTCATTTATAAAATGAGGGAATTAGACCAAATAACCTCTGAGATTCCTTTGAGCTCTGGATATTATCCAGTGACTCAGGTTATACTTGAGTGATTTCAGTTCCAAATGAGAACATCTCTTCTGGTTTGGGACAGCTATAATTATTAGAGAATTCTTACTTTTTGTTGTGCCAGAGTTTTCTTTGTAATTTCCTCTCATTGGTGCTAGTTATACCTTTTGGAGAAATACATAATGAAATTCATAATCCTTGTTCTAAAGGGTATTTTTTAACAGACTTAAATTCTTTATTGGATTATGAACTCCTTCATAGGAGGGTCTAGTGACTGATTTTTTTTATTTTTTTCTCAAGTTTTAGAACAGTGCCTTAAATATGCCTAATAAAAGTTAGTTGATTTGGGAAATGTCAATCACTTTCGAACTAAGTCTTCCCTTCTGGATATAATAAGAGAATGACAGACTCGGAGGAAGAAGTACTTTGATGGCCATCTAGTTTCATCACTAGTAGATCATTCTTAGTAAGCAGTCATCAAAACTGTGCTTAAAGACTAATGAAGAAGAACCTTGTACCTCCCCAGGAAACCCAGAATAAATTAATTATTTTCTACATAGGAGTCCTTAAAATACTTAAAAATACCTATTTTTTCCTCACTAGGTCTTTTTCCAGGCTACATATCCTCATTTCCTTCAATTGATCCTTGTTTAACTTGGTCTGGGTGAACTTCATCATCCGGATGACCCTCTTTCTCCATATGCTCTCTACTTAGTCAATGTCTTTCCTAAAGTATGGTATCCAGAGGTGAGAATTTAGGAGACTTCAACAATATTCCAGGGCAATAAGCACAGTTAAATCCACAAACTTGGCTGACTTTACTATTTATAAGGTAATCTTGACTTAAACTCTGTGTTAAATCTCCTTCATTACATATTGAACACCTTTAATAAGTAGGTACTTTTCTATTTTATACCTTACTTGATTTTAAAGGTTTGTGAACAAGATTATCTATATTGCTGTATTTCTAATGGAATTATATTTAACTTCAACAGGTATATTGGAAATGGCTTGTTGTCAGAAACCACTTAAGGTGGGAATTTTTTTCTATGAGTCATACTTTTTACAAAATCAATACAAAACAAAATATGATGGGTTCTTGTATTCTCTACATCAGTTTAGGAATGATAAAGATGTGGTCCTGTGAAAAAGATAATGTAGGCACCAAGGATGTTACAACAAAATCTAAATGATTGTGGGTACACACACTGGGTTGAAGGAGAGACTGGACCAGGATAGTGAGACCAGAGTTTACTGGTTTAACACAGGAATGGTAATTGGCCTCAACTGTCACCCATCTCACCACTAGGCCAGAGTCTAGAAACCAACAGGCAAGGTAAAAGGTTTTAGCATGTTTAATTATATTTAACTAAAATAGAGGTGGGAAAGGGATTTCTATACTTAAAACCTAAAGGGCAAAACCACAGGGGCAATGGGAGGACTTCTGTACTCTATCTTAGTGATCTAAGCAGGCAGGGTCAAAGGAGCAGTAATGGAGTCTCTGGGAGGCTGCATCAAACCTGGTTCCTACCAGGCTTTGACCAGCACAGCTAAGGGCTTAAGGTGGCTTTGGGGGTTCTCACTGTCATCCATCGATGATCTCAGGATGCCAAAAGCCAAGGTATCCAAGTAGAGAGGGTGTGCTTGAGATGCTGTCCACCAGATCCCAAACTTCTCTTCTTAGTGCTTCTCTGTAGGTCTTGTCCTCTTGCTGGAAATCACCATCACTCAGGATGCCAGGGAAATCAGGATGCAGGGTGTCCTTTACTCTGAGATCTCCCAGGGCTAACAACAGTTCGTGCCAAACCCTAATGGAGTCTCTCTCAGGGCACAAGGCACCTACTTCCTGCTCCTTCATTCCATCTTGGAATGCTCCAGGACTTCCTGCTAGGTTCAACCTTAATACTTAATTATTAACTCCTCTTCCTCACAACAGTCCACTATGAGATATTTTGAGAGTCTTACTAGTCCCTTCTAATATTTTCATGAAGGACAATCACATATTTATATACACTCTTCTATGAATGAAAAGGTATGCATATGGGTCTATATTGATGTTTTTCATTGATTTTTTTGTAAAAATAAGGAATAAAGTGTGTGTATATGTGCATGTGTGTGTGTAGTGTGTGTGTGGGGAGAGAGACAGAAAAACAGACAGAGACAGAGAGAGAGATAGGATTTAAGTATCTTTTCCTTCTTCAAATAACTTGAAAACTGTTCTTTCAATGGCTTCAAGATTATATCAGCCTCAGCAGAGACTTCTATGTACACTTAATCTAACCTACTGATTTTTTCGTATTTATTTTTTTGTTCCAGAACTATTTCTACTTCCTCTACAAACATATATAGCCTTATGACACTAATGTTCAAATCTTATGATTTAATTTTTTTATGATTAAAAGAGTTTTCTATAAAATTTTTACAGACTTTTCAATTTTTCATCCATTTGTTGTCCTCTTTTGAGATTCATCCTTAAATTCCCCCAAGATGTATTTAGTTGGATCTCTTGCCAAGCTTTCATCAAACTAATTTTCCTCTCCATGACTGATCTCTCATTTCTGTGCTGATGCTGCTAATAAATGATATTCAACAATCCTCTGTTAGATTTTTCAGATGAATTTGCCCTTGACTACTTGTCAGATTGGCATTCAGTTTTTAGGGATATCCTTGGCTAAACTTCTGTCTAAAATTTTTGTTATTGGCATCAATGTCATTTTCTCTATCCCTTTCTCATTTAAATAGCTTGCTTAAATAATTAAGTCTACAGCTGTTTACATGTTATATCTTTTTTTAAAAAATCACTTTTTCATTGTGTTAATTTTGGATTTTGCTTTAATAAGACAGTAGTTTGTCAAGAAGATATCTAATTAAGACTTCTGGGCTCAGATGACCACAGAGTTGAAACAAGGGTCTTCTTCTCCTCACCATTAGTGGATATAAAGCACCTCAAAAGAATAAATCAAAATCAGATGACCAAAAGGGCTCTACCATAGGGCCCAGCCTTGACTATAGGCTGGGTTTGGGCATTTCCATGCTATTAAGAGGTAAAAGTACTCCTACCAAAGCATGATCTAATAAACCCTCCCCCACTCCAACTATAGTGCCAGAGTCAGAGCAAGTGCAGGGCAGTCTCTAGGTTCTCATGAGGCTGACTGAGGACACCACAGACTTACCCCTGAGGGCAGTGAGACTTGGAACCACAGAAGCATGAGGAACATGAAGCTTGGGTGCAGATATAGGGTGGAGAGGGGCTGCATGCAACAGACATGGAGGAGACTGAAAAATAGCCTCAGGGCAAAAACAGCTCTGTAGCTCAATACAGAGAGAGCTGCCTACCCTTCTTACTCAGACTACTGGCTAGGAAGAGAAGAAAAACTAACACAGCAGTGGCCATCAACACTCAAGAATTACAATCTACAAGTACCAAAAAATAAGAAAAAGTCTCTGACCCTGGATAACATCTACCAAGAAAAACAGCAAACTATAGAGGAGACAGCAGAGAGCAATAAATAAGCAAACACATCCAAACTTTCAAAAAAATTGAAATTAGTCACAAACTTTCAAGGAACTCAAATTGGAGTTCAAGAACCAAGTAAGAAAGATGGAAGAAACTTGGCAAGAAAACTGGGAAATAGTTCAAAAAGAAAACAACAGTTTAAAAAGCAGAATCTCCCACTTGAAAAAAGAACCAAGAAATCACATAAAATGATGAGCAAATTGGAGACCAGAATTGACCTGTTGGAACCCATGAAAAGTAGGATAGACCAAATTGAAAAGGAAAATCAAAAGATCATAGCTGAAAACCAGTCTTTTAAGACTAGAATTGGGCAAGTAGAAGCGAATGATCTCACAAGAATGCAAGAATAAATAAATAAATAAATAATAAAGCAAAGTCAAAAGAATGACAAAATAGAAGGAAACATGGAATATCTCATTGAGAAGATGACAGACCTGGAAATCAGGTCCAGGACAGACAATATGAGTATCATAGGTCTACTTGGAAACCTATGGGGGAAAAAAAAGGAAGTTTTGACATCATATTACAAAAATTATCCAAGAAAACTGCCCTGATATTCTTGAACAAAAGGGAAAAATAGACATTGAAAGATTCCATAGATCACTCTCTACATTCAATCTTTAAAAAGCAACTCCCAGGAATATAATTGCCAAATTCAAGAGCTTCCAAGCTAAGGAGAAAATGTTATAAGAAGCCAGAAAGAGACAATTCAGATATTAAGGAGCACGAATCAGCCTCCACACTAAAGGATCACAAGGCTTGGGATATGGTATTCAGAAAGGCAAGAGAATTGGGTCTACAACCAAGTATCACCTACCCAACAAAACTGACTATATACTTCCAGGGGAAAGTATGGGCATTTAATAAAATTGAAGGTTTCCAAGTATTTGTAAAGAAAAGACCAGAACTAAATGGAAAATTGATGTCCAAATATAAAATTTAAGAGAAACATGAAAAGGTAAAAAGGGGGTGAAAAGATTATATAAGGGCTTCAGTAAGGTCAATTTTTTTATATTCTTATATGAAAAAATGACATTTGAAATTCTCAAAAACTGTATTCACTATCAGTAGTTAGAAGAATTATTCATTCATAAGTAGAGGATGAGTTACTTTACTAAGAGGCTTAAGATGATAAATAAAAAAGGAGGGGGAATAGAAGATGGCACCAAGAGAAACATGAAGGAATAAGAAAATTAGGATAAATTATATTACATAAAGAGGCACAGGTAAGGGGGAGGGGAAGAAGATGACGAAGAAGGTGATAAAAGGTAATAATTAAACCTTGCTCTCAATGGAATCAGTTCTGAGAGGGAAGAGCATCTATATCCATTGTGATATTGAATTCTATCTTACCCTAGAGGGAAGTTGAGAGATAAAAAACAAGGTGGGAGGAGTGGGACAGGAAGTACCAAAAGGAAGGGAAGGAGAGGGGGGAGAGAATTTAATAGACCCTAAAGAAAAATAAGAGGGGAATAAGAAGGGAGGAGGTGGGAAGGGAAGTAAAATAAGGGTGGGGATTAGGGGAACTGATTAAAAGCAAAATACTGGTGAAGAGGGAAATAGTGAAAGAAGAAAGGAGGAAATCAAAATGATGCAGAATACATAAGTGGTAATCATAAATGAATGTGAATGGTGTGAACTCACACATAAAATGGAAGCAAACATCAGAGTGGATTAGATTCCAAAATCCTACCATATGTTGCCTACAAGAAACACACATGAGGCATGCAGACATGTATAGGGTAAAGTAAGAGGCTGGAGCAAAATCTATTGGGCATCAACTGAGAAAAAGAAGGCAGGAATTGCAATCATGATATCTGACAAAAAAAGTATAAATAGATCTGATTAAAAGAGATAAGGAAGGTAATTACATCCTGATAAAAGACAGTATAGACAATGAGGAAATATCAGTACTCAACATATACACAAAAATGGTATAGCATACAAATTTTTCAAGGAGAAACTATTGGACCTTAAGTAGGAAATAAATAGTAAAACTATATTAGTTGGAGACCTGAACCTCCCTCTATCAGATCTAGACAAATCAAGCCAAAAATAAATAAGAAAGAGGTAAGAGATATGAATGAAATCTTAGAAAAATTAGAGTTAATACATATATGGAGAAAAATAGATATGGACAAAAAGAAATACATCTTTTCAGTTGTACATGGTACATTCACAAAGATTAACCATGTACTAGGGCATAAAAAGATGGTAAACAAATGCAAAAAAGCAGAAATAATAAATGCAACCTTTTCAGATCATAATGCAATAAAAATATTAAGTAGTAAGGGTACATAGAGAGGCAAATAAAAAATTAATTGGAAATTAAATAATATGGTTCTCCAAAATTAGTTGGTTAAAGACCAAATCATAGAAACAATTAATAATTTCATTGAAGAGAATGACAATGAAGAGACATCATATGAAAATCTATGGGATGCCACCAAAGCAGTACTTAGGGGAAAATTTATATCTCTGAGTTCATATACTAACAAATCAGAGCGGGTAGAGGTCAATGAATTGGTTATACAAATTAAAAAACTAGAAATTCAACAAATTAAAAATCTCCAGATAAATACTAAATTAGCAATCCTAAAAATTAAAGGTGAAATTAATAAACCTTAAGGTGAAAGAACTATTAATTAATAAACAAGACTAGGAGCTAGTACTTTGAAAAAACAAATAAAATAGATAAAGTACTGGTTACTCTAATGGAAAAAGGAAAGAAGAAAACCAAATTAACAGTATCAAAGATGACAAAGGTAACATCACCTCTAATGAAGAAGAAATTAAAGTAATTATTAAGAACTATTTTGTCCAGCAAATGGCAACAAATATGGCAACCTAAGTGTTATAGATTAATATTTATACAACTATAAACTGCCTAGATTAATAGAAGAAGAAATAGAATACTTAAATAATCCCATATCAGAAATTGAAATTGAATGAGCCATCAAAAAACTCCCTAAGAAAAATTCCCCAGGGCCATATGCATTTACAAATGGATTCTATCAAACATTTAAAAGAATCCCAATACTCTACAAACTATGACAAAACAAGCAAAGAAGGTGTTCTAACAAATTCCTTTTATGACACAAATATGGTACTGATTCCAAAGCCAGGCAGACCAAAAACAGAGAAAGAATACTGCAGATCAATTTCCTTAATGAACATAGATGCAAAAATCTTAAATAGAATACTAGCAAAAAGACTCCAACAAGTGATCAAGAGGGTTATTCACTAAGACCAAGTTGGATTTATACCAGGAATGCAAGAATGGTTCAATATTAGGAAAACTACCCACTAATTGACCATATCAACAAGCAAACCAACAAAAATCACATGATCATCTCAATAGATGCAGATAAAGTCTTTGACAAAAGACATTTATTCCTATTGAAAACAGTAGAAAGTATAGGAATAGAAGGACCTTTCCTAAAGATAATAAATAGTATATATTTAAAACCATCAGCAAGCATCATTTTCAGTGGGGATAAATTAGAAACCTTCCCAATAAGATCAGGAGTGAAACAAGGGTACCCATCATCACCTTTACTATTTAACATTGTACTAGAAACACTAGCAATAGCAATCAGAGATGAAAAAGTAATTGAACATATTAAAATAGGCATTGAGGAGACTAAACTATCATTCTTTGCAGATGATATGATGATCTATTTAAAGAATCCTAGAGAATTAAATAAAAGGCTAGTAGAAATAACCAACAACTTTAGCAAAGTTGCAGGATACAAAATAAACCCACATAAATCATCAGCATTTCTATATATTTCCAACACATCTCAGAAGCCAGAGTGGAAAGAGAAATTCCATTTAAAATCACCCTAGGCAATATAAAGAATTTAGGAATTGATATTTGCCAAGACAAAGGAACTATATGAACACAACTAGAAAACACTTTCCACATGATTAAAACTAGATCTAAACAATTGGAAAAATATTAATTGCTCATGGATAGAACAAGCTCACATAATAAAAATGACCATCCTACCCAAATTAATTTACTTATTCAGTGCCATACCTATGAAACTACCAAGAAACTCTTTTACTGAATTAGAAAAATTTATAACAAAGTTCATTTGAAAGAACAAAAAATCAAGAATATCAAGGGAAATAGTGAAAAAAATGTGAAGAATGAGGGTCTAAGAGTACCAGGTCTTAAAATGTACTGTAAAGCAGTGGTCATAAAATCAATATGGTACTTGTTAAGAGTCAGAAGGGAGCATCAGTGGAATAGACAGACTTGGAGTAAATGAGCTCAGCAAGATAGTGTATGATAAACTCAAAGAGCCCAGCATTTGGGACAAAAATCCACTGTTTGACAAAAATTTCTGGGAAAATTGGAAATTTGTATGGGAGAGATTAGATTTAGATCAACATCTCACACCCTACACCAAGATAAATTCAGAATGGGTGAATGATTTAAATATAATGAAGGAAACTATAAGTAAATTAAGTGAAAATAGAATAATATACCTGTCAGATTTATGGGAAAGGAATAATTTTAAGATCAAGCAAGAGATAGAGAATATTACAAAATGTAAAATGTATAATTTTGATTACATTAAATTAAAAAGGTTTTGTACAAACAAAACCAGAATTGGAAGGGAAATAACAAATTGGGAAAAAATCTTTATAACTAAAACCTCTGACAAAGGTCTAATTATTCAAATATATAAGGAACTAAATCAGTTGTACAAAAAAAATCAAGATATTCCCCAATTAAAAATGGGTAAGGGACATGAATAGGCAATTTTCAGGTAAAAAAATCAAAACTATTAATAAGCACATGAAAAAGTGTTCTAAATCTCTTATAATTAGAGAAATGCAAATCAAAACAATTCTGAGGTACCATCTCACACCAAGCAAATTGGCTAACATGACAGCAAAGGAAAGTAATAAATGTTGGAGAGGATGTGGCAAAAAAGGGCCATTAATGCATACTATTATTATTCTGGAGTTGATCCAACCATTCTGGATGGCAATTTGAAACTATGCCCAAAGGGCTTTAAAAGACTGCCTGCCCTTGATTCAGCCATATCACTGCGGGGTTTATACCCCCAAAGAGATAGTAAGGGAAAAGTCTTGTGCAAGAATGTTTATAGCCGCAATCTCTGTAGTGGCAAAAAATTGGAAAATGAGGGGATGTCCTTCAATTGGGGAATGACTAAACAAATTGTGGTATATACTGGAGATGGAATACTATTGTGCTAAAAGGAATAATGAACTAGAGGAATTCCAAGTGAACTGGAAAAACTTCTAGGAACTGATGCAGAGTGAAAAGAGCAGAACCAGGACAACATTGTACACAGAGACAGATACACTGTGGCATGTAATTTTAATGGACTTCTCTACTAGCAGCAATGCAATGATCCAAAACATTTCTGAGGGACTTATGAGAAAGAACACTACTCACCTCCCAAGACAGAACTGTGGAAGTAGAAACACAGAAGAAAAACAACTGCTTGATCACATGGTTTGATGATGATATGATCTGTTATGTACACTCTAAACAATCACTCTAGTGCAAATATTAATAATATGGAAATAAGTCTTGATCAATGACACGTAAAAAAAAAACCAGTGGAATTGCTCATTGGCTATAGGAGGTAGGTGGTAGGAGGGGAAGGAAAGAACATGAATCATGTAACCACGGGAAAATATTCTAAATTAATTAATTAAATGACCTTAAAAAAAAGAATATATCTAATTCAGAAAGTGATATTTTTTAACACTTGCCAAGTTCAAGAATCCTTTGCTTTATTGTGGTACATTGGAAAGACTACTCACTAAATAGTGTCACCTGAATTCAAATCCTACTTCTGGTGCTGTGAGACTTTAGACAAGTCACAGTGTCAGTTTCCTAATCTATAAAATTAGATGGTTGTATTAGATGGCTCCTGATGTTCCTTCAAGTTCTAAATTCCTGATTCTGGGAATAAGAGCCATTTCTTTTGTGATTCTTTTTATAAAAAATATAACTATGATATATGTGTAAAAAGTCTGTGTGATCCACAAGTCTTTGGTCTTTCTTATTCCTAAAACCTAAACCATATTTTTCAGTCATTTTCTACTAAGCTAGTACTCAATGTCTCAATTACCAAATATGAAACCATGAGCATATTTAATTTAAACATCCTTATCTTGTCTTCCTAAAATTCACGTATCTCTTTCTGTTATATAACAAGTGTTAAGATTGTATTTTTATTCTTTTTTGTACATACTTTTTACAAAAATTATGAAATGTAAGATAATAATAATGAGAATAATTGCTAGCATTTATATAGCACTTGTTTGCCTGTTACTATCCTAAGTGGTTTATAATTGTTTAATTTTATATCCTCACAAAAATCTTGAAAGTCAGGTATTATTATTACTCTCATTTGCAGGTGAGGAAACTAAGACAGAGTTTAAGTTTTGCCTTAAGTAACAAAACCAGTAAACTTCTGAGGATAAATTTTGAGTTCATAATTTCTTGACTTCAGGTCCAGGGCTTTATTCACTGTGTCATCTATCCACTATCATATGATATAGTTTTTGGATGTCACACAATTCTTTGTATTAGCACCTTTGGAATGCAGTACATATGCATCAAGTCATCAGGCATTTACCAAGCACATCTATTTTATGTCAGGCACAGTGCTAAATGCTAGGAATATAAATTCAAAGAAAGGCAGTCCCTGTAAAATCCTCAAGGAGCTTACATTCTAAAAGGAGAAGACAATATCTAAGAGGAGAAATGTAGTTCTATAAGAGTATGATGGAGAAAGTCCAGAGAGGAATGAAGACAGGACTGACCTAGGCACTTTCTTTAAAATGCAGATTCTGAGAGAAACTGACCAATTAGAAATAAGAGACACCAGGATGGAGTATCCTTGAAATGTGAAGTAACTATGGGCAGAGTAAACTTTCAGGGTCAAGAGGCCATAGGAAATTGGTGGAAGAAGTCCAGAGAATCCGAAATAGAGCTTGGAGAGTAATGAAATGCATACACACATACATATACAAATTCATGCATACATACATACACATACATACATATATGTCCATATATATGCCTATCCATCCATTCCTTTGTCAATCCATCTGTCTGTCTATCTGTCAGTCTGTATATCTATCTATCTACTTGCTATCTATCTTTCTATCTTTCTATCTTTCTATCTATCTATCTATCTATCTCTATCTATCTATCTATATCTACCTGCCTATCTGCCTATCTATTTATCTATCTAGATGCTCTAAGTTAGACTAATATAAACCTTGATAATTCTGCTATTGAGGGCTAAAACTGAGTAGAAAAAGGGATGAGAACTGAAATAATTATGGCTACCCTATAAAACAGATTATTTGCTCATGAATCAGTAGTAGTTCAATATACAAAACTGATAAAGTACAATATTATCTGAAAATATACAGGTATAATGGTGATTTTACTATTGGAAAATATTTTTCATTGAAGTGGCATTAACAAAAATTATGAGTAACAACTGAAAATGTATTCCAGCTCTCCATCTAAAAACAAATTGTTGTTCTTTTAATAGTAATGAGAATAAATAGAGGTTTAACATTCTCTAATTCAAGACTTAATGCTATTTAAAGTTACATCGATTTATACTTCAACTATCTGTCAAACTTAAATCTTGTGTTTACCTTGGGGATCATGTCATAGGATATAGTAAGAAAGAAACAGAATTGATGAATAATAATTAACAAACAAATAAACAGACCCAGAGTGAATTCTTATTTTTTTCAGACAAGAAGTAATTTTATCATGATTCAACCAAGCTGGGGGCAGAGATGATGGGGGTGGTTGGTATCACTGGAAATATAAATTCCCATGGGAACAAGAAACACCCTCTCCCTTCCCCCCAAATTCCTATTGCTCAGCAGGTAAATAATAGTTCAGGTAGAGTTTCTTTTTATTTGATAGAATGCAGACTTTTCACACTAGCATGGAAATTATGCTTTTCAACTATCCATGCTAGAAATCCTGTGACATTTTGCCATCTACCTTCCCGCATCCACTACCTCTCCTTCCACTTCTTCTTTTGTTAGTAAATAAATCAGTTATACCATTGCTTCTGGAAAGGGAATGGCAAAGGAATGTCTTATGGCTCCACTCACTATTCTTATGACAATGGAGAAAAAAGTTCCCTTCTTGGTCCATAGTCCTTCACTCCTCTATTTATTCCTTCCCCTTCACTAGAAGATAAACTCCTTGAGGACAAAGGCTATATCATTTTTGTCTTTGTAGCTTTGTTACCTACCATAGTGTTTGATCCACAACAGGGTCTTTGTTAAATAGTTTTTATTCATTTATCATCATCAACATCTTCATCATTTTCATCATCACCATAGCCACCATCTCAACCACCACCATCACCACTACCAGTATCACCAACTTAACCATTACCACCACCGCCACCATCATCTCATGCCTACATCATTTCTAGTCTATACAAATTTTCTGTAGGCTTCCTTGGACCATTCACATGCTTGAAGAACAAAGCTAAAAATTATGGGACCTTCAATAGAGTCCTTGAATAATTTCCTGATTAAGTAATTTCTCCTTTTATCATGTGTATCTGAATTGGATGATCCTAAATTGTTGACATGATCAAACTTACTACTTCTCGATATTCCTACTTCAAGTACTTTCAAACACAATATTTATCTCCTGCTTATTTAAATAAACACATATTTATTTCCTCCTTGATTCTTTGAATAGATAAGAACTCTGATGAAACTAGACACAGACAAGCAGGTAAACTTCTTACCTTTGGCAATGAAGCTCTGGAACCAGAACTTTGAGTTGTCATTGTCAAAACTGTGGTGATGCCCAAAGCCACTCTGGCTGGTGCTGCATCCATGTTAATCCAAAATGAAACCCAGGACAAAATGACGATCAACAGGCTAGGAATATACATCTGGATCAAATAATATCCCATCTGCCGCTCCAGATGAAATTTGACTTCGATGCAAGTAAACTTTCCTGTGAATAGGGAATTTATTTTGTAGAGGTCACTTCATATTTATTTTTATTCCAATAAATAACTTTTGCTGACACAAATATGACAGAAAAAAAGAAATGATAAAATGTTGGAGGGGATGCAGAAAAACTGGGACACTAATGAGCTCTTTGGTGGAGTTGTGATTTAATCTAACCATTCTAGAGGGCAATTTGGGAGTATTCCCAAAGAGTTCTAAATACAAAGGAATGTCTTATGGCTTATACCCTTTGACCTAGCAATGTTTCTACTACCAGGTCTGTAACCCAAAGAGATAAAAATGAATATAAATATAGCTATGTGAATATGGACATAGATGGAGATAGAAATGTAGAAAACAATTAACCTCCAAAAACATTCAACAAATTTCTTCTTATTTATTTTTAATGAAAACAATAGTAATATGTAATATAGGATTTTAGCAACATATATTTAATGGCAATGAATCCACCATACTCATTTTAAGATGAGGAAATGGAGATTATTGGCATGAAGAAATATAGCATCAGTGATTTCAGTAAATTAAATTTTTGTTAAAATCTTTTCTTAGTGGCTTCATTTTTAAAAAAAAATGTGAGGCTTCAATAACTTTGGCTTTTAGGAATGATTTTTTGGAAGTGGGGGTAGTCAATTGTATGCTTGGGAACCTTGGAAATTTTATTGGAGTACACAGCTCCCAATGTAAAATCTTTCCTCACTAATACATAAAGATTATTTATGTCTATCTTATAGTATCAGAAAGTTTCCTGGGCACAGGTAGGCTACCAAAAAGCATTTATTAGTGCTTACTATATTCCAGCAGTACTGAGAACACAAATGCAAGCAAAAAGAGAGACAATTCTTGGCTTTAAGGAGTTTATGTTATAATTCAAGACTGAAAAAGGCTAAAAAGCTAGGGTGATGGTGGTGAAGTGTGGAGAGTAAGAAATGTTGTTACATGACCAAATCATTATCTCATAGCTAGTCAGTAAGTCAACAAATATTTATTAAATACATACTATTCACCAAGTACTGTACTAAACCCTGATTATACAAAGAAAAGCACAAGAAAATGTCCACTCTCAAAGAATTCACTGTCTAAAGGAGACAATATAATAAACATATACAAACAAGATATGTATGGGATAAATTGGAGATAACAAAGCACAAGGAAGGCAAAAGCATTAATGGGTATTAGGAAAAGCTTCTGATAGAAAGTTGGATTTTATCTGAGACTTGAGGGAATCCAGGGAAACCTAAGGGGAGAAATGAGTAAGAAGAGAATTCTAGGTATGGGGAACAACCAGTGAAAATGCAGGACTTGAACTCAATAAGGGCAGTCATTAATCTGCTATGCTGAGCTGTTGTGATTAAAGATTTAATGATCATTCCTTCCCATATAGCAAGGTTCATAAGAGATTTAAAGAACAATTCTTAATTAAACTATGACATCTGGATTCTTAAGAAGGTAACTAGATAGGTCTGGATGTCAAAGAAAGTAATAATAGCCTAAGGAGAAGTCTAATGTTCTGTACTAGAAACAGCTACCATACTTTAAGACTATCAATAATATTGGCCATTAAATTTATAGCACAGAGTTGGTTACTCTACCAAAAACAGAAAATGAAATGCTTACCAATCTCTGCCAGCATTAGGAGAGATCCACAGGCAGGCAGATGATATGGTGTGGCTGCACGTACAACGAATCATGAGTCAGAAGAGATTTGTTCTAATCCCACTGCGTCCATCAACTAGTTGTGTGACCTTGATACCCTGTGCATGTCTCCATGAACTACTTGCTTGGCAGATAAACTATTCAGTGCTGCACCTGTGTTAGACATCCTGAATAGATAGCCTCCCAGTAATTCATTTTGGGCATGATCAATGCACAGACTTAAGAGCTAAGTCTTCAAAGGGGAGATAGCCATCTTTTACTGTATGGCCACAGTCATCCAGGTATAAATATAAACGAACCTGTTGTTGTCACGTCCAATACTGTCCCCCATGCCTATCATCACTATTTCATTTTCCCCCTAGGCTATGTCCTTGGAGCCAGCTGAATTTTAGCCAGCTGAATCTTATCCAAGCTCCTATTACTGTGAAGCACTGGAAAGCAGGATGTCTCTATTTCTGGGTTTACAAACAAGCAAGTTATTACTCCCCTGTTTTACAGAGAGAGTACCAAAGCAGAGACTGCTAACCCTCATGTGTAATTTCACCCAGGATGCCAGTGACAACAGTGTATGCCAGGGATAGGTTCCAGGAGGACTAAATTCTAGTTTTTCTACCTATGCATAAACTTTAATCTCTGCCTCCATTCTTCACAGGTAGATTCCCAAATCTATGAAATCACAGGATTTTTTTTGTCATTTTTCTTCTGATATATTTGTATATATGACATATGTGGAGAAAGAGAGTAATGATGGATTGATAGATGACTCAATAGGGGCAGCTAGATGATGCAGTGCATAGAGCACTAGGCTTGGAATCATGAAGAATCATCCTCATGAGTTTGAATTTGATTTCAGATATTCACTAGCTGTGTGATTTTGGGCAAGTCACTTAATTCTGTTTGCCTCAGTTCCTCATCTATCAAATAAGCTGGAGAAGGAAATGGCAAACTACTCCAGTATCTTTACCAAGAAAACTTCAAAGTTGGGTCAAAGAGAGTCAGACATGACTGAGATGGCAGAACTGATGGGTAGATATATGGATAGAATAAGAATCTATTAAGTGTTAACCATGTTCAGGGAACTTTATTTTTCAGGAGAAATTCTATTTGTTGTTTTTTCCTTTGAAGACTTAGTTTACAATTCTTAGCACTGTTCATATCCAAAATGTATTACAAAGAGGTTATCTTGCCTAACATGTTCTAGAGGACAATGTCTATTAAATTTACTTGTACACTACAGCTTAGTGTCATGTTCATATGCCTCTCTGAATACTAAAAGCTCTACAGAAGTGAGAAATAATGTAAATTATAGATCGTATGGAGAATGAAGTTTTTTTTTTTATCTATGAGACAAAACAAAATAAAACCCAATAGCCTTATTAGTAAGTGAAAAAGAACTCACCAGTGTTGTAATGCTTTGTACAGTATCCAAGTTCCTTCTCTTCTTTCAAAATAAACTGAGGTAA
This sequence comes from Gracilinanus agilis, assembly GCF_016433145.1. Classification (NCBI taxonomy): domain Eukaryota; kingdom Metazoa; phylum Chordata; class Mammalia; order Didelphimorphia; family Didelphidae; genus Gracilinanus; species Gracilinanus agilis. The sequence goes on from NC_058132.1 coordinate 457,709,699, forward strand.
GGTTAAACCCTCAGCCACTTGCACTGGGCCGTCACTTAGCCACTCAAATATCAGGTCATTCATAGTGTAGCCAACTAGAGTAAATAGATCGCCTTGGTCAATACAATGGACAGAGGCTTCCCCAAGAGTATAAAATTTTAATGAATGGGATGAGAAAAAAACAACAAAGTAAAATAAGTCTGGAAGAGAGATTTATTAGAGAAATATAAAAAAGATATGTAATTTATTAAAAGTAATGTGATGTAGTAGATAAAGAGCTGGCCTCAGTCAAGAAAACTTGAGTTCAAGTCCTATCTCTGGCACATACTCTCTTCATATCATGGGCAAGTCACTAAAACTCTGTTCCCAAAGCTGTTCTGTAAGATTGTATGTTACAGAAGATTTATATAATTAATTTCCCAAACTGTCTGACTGAATTGATACCATATTTTTAAGACCAGTTCTTTACCCACATCTATATGTCCCTCTCATTTATATAATAATGTGCGTGCATATAAATATATGTATATAAATATGTATATATAAAATTATGTAATCTATATAATTGAAACTTAAATGTTTATTGTAGTCAATAGAATTAAAATGAAAGGCTAAAGGCTAGTTTCCAGATTTTATGTGATAACAAAGTTGAACTAACCAAATGTCCATTCATTTTTGCTTTCTTTCAGACTTAAATTCCATCAAAAAATACAAAATGCTTTTGCTTTTTGGGGGGAATGTATCATAAAAATGATTCATAATATTCACAAACATTTAAAAGGACAGTCTGCTTAATATCACACAGTTCCATAGCCTTCCAGGTTAAAGATAAATTTTAATTCCTGTTTTTGGATGGGAGTTCACTACTGGAGATCTGTGTAAACATTCCCACCACATATTTGCTTCTGCTCCTAGGACCTGAGACCTTTGCCTACAAAAACTTTTGTACCACAAGTCATCATAGTTAAATCTTAATAACTTCAGAAAATGGAAGAGATAGTTGGCAAATAAATGGCAGAATATGCAAATAGAGCATGATTCATCATACTTATTAGGATGCCTATAGAGAAAAGCAAGTGTTAGACCCCATGAGATCCTATGTCAATATTGCTCCTGAGTCATCAGAAAGAATCACCAGCAGCTCGGGAATAAAAGGTTCTCTATTTTTGTTGCATAGATAAACAATGAATTCGCTGGCAGGCATGTATAAGCGAAATAGCACTGTCTAGAAGTAGAGGCTACTATTTTTTCCTGTATAACTTTTCCTTTTTGTTTCTGATATTTTATGCAAGAATGAACTTAGAGATTGGGTGAAGAAATATGCAATGGAGAGGTTTAAACAAGTCAGTTCTCATCCATAGCACACTCATTATTCTTAACTGACTTACTGCAGGACCGTACCTCAGTAAGAGTTACACAGAAATCAATGGCTAAGTTAATTGGAATCTATCTCTCCTAGCAGGGCTCCTTTCTTTTGTTCTAGTCTTTGCCTGAAAAGCTGTGGGTGAAGAATCCTAATGGTGGGCTTCTCTGCATAGATAACATCATGTCACCATTGGCTATAAAGTATAGGAGGTGTAAGAGGTCTTAAGATTATCTAGCTCAACCAATTCACTTTATAAATCAGTAAATTTCTATCTAGAGAAGTGATTTGCTCAGAGTGACACAGAATATTTATGGCAGAACCAGCATTGGAACCACAATCCTGATTCAAATGCTTCACTTTTCTTTTCAGGCCTCCAAGAGAAGTCTCTTTTGGTAGCTGTATTTATTGTTTTCAAACAGAAAAATGGGGGAGGAAGATTATGCAAGGAAACAAAAATCCTAGAATTATTTTTCAAAGGTTTGTTACTCTCTAAAATGATAAAATTACTGAGGTGTCAATCTACATCAGCAGAACTTTTTCTCTATACATTTCATACACCACTGAAATCACAGAACCATGTCCATCCCCCTAACCTCCCCCAAATAAGTAAAGAGTAAGAGAATTGTAATTTATTAGAGCTAAAAGAGACTTCATAGATCATTTATTTGTCTCTACCCCAATCCTTTCCTCATTTGATAGTGATCTATAGAAAGTGATCTATCAATATTTAATGAACACTTGTTGATTTGACTTGTTGACTAGTGTGGGATCAGATGCCACAAAAGAGCTTAGTCTTTCTAGGACATATACTTTATCTTTTTTTAACACCCTCTTTCCAGTCTGATGATGATATTTTCCATATGAATATGGAGCTAGACTGGTTCTCTAATGTAGACATATTGAACCTCTACTACAAACCAAACTGTCTTCCCTCCAAATAGAGGGTTGAGTAGGATGAAAATTTAGGTCTCCTAATTATCAAGTATGTCATGGGCTACATATACTGACAAGAATAAATATAGTCTATAGTCCATCGTGAAATTTAAATGCTCACCTTATGACTAGCTTTATCTTTAAAACTGACTCTGTGTGTGTGTGTGTGTGTGTGTGTGTGTGTGTGTGTGTGTGTATTTTGGTAATATGTTTAAAGGGGAAGTCTATTACATTCTAAAATAATCAGAAAATAACTAGTACTCAATAATAGCTAGAATTTATATTTTGTTTTAAGGTTTGCAAAACACTTTCTACATATCTCATTTGATCTTCAACACAACCTTGGAAAAGAGGTGCTATTATTATTCCCACCTTATAGAGAAGAAGATGGAGGCAGTGACTTGTCCCAGGTCATACAACCAGTAAGAGCCTAAAACTGGATTCAAACTCATGTCTTCCTGGCTTCTAATATAGGTATGTATCCTATCCATTGCATCATTTAGCAAAAGGAAATTGTGTCACCATCTTTTTGTAATAATAATCTCTTTTTAATACCTTAATTATTGAAGAAGTTCAAGGTGCTTCATAGTTACGCTGTTATTTAACTGCTCCAAAGCCCCATGAGGTCTTTAGTCTCCATAATTATTTCTGATTCACAAACTAAGACAATATATCAGGAAGAGAGCAAGAAAAGGACCCAGGGCTCTTGGCTCAAAATACTATTCTCAGTCTTGGGCATTAGCTACCTCAATCACATATGACTAGGAGGACATGACAAAATGGTTTGGAGGGGCCACGTATCCTCAGCAAAGCAACAAAATAAGCAAGAAGTATCTCAAGTACTGTGGTTATTTCCTTTGTGAATCCTTTTCCCAGCTCCTGAGCTGGCCCTCTCTCCCTTATCCTTAAGCACCAATGCCTCATGCTTCTCCACTCCAACTCAACCCTATCTCAATGTCTTCCATCCAAGCTCTTTTATGTTTATTAAACAAAATGAATCTCTAATTAAAAAGAGAGATTTTATGTAATAAAGTTCCTCTTTTAGAATGTTAATAACTCCTTGGAACTTTAAGTACATTAGTCATTGGCACCCTCCTATAAATTAATTTAATCAGATCATCAAATTACTTTCTTGTTTAAGAACACAGAGATTTGGGGAAGGTGGGATTTGGGGAAGAAAGAGGTGATTTTGTACTCAGTTACTTGAAGGAAGACATGCCCAGTGGCATTGGGGTAGAGTTATACAACCAGAGGGAAGCAAATTCATGCCCTAGAAATGTTGGTTTCTTCTTCTCTGTCTACACTGTATAGGATATGATGCAAAAGAGAGTCACTTAGTTTCTTTCCAGGTCCCAAAAGAAGCCTCCCCATTATAGGGCACTGGATTTGGAGTCAGGAAGTTATGTGTTTGAATCCTACCTCAGATACTTACTAGATGTATAAATAACATGTAGTAATCATTTAGCCTCTTTATACTTCAGTTCCCTCATCTGTAAAATGAAGAGGTTGGACTTCCTGGTTTCTAAGGTCCCTTTGAGTTCTAAATCTCTGACCTTTTGAATTTATGAGTATTCATTACTTTAAGTGTCTATGATTTCATTAATATCACTCCTTGATTCCTCTCTATGCTCTAATTTTGACACTTCAGACTTTTAAAATTTATCATGATTCTGCAAACTTCTCACCTAGAACAGTGATTCCCAAAGTGGACGCTACACCCCCCCCCCCCCTTGTGGGTGCTGCCACAATCCAGACGAGCAGTGATGGCCACACTTTTTTTGTATTACATTCTATTCTGAGTTCAATAAATAGTTTCATAATTTCCTGGGGGTGCTAAGTAATATTTTTTTCTGTAAAGGGGGCGGTAGCCAAAAAAGTTTGGGAACCACTGTCCTAGAAGATCACTTTATAACTGTAGCCCCTTCTTTCATTGGTCATTTCCTCATACAAGCTTCCATAGTACCTGGACTATCCAGGTTTATATCTTCATTCTTCTCTGGACTCCACTCCTGACTTCTTTCTCTACTGTGCCATTATATGAGTACTTCTCTCCATATCTGATACATAACGAATGCTTGTTGACTTGGTTGGATGTCGAGAGAGAGATTAGCCTTAGCAAAAACACAAACTAGTCTTTCTTGGATATATACTTGTCTTGGAGAGTTGTTGGGCTCCCACATTTATAACTGTTTCCAGTATAATGGGATAACTCTCCAAACATAACTAGACTGGTTCCCTAATTCAGATATACTGGACCCTCCTCAAGTCTTTTCAGTTGTAGAAATTTCCAGAGTTAATGCTAAAAGTTCCATGGCTATTCCCCATTCCAATGAAGCACCTGAGGAGGGAGACTTCCATTTAGTACAAAGACTCAATCTTTTTTTGTGGGATGGACCCCTTTTAAATTCTTGTGACAACTATGTCCTTTCTTAGAATAACATTTTATTGTCTACATTCATACGTAAAAGAAATGCTAAATTTTAGTTAGTGACAGTAAATGTGTTTTTGTTGTTGGTTTTTCCTATCCAAACTCATTGACCATTTGAACTCTCTGTACGGGCACTTTTGGTCTATGGATCCCAGGTTAGGAATGATCAATTTAGTGGGAAAAAAAGAGTCTTCTTAGCAGAAATATGAATATTATTTAATAGTTCCCCTCAATGGGAGAGATAAAGAAGCAGGGTATTGATGAAAAACAACTTGTTTCAGTGAAGGTACTTACAGCTCTCCAATTGCATTGTACAAGTCTGGACATCCATGGGGAAGTTCTTCAAGTCCATTGGACAAGACAAGGTTAGAGTTAACCTAGGAAAGGGTAGAAAAGACCAAAATCATTAAATCTATTTAAGCTGGTTCTAAATAAACAAAAAACCTATTTGGTATTAAACAAAGTGGCATTGTAAAGGCTAATAAAATCTGACCCTCATCTAAGAATTTTTTTAAACAGACATCAGGGACAGGTAAATTTTGGATATAGTGGACATTTACTTATTTTGCCTCTATTCCACTTCTCTCATTCCTTTACCTTCTTATCTTTCTCTTTGGTACTGGGCTAGATTTCATTCTTTAATCAGAGATATCCACAGAGAAATTACATAAGGAAAACAGTTGGCCTCTATGTCTATAGATGGGTGTCAGATAGAAGGCCAACCTTGCCTGTCTCCCTTTAAAAGGTCAGATTCAACAATATTATAATTATAGCTGGCTGGGTGGTTTCTCATCAATGATTATCAATTCTAAAGTAACCAGAACTGCTGATATAGTGAAATTGGTGTCAACCTGTAGATGCCCTCCTGTCAGATATAGTCATACTTAACTATATTACTACTAAACTTGATATCCTACAAAGATTAATGTTAAATTATGTAAGATAACATTTCCACATTGATATAGTATATTTTTCCTGTAAAAGTAGCATAACTGTTAATGCATACTCCCCAAATGAATAGTTGACTTAAAATATACTGTGTCTTATATTATGTGGTCTCATACTGTGTCCTCTTCCCCCCTTTAGCCCTAACTCAATGCACTGCTCCTTCATTTTACATACACTCTATCAACACACCCCAAGTTGTTCTGGGTGCATAACATTTCCTGTGCCAGCAAAGGGAACTTTTTTCCTTACAGGATAGTTGCACACAGAATCCACACTTTTTCTCTAACTTGATTTGTGGTGAGAAATATAATCATACAACAAATCTGAAGATAGAGTTCCTCATCCCATTTAAAAATGAGCTAGTTGTGCGACCTCAGTTAAGTTCTTTAACCCACCCCCATAACTCATTTTATTTATATTAGTAACTAGGAGATTGGTCATAAATTAAGTAAGGTCTCTTCCGAATCTAAAACTTTGATTTTCATGGTTCAGTGGTGTGCCTCTCACAGTTTAGTGGTCTCCAAATTTTAAAGACTTTTGTTTCTCTTTCCTACCTACCCTCAACTCTTATTCCTTTATTCTTTTTTACTCCATTTTTGAACTCTACTGATTCTAATCTCCAAATAAAGATAAGCATAAGAGTGATGCTAGTGATACACATGAATCACGGAAAATATAAAGAAAAGATTTGGAGAAAAGATACATTTTATGAAACACCAGTGTTAACACCCTATACAGCACCTGAAGCTTCCCAGGAGCTTTCTTCATAATCTCTACTGAAGTTTCTATTTCCTTTTTCTCTAATGAAATATTTTATCTTGTGCACAAGCATTATAAATAAACAACTATTTCTATTCATTTGTATTGTTTGCCCCTTTTTTATTTAGGTTACTAGTATTGTTATCTTCATTTTTATTATAAATGTACATCATAGTCACATTATGAAATAAATTGACTTGCCTTGGAACCTAATCATTATTTATAACATAGATGCTTTGGGGAAAATACTCTGAATTCTCAATAACAGAAAAAATTCATATAATGTAAAAACTTCAAATAGTTTTGTTTTTCTTCCAGATGAGATTTTATAAGGGGAAAATGAGATCTATGAAATTATTTTTAAAAGGAAATCTATGAGCAAAATTCATGCAAACATCAATAATTTGGTGTGCATATATATGTGTGTGAGTTTGCTAAAATGGTAGAAAGGGAGAATATTGAGGAATATGTTTAAATCTATCTTTCATTGACTCTATATAAGTAAAGTTCCTTTTGCCTATTTTAAAACAAAATAAAATTTCTTAGTACGGAAAAGCTCCTCCTTCTTCATATTGCTTATGAAATTCTCCTTAGTTTTAAGTAAATTACAGTTAGAGATAATAGAACTTATGTCTTGGTTTATTTGAAAAGTTGAGAGGTAGTTCCTAAGAATTTATTCCTTCCCAAATATAATTCAGCTGTACTTTTCCCACTAAAGAAACAACCTAACTAAAAAACAAACAAAACCCCGTTTCTCACATCTGGCTTGCACAGTTTGCTTTTTTCTCTGAATAGGAAATTTAACATTCATTCATAGAATGAAAGCACTGCCTTCTCTCTCCATTCACTCTCCCTCCCCTTAAACTATTTAAGTTCTTGATACTTTAATAACAATGCTTCAAAGCATCCAACCTTATTTAAGTCAGTAGTATTATCATCAGGGTATCCACTCACTAAGGAAAAAAACCCTGAATACAAAAAAAAAATCTATCTTCGTGTGGTTGCTTTTATCAGCCAAGATTTGAGTAGGTACAGCCTTTTTTACTTCCATTTTTGCCTCTTCTGATTTTCTCCCTAAGAAGTCTTTGCACTTGCGACTGAATAGTTGCCAATAACAAAGGCTAGGAGGTTAACATTGCCTTTAAAAATCATGTCATCTCAGATACAAATGAAAATTAGAATCTATTCATTGAAAACTTGGAACAGCCTACAATATGTTATCTGTAGGTTGCCATGCACCTGTGGAGATTTGGACTTTGGATTTTACATTTATAGGGGAAAATCCCATTAGGTGTTTTGGAAAGTGCAATGTTTTAAATGCTGAAGCTATACTAACAGTGAACATTTGTTACAGAAATATAGCAAAGGTATAAATGAGGCATTCACAAACAATTACATAAATACTTTGTCTTGCATCTTCTCCAAAGGACTGGATGACACTATGTACTCTACCTGAGCAATATGCCACCCTCCAACATTACTTTGTGGCTTATTCTTGAATAAATCAACAAGGATAGCAAAAACTATATGAAAGCACTATTAAAAGACAATAAGGATACAAGGACAAAAAATGAAACAGTTCTTGTCCTCAAGGAGTTTATATTCTACGAGAGGAGACAATATATTCATATCCAAAATACCCTCATGGCAATTGGGAAGAAGGGGCACTAGCTTCTGGAAAATCAGGAAAAGCCTCATGGAGAAGGAAAAGCTCAAGTTTAGCTTTTGAGTAAATTAGGGATTCCAAAAGACAGAGATGAGGAGGGAGTGTATTGCAGGGATAGAAGCAGGAAAGATGGAATCTACCATTTTAGTACTTATACTTCTTTCAGAGGGTCCTGCAGACTTCTATTCATACCTTAAAATCTGTTCTCATCCCCAACAAGGTGTAAATAACTACTAACTCCTTATAGAACTTTTTAGTGGAAGGAAAAAAATCTAAACTAATGATGTTATTCTGATAGTAGGATCTCAAATATCATCTAGGTCTTCCAGATGATCCCTGAAATCTCATCTCACCTGGGTATGATTTGGCCCTTCATAAAGATCTGATGATTGATTGAATAAGTGATTGCCCTCCTACTCTGCCTAAAATAAAGGCAAGTCTCATTGAGCTAAGCTGATTACTCCATCCAGGCCTTAATTCTATGAATAGTGCAATGGTCAACCATTCATTGCTGCTAACAAGAGTTATTCAGTATGGATAATGGCATCTGCCACCTACATAGAATTAGTAAGTTAGAAGTTCTTTTCTCATAGAATTATATTGTATTCCAACTAGAAGGAGATTAAGAGATAATGTAGCTACTAACCTAATTTTACAGATTTAAACAACAACAACAACAACAAAAAAACCAAAAACAAAACATGAGACCCAAAGAGTGGAAGTGACCTGCCCATGGTTACATAGCAACTGAATGGTAGATCTGGAATAGATCTCTATAGTTTCTACCTAGAAATGGCTGATTTCTTACTGGTGATCTTTTGACTATACCAGTGATGGGCAAACTATTCCTCACTGGCCAGATGCAGGCTGTAGTTTGCCCATCGCTGCCTTAAGCAATTCCCTAATCACTACATCTGGATGTAGGGGCATAGTGATTAGGGAATTGCTTAAGGCAGCGATGGGCAAACTACAGCCTATGTCTGGCCCACTGGGAATAGTTTGCTCATCACTGGACTATATCATTCATTCCTCTATTCTAGCCTAAAACCAGATGGAGAGAATGTAGGAGAGAGACAGTGGCAGGGTTCCATAACCTTCTACATTCAGGAAGTCAAGATCTTGTGGCCCCCTGTGTGTCAAGGGGGAACCTAACCCAAACAACATCTGTTAAGTTTAGACAAATTGCAGGGGGGTCCTCAAGTGGGAAAGGGCTTGTTATATATTGAAGTTGTTATCTAAACAGTTTTAATTAATCATTCATCATTACAACTGATAAAAATGTTCCTTGAATCATAAAGAAACTATAAAGATTCCAATGATGGTAGGTCAATTATGAGCTCAGAAACTAATAATACAACATGAAACATTCACTCCCAGTTAAATATTTTATGCAAAAATAGCCATTTGAAGACTAGAAGAATTCAACGATGGAAAGATGAAAATTTTAATGAGTAATGTACTTGCCTAAAGCACGTCCCATGAATGTACTATTTTTAAAGCTTGATTTAAATAGTTGTAGTAACTTGTCTTCATTAGGACAGGAAAGCTAGGAATACCACTGGGCCATCAAGTAAAATCAGTGAAATTATAGCTCTTGCTTCTGTGCTGGGAAAGGTGTCCAGCAACTTATAGAGAGAATGAAAGGGAATAAAACTGTTAGATTTAAAATTAATATTTCCAAGTTCTTATTTTTGATAAAGTTTATTAATAATCACTTGGAATAGAAAAAGCAGATAAGCATAGATTTTAAGTGTCTTTCTTACTCTAAGTCTGACCACATGTAGTTCATCCTGCAGGATTCTCCATCCATCTCACCTGCCTGCTCAGGGAAATAGAGAGAGAGCCCAGGTGGGATCCACCCACACCCTTTTATTTACATTCATGGATGCAGCCCTAGCATATAAAAATGGGATGAACTGGGTCAGCAGTCCAGGAGGGGGAGGGGATGAAATTCCCTCTACACAATCCCCCCCTTTGATCCTTTGGGAGACTAGTCTCTCCAATGGATCATTTAAACATAAATATCTTATACCTCTAAAGATATTCTAGATAAAAATAATAAAATATTGCACTTTCTAAGATGAAGTTACAATATTTAGAGATAAGATGAAAATTAAAGAAGACAGAGAGCAAAAACAATGTTTGTTAGGTGCATTGACAAAAAGCCAACTAGGGGCAGTACCCTTTGGCATAAGAGTTGAAATTCTCTCTACACAAAACAAACTTCCCTCAACCAATGCAGGTCTGAAACTTATTTGCAATATATAGTCATAGAAAGATTCTTAGAACACTGAGACATTAAATGACTTGACCTGGTTCACAAAACTAGTAGCTATCAGAAGTGGGCCTTAAAACAGGTCATCCTGCCTTCAAGGCCACCTCTCTGTCCAATAATCCACACTACCTCTGAGTGCACTATGTGCACTGCAGATTTTCATTGATACTAATGATTTGACAAGGAAGATGGCTTTCTAAAACATTGGAGCTCAGATGTAATGTAGTTAGGAGACCTACTACATACCCGTTCTTCCTTGGACATAGAATTTAATCAATGTAAAGTATAAAAATACATATTCTAACTCATCTCACATTGTTATCCACATTTTATTTTATTAGATTTGTCAGCACCTATGATTTTATTGTTGTAAGAAACTTCCAGTGGGAAAATCCCCTCATGAATACAAATTGCCATTTAACCTATAATTTATCCTCTTAGTCTTACCTGAGACACAAAAAGTTATATAACTTGCTCATAGAGACACCTATCTATTATATAGCAAAGAAAGAGCTGAACATAGATCCCCTTGACTCTAAAACAGACCCTTAGTCCATTAATCAACTGCTTCTCTTCTGAGGAATAAAAAGATGAGATAGCACCAAAGAAATAAAATATATAATTATTCTTTCTTCTAGTTTATGAATGCTTCTGACCTAAATAGAGTCAATGATTGGGAAAAATAGTCTGGGTTTACAGAAGGTAAAACTCTAATCTGGAGGGGAGTGAGCTTCAGTTTAAATCTCAAATTGATTAGTAATAGGAATTATGGAAGTTCAGATGCTCTAGATTTAGTGGCACATTAGATTTTGTGCCTGAATCGAAAGAGTAGAGACAAGAAGAAAACCAGTTCTTAAGATCAGAAAATTGACCACCAGGACTTCCAGGTTAACATGGCTCCAGAGTTGAAGCAGGGTACATATCTCTCCCAACCCACCTATACATGACACCTCAAAAGGACACAAAAAACAAATCCAGATGAATGAAGGGACCCCATAATAGAGCGCAGCATTGAAGGTATTTAGGATTTGGGCATTTCCACATGTTAAGGGGGTGAAATAGCTCTCATTAAAACACAAGCTGATCAACCTCCCACACACACACACCACCTACAACACCAAAGCCAGAGCACAAGAGTTAGAGCAATCTTGGGGCATTCATTAAGTTTTGGCAACTACCTGGGACCACCAAGGCCTGGCTCCAGAGAGCAGCAAGACTTAAGACCCCAAGAGGTTAAAGAACTCAGACTTTGAACACAGACCTTGAAGTCAGACCTTGGGCATAGGCTTTGGGCAGGGACCTAGCACGGAGGGGTGCCTGACTGTGGAAGCAATGTGCTGAGACTCTTAAAGGAGCCTTGGGCAGAGGAGCAGTCATAGGGCCCACCTTGAGGCTTGACTCTGAGAACAGCTAGACTTGAGACCCCAGGGGCCTAAAGAGTGCAGATCTTTAGCACGAGGATAAAGCTGAGAGGGGCAGCACTGCAGTGTGACTCAGGAAAAAACTGTTCCACAGCTTGATAGACAGAAAACCTGCCTGCCTCACCCAGACTTCTGACTGAGAAGGAAAAACAGCATAATAATAATGGCAAGAAATGCCCAAGAACTACGCAAGAGAAAGAACAAGAAGAAAGCTTTAACACTCAATAACTTTTACACAGAAAAATCCAGACAACAGAGTAGAGAGGAGGACAAATAAATAATCACATCCAAACCTTCCCAAAAAAATGAAAATTGGTCACAAGCTCTTGAAGAGTTCAAATCTGAGATCATGAGAAAGATGAGACATTTGGCAAGAAAAGTGGGAAATAACTCAAAAGGAAATTGAAAGTTTAAAGACAGAAACTCCCAATTGGAGAAAGATGCTTCCAAATCAAAAGAATTGAAAAGCAAATTGGAGACCAAAACTAAACAGCTTGAAAACAGGATAGACCAAATCGAAAAGGAAAATCAAAAGATTGTAGCAGAAAACCTAACTCTAAAGACTAGAATTGGTCAAGTAGAAGCCTATTATCTCACAAGACAGCAAGAACTAATAAAACAAAGTCAAAAGACTGATAAAATAAAGGAAACATGAAATATCTCACTGAGAAAATGACAGATCAAGAAAACAGGTCTAGAAGATAGAATATGAGAATCATTGGTCTTCATGAAAAACCAGAAATTAACCATACTAGAATAAATTATCCAACAAAACTGCCCTTATATTCTTCAAAAAGAACTCAAATTGGACATGGAAAGGATCACCCTCTACACTAAACCCTCAAAAGACAACCCCCAGGAATATAATTGCCAAATTCAAAAGCTTCCAAGTTAACAAAAAAATATAACAAGAAGCCAGAAAGAGACAATTCAGATATCAAGGAGCACCAATCAGGGTCACACAGGATCTGGCAGCCTCCACACTAAGAGACCACAAGACTTGGAATATGATATTCAGAAAGGTAAGAGAACTAGGTCTACAACCAAGGAACACCTACCCATCAAAACTGAATATATACTTCCAGGGGAAAGTATGGGCATTCTACAAGATAGAAAATTACCAAGTATTTGCACAGAAAAGACAAGGACTAAATGGAAAGTTAGATATCCAACCACAAAAATCAAGAGAAACATGAAAAAGTAAATAAGAAAGAGAGGGGAAAGAAATAAATCTCTTGTTTTTAAATTTGCTTCTTTGAGGGCTTCAATAAGATCAAATTACTTGTATTCCTATTTGGAGAAATGTTATGTGTAATTTTCAAAAACTATATTCACTATTATAGTAATTAGAAGAATTACTCATAGGGAGAGGTTGGGGTATTAAATGGTCTTAGATGATACGGGGGGGGGGGAATGGGGGGAATATTAAATGGCACCAGGAGAAAATTTTATGAATAAGAAAAATAGGATATTCTATTACACACAAAGAGGGAATGGGAGGGGGAGGGGATGAATACTATTATTAAAAGTAGAGGAAGAGAGCATTAATAGGTAATGTTTAAACCTTACTCTCAGTGGAATTAATCCCAAGTGGGAAGAGTAGCTATATCCATTGGGACATAGAATTCTAACCCTACTAAGAAAGTTAGAAGGGATAAACCAAGGGGTGCAGGGGAGTGGGGGAGGTCAAAAAAAGGAGGGGAGGAGAAGGTAGAGGGAATTCTTTAGGCCTTAAAAAATAAAAAGAGGGGAGCAAAAAGGGAGGGGGTAGAAAGGGAAGTAAACTAAGGGAGGGGTTAAGGGGGATTGTCTTAAAACAAACCACTGGTTTAAAAGGGAATAGTGTAAGAAGTGGCAGAACTAGGAGAGGATATCAAAATTTTAGGGAAAACGCAGCTGATAATTATAACTCTGAACGTGAATGTGATGAACTCAACCATAAAACAGAAGCAGATAACAGAGTGGATTAGAAACCAAAATCCTCCCATATGTTGTCTACAAGAAACACATAGGAGGTGGGTGAACATACACAGGTTTAAGGTCAAGGGATGGAGCAAAATCTACTGGGCTTCAACTGAGAAAAAGAAGGGAGGAGTAGCCATTTTGATATATGACAAAGCCACAGTAAAAATAAATCTGATTAGAAGAGATAGGGAAGGTAACTACAACCTGAGAAAAGGCAGTAGAGATAATGAGGAAATAACAGTACTCAACATGTATGCACCTAATGGTATAGCATCCAAATTTCTAAAGGAGAAACTGGCAGAGCTTAAGGAGGAAATAGACAGCAAAAATATTCTAGTGGGAGACTTCAACCTCAAACTATCAGATCTAGATAAATCGAACCAAAAATAAATAAGAAAGAGGTAACAGAGGTGAATTAAATCCTAGAAAAATTAGAGTTAATAGATATGTGGAGGAAAATAAATAGGGACAAAAAGGAATACACCTTCTTTTCAGCTGCACTTGGTACATTCACAAATATTGACCATGTACTAGGGAATAGAAACATGGCAAACAAATGCAAAAGAGCAGAAATAATAAATGTAACATTTTCAGATCATAATGCAATAAAAATAATAATTAGTAAGGGCACATGGAAAAGCAAATCAAAAATTATTTGGAAATTAAATAATATGATTCTCCAAAATCAGTTAGTTAAAGAACAAATCATAGAAACAATTAATAATTTCATTGAAGAGAATGACAATGATGAGATATCTTACCAAAATCTGTGGGATACAGCTAAAGCATTACTCAGGGGCAAATTTATATCCTTGAGTGCATATATTAACAAATTGGAGAGGGCAAAGATCAATGAACTGGGCATGCAAATAAAAAAAACTAGAAGGGAACAAATTAAAAATCCCCAGTTAAAAACCAAATTAGAGATTATAAAAATTAAAGGAGAAATCAATAAAATTGAAAGTAAAAGAACTATTGAATTAATAAAGATTAGAAGCTGGTACTTTGAAAAAACAAATCAAATTGGCAAATTACAGGTCAATATAATTTAAAAAAGGGAAGAAGAAAACCAAATTATATCAAAGATGAAAAGAGAGATCTAAGGAAGAGGAAATCAAAGCAATTATTAAAAACTATTTTGCCCAATTATATGGCAATAAATATTGCAATCTAGGTGATTTGGATGAATATTTATGAAAATATAAATTTCCCAGATTAACAGTTGAAGAAATAGAATACTTAAATAATCCCATATCAAAAAAAATGAACAAGCCATCAAAGAACTCCCTAAGAAAAAAATCCCCAGGACCAGATGGATTCACAAGTGAATTCTATCAAATCTTCAAAGAGCAACTAATCCCAATACTATACAAACTATTTGATATAATAAGTAAAGAAAGGGTTCTACCAGACTGCTTTTATGACACAAATATGGTACTGATAACAAAGCCAGGTAGATCAAAAACAGAGAAAGAAAACTACAGACCAATCTCCTTAATGAACATAGATGCAAAAAAATAGAATACTAGCAAAAAAACTACAGCAAATGATCACTAGGGTTATTCATTATGATCACATGGAATTTATACCAGGAATGGAAGGATGGTTCAATATTAGGAAAACCATTCACACAATTGATCATATCAACAAGGAAACCAACAAAAATCACATGATTATCTCAATAGATGCTGAAAAAGCCTTTGACAAAATACAACACTCATTGCTACTGAAAACACAAGAAAGAAAACTAGCCACATTCAAAGGAAGAACTGTGGGAGGAGAAACACTGAAGAAAAACAACTGCTTGAACACTTGGGCTGATGGGAATATTATTGGGGATGTAGACACTAAATGATAATTCTAGTCCATCTATCAATAATATGGAATTAGGTCTTAATCAATGATACATGTAAAACTCAGTGGAATTGTGTATCAGCTAAGGGGTGTTAGGGGAGTTTGGGGGAGAGGGAAAGAACATGCAACATGTAACTATGGGAAAATATTCAAAAATAAAATTAAAAAAAAATAAAGCTAATCCCTGGGGAAAAAAGAAAAGAAAATTGACTGCCAGAGGTAGTTGTGGAAGAAGAGAATAGTGGTGGATTCTCAGGTATGAGGTACTAATAGAGCCAATAATTTTCCTAGCTTTTCAAAGTCTTGACCTTTGTTTTAAATTTAAGTGCCAATAGCCTGAGCCCCCATTCTCACTCCTATCCACTTGAAAGTATGTTGACCTGATGAAGGACATGACATACTGTGTCTTTAAATTTTTTATTTAAAAAATTTTGTAAAATATTATTACTATTTTATTTATTTATTCATTATTATTTTTTATTTTATTTAGTCATAAAATATATCATTTATTTGTCCAGTTGTCATGAAAATAAATATATTTATTATTTATTATTTATTCATTATTCATTATATTTTATTATATATACAATTATATATAATATATAATTCATTTAGTTGTTATTTATCTGAATAGATTTTGTGGCTTTTCCATGTTTATCTGCTATTATTATACTGGTGAGATTTTACTGTTTGCATCAAGCATTATAAAAAGATGGCATTTCAATCTCCCTGGATATTAAATAGAATTAGCTTAAGGACAATTAGGAATTTAAATAAAAATCAAAGTTCTAATAGCATAAAACTACTACTAATCTCCCTTAAACACACACCACCTTATTGAATAGTCTGTTTTATGAAGAGTGAAAATTTTGGTGAACTTTAAGGCAATATTTTGGTCAAATGATGTTTCTTTTTAAAAAATCTCTATAAAAGAATAGAGAATTGAGAGATCTGTGAAACTAAATGGTAACTTTAAAGCATCATTCATATTTGAAGATAATGGACTTTTGCTCACCTCAAACAAATGTGGCTATAAATTCTGTACCTCACTTTATTGTGAAGTATATCACAGTTATCCTTCTATTATTTTACAATTATTTGTTCTCCATTATATTGTCTAGTGACTTTTCCAAGCTCTTTTCTGCCTTAGGCTCCTACCACAACTTTAACAGACAAGAACATAGTTCTCAGTAGGACTGGCTTATGTGTGCATGAAATAGGAAACATATACTATAGATTGCATTAGTATCTGGAAGACCCCACTGGAATACCCAGCCTACTATTCTCATGCCTCCACCTCCTGCCCCCAGGTTTTTCTCCTTTGACTTATTCCTAAAATTCTATTTGAACTTTTCATTCTTCAGTTTTAGCCTTTGATCTTCTTTTTGGCTGTTATCAGTTTTATAACATGGTGAAATGAATTAATAGATCCTTTTGGGAGAAGAGATTTTGAGAGAGGAGAGAAAAGAGATGCTGTGGAGATGTCAGGAGTCTGAGGTGTCTCTCACAAGGGTACTACTTAGTGGGGAAAAAAAAACCTCAGAACACAAGGCTGAAAATTCAAAGACAAACTCACCTGGTATCACATTTTTGGCTAAGGCTTAGAAACACAGGATTGCTCAGCTGCCCCAACTCAATTAAGTTGAGGCAAAAGAACCATACTTTACAGTTGGCCATAAACACTTCTGACATTGGTTCTAATAGATCACTTAGCCGAGTGCAATATCCAGGTGTCAGTGGTCACAAAGGGTAACCACCACTGCTTTGTTTATTAGCTGACCTGTGTCATTTACTCCTTCATTAAATAAGAAGCAAGCACAAACCAATTGCTGAGTATGTGGAGTTATGTTTATCCAGTATTATAAAGGTGTCACAGAAGACATTCATTATGCTTTGCAAATACATGCAAACAGGCTAGGAAAAAGAAAAAAAATGCATTCAATACTATCTGTATTCAGTACCTTGAAAGAACACATTCATATGTTCTTGGCTAAAGTTAATATTAAAATATGGAGGAGACCAAGTTTAGAAACTACCAGATAAATCTTCAAAAGGCAAATTATGTGTAGATTTTCTAACTCTTAACAATGACTAAATTATATGAAGGAAAAGATGTTGCTTTCTATCAAATATCTCTGACAAAGGGCTAATATTTAAGATGTATAGAAAATGAACATAAAAATTTAATACCAAGATTCATTCCTTATTGTATATGGTCAGATAATATAATAATTCTCAAAAAGATTTGCAAACTATTAATGACCATGTAAAAAATGCTCCCCAAAAACTCTAGCAGAAAAAGAAAATCTGAGGTTCTACCTCACACTTGGAAATTGGCAAAGATGACAAAGGTGGAAATAATGTTGGGGTAGCTGCAGAAATAGAGAAACAATGAAACACTAATATGTTGTAAATTAGTCCAAGCATTTTGGAAAGAAATTTGAAGTTTTGCTTAAAAAAGATTATAATCCCTATACATTTTGAATAAAAGACCCTAGTGTAAGGCATATATTCCAAAGGCAATCATAGATAAAAAGAAAGATCCTATAAACACCAGACTATTTATAGAAACAATTTTGGAGGGAGACAAAAAAAAAGAAATTGGGAGAAAATCATTGTCATTAATAGGGGAAAACTAAGCAATCTATGGTAATTGAATGAAATGGAATGGTACTGAGCTGAAAGAAATGATGAATATGAAAAATTCAGAAAAGCGTAAGAAGATTTCTCTGAACTAATACAGGATGAAAGTAAGCAGAAATGTGAAAACAAACGTGATCACTACAATTGGATAGAAGAAAAAACAAATCTGAATAATATGTACTGATCATGAGTTAGTTTAGCCTGGGGAAGAAATGAAAAAAAATCACTTTCCTCCCTTCTTTTCTAATTTAGGGAAATTTTGGTGTGCAACACTGTCAGTCTCAGTTGATATATTGTTTGATTTACTGAACCATTTCTTTTAATAATTTATCTTTTTAAGAAAGAATTATTTTTAGAGGTAGTAAACAGAAGTTTATTAACGTTTGTTAACAGAAACAAACAAATTTTAAAAAAAGGGAAGGAGAGATTTCTAGGTACTAGAAAAAATCTCATGAAATAAAATCATATTTGTCATTTCAATGTCATTTTTATTCTGAGTTGTTCTTAATTGGAGAGAGAACTAGACTCAGTAGCTATGAAGTCCTGACTCAGTCCTGACTCAGACATTTACTTTCTGACCAGAAGTTATCATAGTGTTTGACATATAGGCACTAAATGAACGTTTATTAATTGATTGATTGAAATAATACAAGCAAATCACTTAATCTCACATGACTACTAGCTCTTTATTTGTGAAACAGGAACAATAACACCTGTTATGTCTACCTGTCAGGAATTTTGAAAAGCTCAAATGGGATGACAACTATGAATAATTCTGCAAATCATAAGATATCTAAATGTTAATTTTCATTATTAATATTATTTTATCATTACTATGAAAATAAAGCATTATTTTCATTTCTCAAATGAGAAGGAAAGATGAACTGTCCATTATATAGATGTTCAGTGGTGGAGTTCATAGGTGACTGCTTAGTTCTTCTAACTCCTTTTATTTCATTCATCTTACTATTTAATCTAGGTAATGATATCATTATGTTTAATATGAAGAGCTTACTTTATTGTTTTTTTTCCAAAAAGGAACAGTTTGGTTAACAAAACCTGTTTAGAACTCTCTGCTATAAGACGTTGTAAATAAAAAATACTTATATAATATATATGTATATATATTATATAAGAAGTATATAAAAATTCTAAGCATCATAGGTTATCTTGTCTTGTAGTGGAAGACCACTGTATTTAGAATCAGAAGACCAGAACCTGTACTTGCTTACATACACTTGGTACCTATTTGACTTTGGACAAGTCATTTTCCCTTTCTGAATCTCATTTCTCTCAGAGAGGTTGATTAGATCATCCCAAACTAGATTGTCTCTAAACTCCCTTGAAACTCTAGATCCTAAAGTATTATAACTTAGTGTCAAGTCTTCTGTTCAATGTAGGTTTGATTTCTAATTCATATGGTCATGATGGAGGACACCCAATGAGGAGAATGCTTAGGTTTGTATTTAAGGAAATTGTTTTTCATATTTTTTCAGTGGGGAACCTCTTTTTGAAATTTTTACAAAGAGAGAACTCTGAAATATTCCATGTGTCCCCTAAGGGTCACTCTTAAGGTATGAATGTTTATTGTAGGCTTAAAGGAGACTAAAGAGACTTTGAAGAACAGCAGAAATGGTGAGCCAAATATAAACTCGATTAAACTTTACCATAAATCCCAAACTTTCCTTTGGCTTCTTGACAGAAGGAAAATTCAAGGAAGGAGGATTAATAGAACAGAACTGTCAGTTTGCTTGTTGGTTTGGTTTGTTCCAGCTTCTGAATGCAGCCGATTATTTTCCAGGCCAAACATTTTTTGTATGATTGTATAAAAGCATTTGTGTGAGCTCTCATCTGTGAACATGTTCTGGAGGCTATATTTGTGTCTGTGTTTTGTCTCCAGGGATTCTCTCATAGATTACTGTGATACTTACTAAAGATCTACTGTGGAACTGGGAGATTCCTCCTTTGAGTTTGTAGCCCAGGTAGTCAGTATCTTTCTGAACCGTCAAGGATATATACTTATATAACTGATAGCAAATCACCTCAAATCCGTGCCACAAATATATGCCCTATTGTCCAAAATTTGGACATCCAGTCTAGGGTGAAAGGATCAGAGATCCAAGATCAGGATGTGATTTTTTTTTAACCTCGGAGCTCCCCCATTAGAATATCAAACACCAAGACGACAAGAAGACAAGGGAAGGCTTAAATCTCCTTGAGTTTTGATGCTTTCTGTTTGGAAAAGGGGAGAGAGTTCTGGTGGATTTAGAGATGTCAGATGTAAAAGCCACATAAGGTAAATGTCCCAGACAGGAAAGGCATTTACAGAGGCTACCCTACTACCTCTCAGCCCAGTCTAAACATTAGGCTCAAATGAATGTTAATGGAGTGGAAAGGTACTTTAAAAGAATTTAAAACACATTTTCCCTATTACACACAGCTTGGCAAAAATTGGGATAGTGGTCACTCCAGTGGCATTCTCATGAGGACAGCAGCCAACACCTTAGGGCTTCTTTTCTTTCTCTTTCTTTGTTTGGCCTAATTATGCATACACTGCACAGTGAAAAGCCTTACACTGAGGAACTCCATAGAAGTTAGGACAACACACTGAGGATGCAATATGGGAATACACGTTTTGCCTCTACACAATCTACCCCCTTTCAGCCATACCTTCTACTAATTTATTATCCTCCCCCATTTCTCTTTTAAAACCTCTCACTGATACTCTCCAGTCTGCTTCTGTCAGCTTCTCCCTCCCTTTTTCACTCTCCCCCATGGGGAGAATTGGACTCCTTATATCTCTATGGTTACATGGCTTTTCCTGGGAGTTCTAAACCTCAGTATTTATTTAAATGATGGCATTTATGCTATAGTCATTAAATTAGCAGGGTTGTACACTCCAAATTGCTTCATTAAGTCAAGTCATAAAAATAATGAGGGTTTGGATACAGCTTTGGAAAAGGAGAATGCAATTTTTCCTGGATTGCAGGATATCAAGCAAACATTGCCTAAATATACTCAGAAGGAAAAGAATTTGCAATTTCTAATATTTGGCTTCCATTAGTAAGTTCTGTTCCATCCCATGTGTAGAAGCAGGAGTCGTATAACCAAAGCACAATGACAGATTACATTTGAGCCACACAAATTCTCTTTGGGCTTGTTTTCATTTATAGCATCTAAGAAATGAGTTTCCTCTCCCATTTTCTATGACAATCGGGCAGTCAACAAACATTTATTAAGCACTTCTTTTATTCCAGGCACAAGGAGAATATGAAGAAAGAGAAAACCAATTAGTCTCAGTCCTCCAGGAGGTCATATTCTGAAGGAGGAATCAATATATAAAAATTAGTTATGTATAAGATTTATACAGAACAGGTGAAAGGTAAATTTTTGAAGGGAAAGCAATAATATTTAAGGAGACAGAAAAATAACTTTTATAGAGGGTGGAGCTTAAAATGAAGCTTGATGAAGATTAAGGATTCTAAAGAAATGGAAATGAGAAGGGAGAGCATTTTAATCATGGGGAACAGCCATGGGGTAAAGGAACCAAGATGGCAGACATGAGTGAAGAATAACAAGTAGGTCAGTGTAACTGACAGTAGACTGCTTAGAGAGGAATAAAATGTAAAAAGAATGTAAAAAGAGGGCCAGCTTTTAAAGAGCTTTAAAAGTCAAATAAAGGACTTTCTATTTGATTCAAGAAGTAATAGGGAACCACTGGAATTTATGTGTCATTTGGGCAGACTTCTTTAGGAAAATCTCTTTAGCAGCTGAGTAGAGAATAGAATGGATTGGAATATGAAAAACATGAAACAAAGAGGCCAGTTAGAAGGCTATTAAAACATTCTAGAGGAAAGATGATAAAGACCTAAAGTAAGGTGATGACTATGTGGGCTAGACTATAACAGATATCTTGTGAAGATACTAGTGACCAGATTCGGTACTAAATTGACTATGAGTGATGGAAGATAGTAAAGTGTTAAGGACAGAACTGTGGTAGTGTCTTTGATAAAAAAAAAATAGAAATGTTTTGAAGAGGGGAGGCTTTGAAAGGAAAGATAATGACTTTTATTTTGGTCACATCTATAAAGTGAAACTTAACATCATGGAATAAGTCATGGGGAATAAGGCCAACAAAAGTTAAATGTCTTGTGCAAAGTCTGTGGTTTTTGTAGGTAAGGCTAATTGCAAGTATGGACAAGATAAGTATTAACCTACATGGAGTTTATATTTCCTCTACCTCCTACCTCCAAATGAGGCATTCCTTTATGTTAAGGCATTGCCATGATCAAGACCTCTCCTTAAGAATGCAATGCCCTTTGACAAACATTTTAGTCTGATTCAGCTTGATGAACTAATTCATTTAGATTAGAAACTCAATTAACTCCCAAACCCTGGCAAAATGAGATGTATGGGATGGATAAGGAGAGTTTAAGGTAAAAAATTTCAGAGACACCTTAGGAAGATGGGATAACGCTCATGAAAAAGAACAAGTTTCTTGTTGTTGGAGGGGCCATGAACAAGGGAAAACTGATCACCTGAAAGGGTTATGAAAAAGTGGAGAGAGACCAGAGGCATTGTGCTACAGAGGTAAAATCTCTGGGTCATGATTCAAAGGATCTGTTTTTTAATCCTTTTACTTATTATTTGTATTTCCTGTGAATCAATTTTTCTGGACCTCAATTTCTTAATTTTTAAACTGACGGAATTTGACTAAATGACTTGTACTATTTGGCACTAAAATGAACCTTAAAGATCATCTTATCTTTATTTATGAAGAAACTGAGGTCAACAAAAGTTAAATGTCTTGTGCAAATATCATTCATCAAGCAAGCAGCAGAGTTGGAAATTGAATACAGATGCTGATTCAAAATACTGTACCCTTTCCTGTAAAACCCAGCACCTTCCATCTGTAGAGTCTGTGAATATTAACCACTTCATCATTTTGACTATAAATGATACAAATGGAATACCAGTTAAATACAAATAAAAAGTAAGATGGGTTTTTAGCAAATGGATGTATTTGTGTTTATATGTATGTATCTAAGTATCTATGTATGTATCTATGTATCTATTTGCCTGCTTATTACATGTAATACCATATAGATATATATACACACATATACATAAATATATATGTATAGATAAGTTATCCCAGGGCTTAGATTTTTTTCTTTCTCTTTCTTTGATTGACCTAATTATGTATGTGTGTTATGTGTAGTGAAAAGCCCCTTCCAGAGGAACTCTATACAATTTGGGATTACACTCAGAGGATCTATTATGGGTGTATACATTTTTCCTCCTCAATATACCTCCTCTCAGCCACACTTTCTACTTA
Source organism: Gracilinanus agilis (assembly GCF_016433145.1). Taxonomy (NCBI): domain Eukaryota; kingdom Metazoa; phylum Chordata; class Mammalia; order Didelphimorphia; family Didelphidae; genus Gracilinanus; species Gracilinanus agilis. The sequence continues at coordinate 457,733,274 of NC_058132.1, forward strand.
CTCATACCTCCCCCCTATTCTCTTTAAAACTCATCACTGATATTCTCTGCCAACTTCTTCCCTTTTCACACTCTCCCTCATGGGGAAAACTGAACTCCTTATATCTCTACGGTTATTTGGATTTTCCTGGGAGTTCTTCATATATATTATATAATGTGTGTATGTGTATGAGAGAAGAGGGGAGAGAGAGAGAGAGAGAGAGAGAGAGAGATGGGGAGGGAAAGAGTTGGTGGGAATGAAAGCTAAAAACGAATTCTTACATCCTATTAAACAATAGGACCAACTGTCTTCAGATTCTTTTAGGGACAGAATAAAAGAAAACAGTTTGAAGCTGCAGCAAGGAAGCATTTAGGTTATGATGTATTCTCTGAGAGTGTCAGAGTAGCTTACACAATTACTATTTGGAATGGTCAAGAAAGGATATGGAATCTCCTATTCTGGAGGGCTTTGAAACAGAAGGGATTCTCAGTTGGCCGGAACACTTTAAATATGGTACTGCCTGAAGGAAGAGGGATAAACTTGGAGGCTAATAATGAGGGTTTGGATACAGCTTTGGAAAAGCAGACTGTGATTGTATTCTCAGTCCCTTCCAGCCATTTGATTTTTATAATAGCAAAATTAGCCTAAAAACAAATTTGCTTTATCAGCTTAAAACTGTCTAATAATCTTCCCTATTTCTTCTTCTAAGTTTAAAGTCTTTTTCAGTATTTGAAACACTTTAAAACACATTTGCTTCTCTCCTTCCTTTGACCTGTTTCCACACATTTTCCTTCTCCGAATGATCCTTTTTTAATGATGAGCCAATACCAGTCATTTATTTATTTAATTTTGTTTTTTAAATAACCCTTACCTTGTATCTTAGAATCAAAACAGTATATCGGTTCTAAGGCAGAAGAAAGATAAGGGCTAGGCAATGGGGGTTAAGTGACTTGCACAGGGTCACACAGCTAGGAAGTGTCTGAAGCCATATTTGAACCCAGAACCTCCCATCTCTAGGGCTGGCTCTCAATTGACTAAGCCACCTAGCTGTCCCCCATACCAGTTTTTTTAGAGAAAAAAGTGTCTCTAGAAACATACTTTGCCTTGTTTTTGAAATTACTATTTGGATAAATGGGGAAATAGTGTGGTATTGAAAGAACACTGAACTAAGAGATGGAAGTGTGGGTTTCAAGGCCTAAATCTCCCACTGATTATATGTGGGTCTGGTCAGTTCTGGTCATTTCTTTTTACTCCTCTAGTACTCATTTTCCTCATCTATAAAATAAGAAGGATGACTTCATTAATTTCTAAGGTCTCTCTGAGGTCCTAGCAGCTGATGAGTTCACAAAATTTAGAATTCTGACTGAATATTTCCACCTTCCTTGGAGAAAAGAAAAAAAAATAGGATAAAGGGAGGTTAGGGGCCCACAGGACCAAGATGATGAGAAAGGAAATGATTTCTCAGAGTCCCTAGTTATTCCTTTTTGCTTTTCTTGTCTTATCTCACCATGTCTATTTCTGTAGTTTGAATTTAGAATCTGACTTTGCATCTTTCTTTCAGGGTTGTCCAAAGAACCAAAAAGTAGTTTGTGTCCCAAGAGAGGGAGGGATGAGAAGGTTAGCGGTGACTGTTATTTCTGACTTACAAATAAAGAACCAGAACTCCAACATTCTGTGTTCCATCCAATATCACTTGCAAGCACTGAATTCGAATTTGAACTCAAAAGCACTGACTCTTCCTCATCCAGTCCTCATCATCATGGTGATCTTCTGATTAATTTTTACCAACTTTACATTTGTGTTTATTCTCATGAGGATTATCAGACATATGGACTATCAGGTATGATGACTATCAGATTCTCCAAGACATGGTCTTTAATCTTTTGCAAAGTAGTAGTCTCTACTTCAAAGCACTAGGAGTTCATGACTTCCCTTAGCCATTGTTGGACAACTTGGTCTCTGCTTTTGAAGGAGTGAGCCTTTGTTCCCAAAATCATGTTCTCAAATTCAGTGCCATGGTTTCTGTGGTCAAGTAAATAATAGTTCATAGTCATATTGTACTTGATTGTTTATAAACTAATACCTATGATAAAATTGAGACTTCAACAAAGTGAAGCTGAAATTCATGTGTCTAATAAGTTGGGGATCGAAAGGAGAGGATGGCAAGAAGTTTTGAATCTAAGCCTTCTGAAATCCAGTGCTCAATTTACCATTTCAAGATTGTTGAAAATATATTTTCCTGAACTAAAGAGAACAGGACATTAGCATTTTTCTACACTTCTTTCCCTCCAAATTTCCTATCTTCCAAGATTCATATTGAATATATGTCTTTTCATCCTCTGTGCCCCTTCTTATCTGTCTTTCCTTTCATTGGCTTCTATCTACGTCTTTTGATTTTATGATATTTTGCTTATATAAAGGCACAATTAAGGCATATTTCTTAATTTGTGTGTGTGTGTGTGTGTGTGTGTGTGTGTGTGTTTTGTGGATTTTGGTTGGGGGAATTGCTGGAGGCTAAATGACAGTGCCAATAAAATAAATATTCAGGAGAATGAGCATGAGCACACTAGAGGAGTTGCTCTAAAGGCAGTAAATAGGATGAGAAAAAAGCTGAGAAGCAGATTTGGTTCTTCACCCTAGCTATTACCCCTTCACTATAGGACAGCATTATGGAGGGGGAAGGCAGAAGAAATTCTCATAAATCCTGTCTTTTTTATGTGTATCTGGGAAAGATGATTCCTTGGGAACACAAAATGATATGCTTGAATCTCACCAGAAAGTACTTCCTGCTCAAAGCAAATGAGATCTCATAGTATTTGTGATTTGATAGCATTTCTTGTGTGCATTTTCTCTCCTTTATAAGAATAGACAAGGCTAGGACAGGAAATATGACCTTGATTAAGATTCTAGGATGTGGTCCCTTATCTATCTATCTGTCTGTTCTCTCTCTGGTTCTTTGAGCCTCTGATTGTCTCTATCTTTGTCTCTGTCTCTGTGATCTCTTTCTTTGGGTCTCTTTCTCTCTTTTTTTCTAGCTTCATACATTTTTATTCCTGTTTTCTGGTTTTTTTCAGTTTTGTCTCTGTATCCCTGTTTCTCTAAAAACATATAGAACTAGAGTTTTTTTTTTTGTATTTTTTTCTCTCCACGATCTGTTTTTCTGTCTTATTTTGTCTGTTTCCCTCTCTCTGTCTCTCTCTTTCTCTGTCTCTATCTCTGTCTTTCTGTCTCTCTTTCTCTCTCTCTGTCTGTTTCTCTATTAAAACCTTGAGTTCAGATGTGGAATAGTACTAGTATTCTGTGCTCACACAAAACTAATAAGCCCACAAAACATGACTTGCATTTGCTGAACTATAAATGTCATTTCTTTGGAATCAGAAAAATAATAATATTTTTCAATGAACATTTGTTATGGAACAAATATGTATGGATCATTGTACCAAAACATTCTGCTCAATCCTACAACTAGAGATGATGAATGATGTAGTCTCTGTCCTTAAGGAGTTTACAGTCTAATAGGGAGGGCACAACATGAGACTGAATAGGTAAAATACATTGTATGTAATAAATAGGAGGCAAATTATTCTACTGGGAAGTCTTAACCTGGAGTCTCTGAATTTATCTTATTTTAATATTTTCATAACTGTATTTCAATATAATTAGTTGCCTTTGTAGTGGCATATACTTCATTTTATGCATTTAAAATATTTTTTTCTTTTTTTTTTTCTGAGAAGAGATTTACAGGCTTCACCAGGCTGCCAAAGGAGACCATGACACCCAAAACATTAAGAATTCCTGTGTCTAGGCAAGTTTGAGGATAAGGAAATAACTTTCAGCTGGTAGAAGATACTTTAGGGAGCAGGAGAAGCTTCAAGAAACAAGAGAAGTATTTTTTTCCAAGGACAATAGGAAAATACCAAAAGTTCTTAAATAAGGAACAAAGTGATCAGACCTATGCCTAAGAAAGATTCTCTTATCATCGTTATAAAGGATCTGGATGGCTAGTGTAGACTAAAGCGGGGGAGACAATTATTACAGTAGTCCTGGCCAGGGTGATGAAGACTATATGATGGGAAAGAAGGGAACAGATGTTAGAGAGATAGTGAAAGCCGAACTGATAACTCATTGAATGGATGAGAGAGATACTGAAAGGGAAAGAGTGAATGAAGACTCAGTTTTCAAGTCTAATTGAATTGTAAGATTTAAGGGTGTTCCATAGGGGAATTTGAAAGAGAGGTTTACTTTAGGTATTTTAGAGCATACAGTGAATTCTGTTTTGGACAACTTGAGTTTGAAGTGCTGATGGGATAAGTAAGAAATGCCCAGCAGCCATTTGGAGATATGGGACTGACAAATACAACACAATTAACTCACATAATACTTGGGTTATGAAGAAATGTTGTGAGATTATTTAGCTATAGCAATTCAAGTTGAATTTTTGAATTAGACCAAATTTACTCAGCCTTTCTTTTCTATTGCTCTAGTCCATCTCTCTACCCCCACTCCATAACACAACTATTTAACTGGAAATTTGGTTCTTTCCCTCTCAGAGACCCAATCAAAATTTGAACCCACAAAAAAACCCAATCCGGAGAAACTCTGATATCTGGTCACTTATATCTTAGGAAAGGTAAATGCATTTTAAATTTCTTTATCTCTAGTTGAGTAAAAAAGATTTAATCATACTTAAATTCAATCATTCTTAAGTAAGTGAAGAAAAGCCCTTCCCTGTACCCATGAAACCACACCTCCAATTGTAAGTTTAAGGTCACTTCTACAGCTTTATTTAAATAACACTTATTGCACTTTAGTCTCTAATAAGACAGTTTTTTGTCACTTAGATGGGAATGTGACATCTTCATATTCAGACATGGATCTATTTCTTCTTTCTCTATTTTCCACTCCCATAATTCCATCACTCAATGTATGAGACCATTTAAAATAGCTCCAAGCAAATAATTAGACTCCCCACAGCTAGGCTCTACCATGATATTCCATTTTCTTTAAATTTCCATAAAAATAGCCCTTGCACACAAGTGAAATAGAAATGGTTTATTCTAAGGTACATCGTCCAACAACCACTGGCATTTTTCCCTCTTCATTTCACAGAAGGACCACTACAAAGGAAGAGAATTGTTCTGCCTGCCACAGAACAAAGCCCCTCTCATCAGAAACAATCTCTATGCCATTTCAAAGTCTGTGTGAGGAGTAACTAGAAAGGACTCCTCACACGATTAGCTCAATATCAATGTTGTTGGAACCTTACCTCTCTGAGCTCTGCCAGGATGGAAATGCCTTCCTCTAACATAGAAAATCCTGATGCATTTTAGTAATGGGTCATGCCAGGTATTCACAAGCCTGAATGTCACATGAGCACTCGAGGCCTATTTGGAGCATCTCATACCCATGTGTTGCTTTTTATAACTCCCCATTGTGAGGTTCTGCATATGTCCCATTTGATCAGGTCATAGCAAGTTATGTCGTGTCCAACACTGCATATTATATGAAGACAGCCTAAGCTAACCCAGCATGATGCAGACTTAACAAAATAATCCTCTCCTGCTCTAAGAGCAAGCAGTAGCTACTTGTTAAACAGAAAATGGGGGCAATTAGGTAGCACAGTGGAGAAAGTGCCAGGCTGAAGTCACAAGGACTAGGGTTCAAATCTGGCCTCATACACTTTCTAGTGTGACCCTGGGCAAGTCACTTAACCCTGATTGCCCATCCCTTACTGTTCTGCCTTAGAATTGATAGACAAAAGGAAAGGGTTCAAAACAGACTAAAAAACAACTAATGAAACAACTATCAAAAAATGGACTCTTGATTCCAGGATAATATTTTATTTTTTAACTAATAGGAATCTAAATAACTAAGAAGTGTAATATAGGAATAATACCGCCATAGAAGAGAATATATAGTCAAGATCCAAAGTAGAATGTTATCCACCTCCAGAGAAAGAACCATTGGGAGTAGGAATGCAGATGAAAGCATACAATTTTTCACTTCTTGTTTTTTTTAAATTATCCGCTTACAAAAATGAACAATATGGAAATATGTTTTCTGTGATAATACATGTATAATCTAGAAAAAAAATTAAAGAACTAAAGTAGACATCCATCATTTCAAAAGTGGGATTGACAAGTTGATATAAGGCTGTATTGTTTGTAAAAGGACTATTTGTAATTAAGAATGATGTTTGACTTTTATAACTGATAAAACTCTTTTGTAAAGATAATAAAAATTCCTGGGCAAGTCATTTAACCCCCATTGCCTAGCCCTTTACGCTCTTCTGCCTTAGAATCAGTACACAGTATTGATTCAAAGATGAAAGGTAAGGGTTTAAAAAGAAAAAAATAAAGAATAATAATTATATAACAATAGTGGCTAACACATAGTGTCAGGCACTGTGCTAAGGTCTTTCTAATTATTATCTCGTGTAATCATAATAATTTACAAGGTAGCTGTTATTATTATCTACATTTTATAGATGAGGAAACTGAGGCAAACTAAGCTTAAGTGGCTTTCCCACAGTCATAAAGCTAATAAGTATCTGAGGCAGGATGTGAATTCAGGGTTTTCTAAGACTTTGGGACCAGGACTATGTACTGTGGCACCTAAACTTGGTAAAGAAAGAGAGAAGAAGAGAAAAGACTTTCACCCTTTAAGTCATAGAAATATTGATTGGGTCAGCACTTTAGGCATTACCTAGACCAGTGATGGGCAAACTTTTTAAAGAGGGGGGCCAAAGGAAAGGAAATGCTCATCTGTCAGTCTGTTTTCTAAGGCAACTCTTTCAAAGTTTCATTGTATTGTATCCTACTCAATGTATTCATCAGATTAGGAATAATGTTGTGCAGCCGGTCGGTTAGAACATTTCAGGGGGCTGTATCTGGCCCGCAGCCTGTAGTTTGCCCATCACTGACCTAGACCAAACCCTAAATTTCACAGATAAGGAACCTGAAGCTTGTCCAGGGTCACACAGTTAATTGAAGAGACAGGACAAGAATAAAAATATCCTGACTGGCACTTCAGTGAGCTAGCCTTCATATTAAGCAGTTATTTTGTGTTTAAGGATTTGTGATTTCTTCTTCTACCTACTTATTCTTTGCTTGTCTATATAGCCTCACCTGGACAAAAGAAATTATGCCCTGGAGGCATTAAACCTTTTATAATGGGAACTTCAACCCCAAGGCCTTGCCAATCAATGATTAATTATTCTTTTGGCTGAGCCTCAAATTTTGGAAAAAATCCATTCCATATTCTCTAGCCATCTCCTTCACAGTTTTACTAATCACCTTGCCACAGAGCAAGTACTTTCTTCTTTCCTATGTAAAATTAGAATCTATTACCTTAAAAACTACAATTCCCAGCACCCCACTCTCCTTATCTTACGTGCTGACAATAGGGAGGATATAAATTTGGTGTAGCCCAGTCTCTCACTCTCTTGTCTTCCTGTTGGGGCTTTGATGAAGCAGGCTTTTTAAACAGGCAAGGAGGACTTAGTCACGAGGTCTTAATTTTGTTAAATAATTAGGTGAAGTTTTTTTACTTCTATTTCCTTTTTATTCCTTCTACTTCAAATGATGATTAATAAACATTATAAAATTAATACTTGGAGTTTCTGGATATTAATGTAAGTCCTACCTACTCCTTCTTCAGTTTTGAAAGCCATAGTCAAATCAACTCTGACATTGTTCCTGGATGAAGTATCTACTTTTCCATGGCCCTATTCACTATCCATGAAATTTTCAAAATGCCCTTTGCTGTCCATCACTTCCGTATGTATGTTGTCTCATCTTGGAATAAGCTCCTTAAGGGAAGGGATATTAATTGCTTTGTGTTTGTATTCCTAGGACTTAGAAGCTAGATAATGCAATGGACCTAAACTCAGAAAGTCCTGAATATAAAATCAGCCTCAGACATTTAATAGCTGTATAACTTTTGACAAGTCACTTTACCTCTGTTGACTTCAGTTTTATCATCTGTAAAATGGAAATAATAATAGCACCAACCTTCCAGAGGTGTGAAGATATATGAGATGCTATTAATACCATATGTAGGAAAAGGAGTAGTGGTGGGGAGGATTTCTTTAGTGCCTACCATGTATCATGAACTGAACTGAGTCCTACATAAATATTATCTCATTTGGTCCTCATGAAAATCCTGGTTGTTGCTCTTTTTATCTCCATTTTGCCATTGGAGAAACTGAGTCAGGTAAAGATTAAGTAACTTCTCACTATCATACAACTAGTAAGTATCTGAGGCTGATACAGAATGCACTTCTTCCTGATTCCAGACACATGTTCACTTTGATAACTAGCTGCCTTTACAATTAAAGTTCTAGGTGGTAGTAGTAGTAGTAGTAGTAGTAGTAGTAGTCGTCGTAGTAGTAGTAGTAGTATAGTGCTTGGTATATAGTAAGCATTGAAGTTTGTTTTTTTTTTTATTCAGTCAATCTTACTGGAGAACTATATCTATGAACATTTGAAATTAAATACTTTTAAATTCTAGGAGATCTATAGAGGTTAAATAATTTGTTAAAGGTAGGATTTGGGCTTTTTCTCCAATATTCATAATACCTCTACATATAAACTTTGAATAAAAAATATAGCAGCCATTAATAGATTAATAGATGAACTGAATAAATCTGACCATTTACAGTAAGAGTTCATTTTGGAGGTGGCATGAATTAGTTGAAAGATCACTCGGGAGTTAGAAGATGCTAGTAGTTCTTAATCTGCTACTAGCTTTACAGTGTGACCCAGTATGAGCCATTACAACTTTCTGGACTTGAATTTGTCTATTTATCATTAAATTGTCAGGAACTCGAGGACATGGATTATCTTTTGTTTCTTTTTGGAGCTCCAGCATAGTGCCTGACATATGTTTAATAAATATTTACATAAGGAAGATTGAACTTCATGATCAAGAAGTAGTATGTTACAATAGAAAGAACATCAACTTTGGATACAAAGGATGCGGTTTCAAATCCTACCTTAGACCATGGGTAACCTGTCCCCTTGGTTTATTCATCTTAAAAGGAGTATGTTAGACAGGGTAGCCTTTGAAATCCTTTCTAGCTTCTGTGATCCTATGAATTCCAAAGTCCCTATTAGCATCAATGGTCTATTCTTTCATGAGGACTGAATTGACTTACATTTCTTTCTTTTCTGAATCATCTTCGGAGTGGCCAATAGGAATCAGAGAACTAAAAACTTACTCACAGCGAACGCATTGACAAATCTGAAGCCTGAAGCCAAAATTGGCAATGTAACCAAATCCAAATGACTATAAAACACTAGACCATGACAGTCAACTCAAACATGTTCTGCTCAGCCTTCAGAATGTGTGTTTTACATTCACAATAAAACAAGTTTCTTGTTTCTGGAGTCAATGAATAGATTCAAATAATCTCTATGGTCTCTGCCAACACCATAATTACTCTAAGCCGCCCTTTCTACAGGTAGGACAATAAGCCATATTTTGCATCTGTAATAAAAAGAGAGATTTTTTATTTCTAAATTCCCTGAGGGAATGAACTATATCTCTTATCTACAGCTTTGGTACCTGGCTCTGCTTTGAATTGATGAATGAAAAAAAGCATTTTTTACAATTTACTATGTATGGGCCAAGCTAAAGAGGAGATGAAAATAGGAAAAGCAAAAACAGTATCAACCCTCAAAAAGCTTACAACTTGAAGTCCCAATTAAAATCACATCTTCTATAGGAAGTCTTTTCCAAGCCTTCTTTAAAAAAAAAACCCAAACCCTCACCTTCCATCTTTTTTTTTTTTTTAACCCTTACCTTCTGTCTTAGAATCAATACTGTGTATTGATTGTAGTAAGGGCTAGCTAGACAATGTATGTAAAGTGACTTTCCCAGGGTCACATGGCTAGGAAGTATCCAAGGCCAGATTTAAACCCAGGATTGCCTATCTCTAGACCTGGCTCTCAATCCATTGAGGTACCTTGCTAACCCCTGCAAGCCTTCTTAATTCTAGAGCCTCCCCTCTTATTTACTTCCTATTTATAGCTTGTTTTATATATATTGTCTGTTAACTCCCCCTCTCCACCCCCCCCCCCGTTAGATTGCAAATTCCTTGAGGGAAGGGACTTTAGCTTTTTTGCTTTTTTGTATTCCTAGTGCTCAGCACAGTTACTGACACATAAAATATGCTTAATAAATGTTTACTGACTGACTGACTGACTACACACAAAAGGGAGTGGTGTTTAGGAGGAGACAAATAGCAGGGGCTTCATATTTATTGAATTGTTGGGAAGTATACTTTAGATTCTGTGAGAACATTAGAATATCCCCAGCAATATCCCCATACAGTTCAACAGTCCAATGACCATGACAATCAAATGATATATAACATAATTTTTTCCCCTTTTGGATTCCGACAGTTCAAGACATGAAAGGTAGTTGAGAAAACATCAACGGGGACTTACCTGATGCTGTATAACACTTTGCCATTTTTTGAAATCCGAAGTAGTTTGTTGTCTGTGGTGACATCGTGAAAATTGGCACCCTTCTCATTGGCAAAGAATAAGTCTGGTTTCCAAATGGAGTCCAGCATAGATGGATCTAAATCCAGGGAGTCATCTGGGTATTCACTATAAGCCAGCCGAGAGTCATTCCACTGTTGCCTCAAAAAGATGTTCACTCTGTAGTCCTATAGAAATGCCACAGAGAAAGATGACTAATCCCCCACGCTGACCATGAGGGACTTTCCCATCATTCCCAGGGTTTCTGTTTTGCATTTCAGCAACCCATGCTTGGTTACACATATCAATACCTTTAGTAATTTCAGTTGGAGCACCAAAACAAAACCTCTCTAGCCAGCAATACAACATCCAGTGCATTAAATAACCAGTAGCTTTACTGTACTTTCTATCTTTAAAATTGGCATGCTGAATGGTGTAGACATACCTCCAGGTTAACATTTCTCTGGAAAGAGAAAGCTGCTGCTACCAGCCAATTAAGGCAGGAGACTAAACAAATACAACAAATCAGAATTGGTGTGGTATATGATATATTTCATACCAGAAGATCTGAACCTACTATTTTATTTGTATCAATCAATTCACAGGAATTTGGGTTCCTTAAGGGAACAAACAAAAGGAGAATTCTGGTTAAGGAAACCAAGAGGTCAACAATGTAAAAGCAAAAATCAAACATTTCAAGAAATTTTCAAATTCCAATTAGCCTTACCGAATCTTTTTGCCTTTAGACTTCCTCAATTGCTAGGCTTCTTCAACCCTTTTCTGGTCTACTTGTCTATGAACACCTGTGCATCTGGGTATTTCTTCAGCAGATAGAGTTTTAAAAATAATTAACAGACTACAATGGTTTGAGTAGTTTTTCTGAAAACATCTGGATCCTTTCTATAAAAAATGGATCTGAGCTTACAGATTATTATCTCCATGAATGTTTCTTATTGTTTTGTATGAGTTGGTTTCTTCTATCATGCAGATTTACTGGAGATGTTGCCCTACTGCAGACTAACTTCTCAAAGGCATTTAAGATATGATAATTATTTCCTCATTTGATATTTTAGGCCCTGTGGCAAATTAATCAGGATTGTATCTTGGGTCCAATGCCAGTGCTACTATGACCATTTCAAGCAAGATCTCACTCTGTTTCAATATGTATCTATCATCTTTCCACCTCTCTCTCTCTCTCTCTCTCTCTCTCTCTCTATATATATATATATATATATATATATATATAAAATTTTATCTGTCATCTCTCTACCAATTTCCAATTTATTTTCTCATTTTTTCTTTTCTTTCATAATGATAAAGACACTTAGCTTTATTTTTTTAAAACTCTTACTTTCTATCCTAGTAATAATTCTAAGACTGAAGGGCAAGGGCTACTTGCCCAGAGACACACAGCTAGGAAGTGTCTGATTTCATTCACTTGATTCCATCCACTGAAGAACCTAGCTGACCTACCCAGCTTTCTGGTTACTATTCATTCATATTTAAATTATTTGTATAACAGTGTCTAAATGAGGATAGTCCCCCTCTAACTGAGTCCGACATGAAGACATCCTTAGTACCTTGAGAAACATTAAGCATTAGGAGTGAGAGCTGTAGAAAACCGTTTTTATACTTATTTGATGTCTTTTTTTCCCTCACCTATTTTCTGGCCACTGACCACTGACCTCTGTGACTGATTCAACATGCTAATATTTATAAATGCAACATAATAAATAAATATTAGCAATTTTTATATGCTTTCTTATGTCAAAAATACAGACTGTATTTGAGATGCATATCAACTATTTAACTGATATGGGGTCATTTCAGGGTTTGGTCAATGACTCCTCTTAGGAAGGATGCTGTATGCAGTTCAGAATTAAGAAAAAAAAGTCCAAATATTAGGTCTCTCTAAGAATGGCTAAGGTATAGGGTATGAGTTTGAAGTATCTCAATGAATGTATGGAAGAATGGACTTTTGATTTGGAAAATTAATTGAAATTAAAATTTGTTTGCTATGGCCTGCAAATTAAATCTAGCAGACTAATAACTCTAAACCAAGAGTAAACATTTTCTCACTGAATAACTCCATTGCAAATCATTTTCCAAATCCACAGTAGGGTGCTGTGATTTCATCAAAAGCTCCTTACCTAGTATGCTTTTGATATTATACACAGGAGGAGACAAGTCCTTTTAAATTGCACCCAATTACTACTTTCCAAATCCCACAAGGGGACCAATGGAACTATGTTTTGGTGTTGGGAATATGGGAGAGCACTTTATCTATATCTCATGCAGAGCAAATGGTGTGGCATATTGTTGTGAGACAAGGATGGGAGCATTAGAGAAACAGAGATCAACATAGAAATATCATTCTTCTGTCTCCCATGAGCTTCTGTAGACACATACTGATACACTGTGTAGTCATCCACATCACTGGGAAAAAGTGAGACGGAACAGACAATTTAGAGATCTTTTCAAAGACAAGTTTTCATAGCAGTTGGCATCTGGTTGCAACATTAATCCCAGGGGTGTCTTTTTTTGGGGGGGGAGGGTATTCATCTGGTTTTCAATTTTGAGATTTACATTTAGGAAAATGACTGATTCTCCCAATTTACAATGTGCTTTATAAATTGGAAATTCAAGAGTGCTTCCCAACCACAAGGTTAATACTGACTACAGATTAATTTAAGATATATGAATATACATACACACATATATATGTGTAAAAAATCAAAGAATTTTTCCCAGATTGAGAGTTAGAAAAGTAGATTTTAACAGAATGGATTTGACATAGAAAGTAAGTGAAGTTTAACTTTTCTTGCAGCTAGAGAACACATGCTTTCCTTCTTTGTAAAAATGTTCTTGAATTTTCAATGATGATAAACACTATAACAAAACTGGACTTCTAAGCCAAAGGCATCTCAAAAGTCTCAAGATACTCACATGTTTGTGATGTGTGAATCCCTCTCCAGAGGCAAGGAATTGGATAGATAACCCACTGAAATGTATTACTGCTTTATGAGTCTGTGACTCTAATTTTTCCTGGCAGGTGTAAAATTGTGATATAGCACAGGTATGCTGTAGTATTTCCTCATCTTACATCCCCAAAACGGGAAAATGTTTAAATGGGGTTTACATCTTTCATTGTCTCTATTTTTGCTTCAAGGTTCTAATGAAATATTAATTTGGGAAGTATTGAGTACCATGTTGAAATATATACTATGTTTCCCGTTGAACTGCATTCATTCACTGGGGATAGATTTCATTTTGAACCATGATATATTGTCTCACATTAAACTTTATTTTTCTTTTATTTACTCTCTCTTACTATATCACAATATAAATCAGTTCAAATGAAACAATTGTATTTTTTATTCATTATTTCCCCAAATGTATGTAGTCAGCAACATGGCATAGTAGATTGAGGACTGGCTTTGGAGTCAGGAAGACTTGAATTCTAGACCTGTCTCGAATATATAGTAGCTGCCTGTTGTTAGGCAAGTCACTGATTAATCTCTCAGTGCCCTTAGGTAACTCTGCAAGAGTATGAGTTATTAGGGAAGTTGCCCAATTAGAGCTATGAGGGGAATTGGGGAAGTGTCTACACCAAAAATTACCCCCACAAAAAAAAGTCAGCCTCAGCTATAACAGTGCTGCCGTACCCTAGTGTTAGTTTATAACAGATTTAGCACTTAAAATACATCTAATAATAATGATTAATAGTAATAACTAATATTTATGAAGTGCTTGCTGTGTGCTAGGCACTATGCTAAGCACTTTACAATTATTATTATCTCATTTGATCCTTGCAACAACCATATAAGGCAATTGCTATTTTATATACATTTTATAAATTTATAAATTTTATAAATTGCCATTTTATAAATGAGGAAACTGAGGTAAACAGTGGTTAAGTAACCTGCCCAATGCCACATAACTAGTAATTATTTGAGACTGTATTTGAATTCAGGACTTCCAAATTCAAGGCTTAGAGATCTGTCTATCCCCAAGCCAACTTCTGATATTTCATGAACTATTCAACTTTACAATGATTTTTCCTTTATTCTGAAATCATTCAGGACTTCTTCTAGTTGACTCAACTGCAGATTCATTCCACTGAAATTACATTGTCTGCAAAAATTTCCTTGTAGTTTCTTCCATATATCTTATCTCTCCAACTAGAATGTAAGGTTTCCAGGACAAGAACTGGGTTCATTCTCCTACATTGCCTAGCAGATTGCTAAGTCCCCTATTTAGCTAGAGAACATTTTCCTCATTTCCAGTTTATTAGCCTCTGCTAAGGGGAAATCAGTTTGAATTAGAGGTTGGTAGGAAATTTCTCATGTGGCAAGAATAGTCATTAGCATTCAATTTTAGTTTAAAAATCAAGGTCCACTTATATGCCAGATCATCTTACATGGCACAATGTATAGTATATCCTAATTTCTTACTGGCAAAGTAAAGACATGGAAAATTTAGTTTTCTGCTATCGCTGAAGAATATAATTTCTGCTATGAATATTAGAGAATATATGGGGCTACTTAAGAAATATGTGACAATATATTCATTATAGTACCAAATCCTCTTTGGTACAGAGGGAGGACAACCATCATGTCTTGTCCTGAGTATACTTTGTAGTCAGAGACCAAATTAGCTGCTATCAAATTCCATTTCCCCACTATACCAGAGTATCCAGGAAGACATCCACGTTTTCCTCAGATGGGAAGTGTGGGCAATCTTGAGATTGTTTTATCTACCTACCACCAGAAAACCCATATATGCTGTGAGAGACTTAATCTTACAACTTTTGGAACTCTTACAAAAGGGTCTAATGTCCTGAGAAGTAAAGACATCATTTAGCCTTCTATAGCTTGCCAGCCCTAGTAAAATTTACATTCTACCCTGACCATTTTGTTGGCTTTCACCCTCTTACCCCACTTCCCTTGCCCTGCTACTTTTCCAGCTCTGGAATGATAATTAAATCTATATATGTAAGACATTCTACCAGATGCATAATTGTTCATGGAAGGGTCTTACAACATGAATTTACATAAAGAACACCAAATTTGTCTCAGTAAATTTATTTGCTCTTATCAATCTTGAAAAACAACAACAAAAACTGACCTTTACAAATTAGACATGTTTGTTAATCTTCCAATTATTGACAACCCACTACTTTATCTTCGAGTTTAGAAGTCTAATTTGGGACTGAACAAAAGTTCTTCCCTGGATTGCTACAACTAGTCCTCTAGCTAGATTTTATCATTCTCATTCCCTAGTAACTTTGTGAGGCCAGATATATTTTAGTATAATATACATACCATCATAATGATCCATTAGAAATGCAATCCTTGGTCTAAAAAATTGCCCATTTTCAGGGAATACATCCACACCTCTTGTGACAATTTCAAAGTTATAAATTTCTATTTAATACAAAAACACCCTGGGGGTAGCAGTATCACCATTCCTTTCAATTAGATTTTTGCCAGACATTTAAATTACCAATTGGGCCACATTTGTGGAAACAAAATCCTTAGTAGATTTCACCTTTGTAAATTTCATTGCAGAATGGAAAAATGCAAAGCTGTTTGAAAATATGCTCTTGGTATTCTTTCTTAAATGCAAAAACTTCCTGATATCAAGAAGAAGTCTTTATTTCTTAGACTTCACAACCATAAAACAATTAAGTAAGTAGCAGGATTCATCTCAAAGATTTTAAGAACTTTAAATGATCGCCTACTCCGCTCAATAAGAAAACACCAAGAAATTCCCTAAAATACATCAATCAAACCCAAAATTAAAGGAAAAATGGATTCTGGGTTTTTGTGATTTAGTTCTTTGGATTTGGTCCTTGCAAACTAATGTATGTGAAGTAGTTCATAAACCTTACAGTACTATTGAAGGGTCAGTTATCATTATCATTATTATTACTGATCAATTTGCCCAAATATAAAGATTTTAATAAAATCATTCATTTTAGTCTTATAATGTTTAAAGATCTCTGAAAACTTTTAAATCATTTAAACTGTTTAAAGTTTAAAGTAAGGCTATCAAACACCTGAAGTGACATCATGAAAGCTCACCTTGCCCTTTCAAAAAATGTGGAAATGGCAGCTGAGTTGGTGGGGAGGGGAAGAGACCTTGGTTCTAACACCATTCAGTACCCTGAACTAGAAAAACATGGTGCTAATGCTCTATAAGCCACCCTTATGATCTTATGAAGATTTGAACAATGTCTACTTTTAGCATTTCATTCTGTGAGAATCATACCTTTGATTTTGGGTAGAAATTCCATTTTTGAAAGCAAATCTTTTCATTTCATGTCAAAGCCACAATTGGAAAAAAGAAAAATGAGTTTTAAAAGCCAAATGAACTTTGTTGTCACAAAGAAAAAAGGGGCAAAAAAGCAGCATAAGCATCTCTCCTTGACCATGCAACTCAATTTATTCTAAATAGCAAAGTAGAGGTGCCACTGATATCAGGTCTAGATAATGTTGTCAGAATACTTTAGAAATGGTCCTCAGTGAAGTGACACTTCCCTAAATTTTTAGGAAGCCACTCAGCATCCCATTGCTTAACCACACCTCCAAACACCTGCAGATAGTACAAAGGAAAACAAAGATACCAAACAGCTTCTGTTTTCATTGACTTGAATGTTTAGCCTTCTTGCATTGATGAACATTGAAAAGGTGCACATTTACATATCTGATAGACAGTAAAATGCAATGAGGGGATTTAATCAAAGCAATGAAAGTCTAATTAATGCAATCAGCATTAGGTCGTGCAAATATTGTCATTGAATGCCATCCTGTGAAGCTAGTGATGGAGTCGAATTGGGCCACTTCAAATTTTGTCCCTTTTTCTGTAGGATAGAGCAATAGGGGAGAGACTGAAATTGAATGCCACAGCCCCAGACTGCATACTTTTTTCAGTATTTCTTCTGGGACTCTAATGAGATCCTGAGAGAGGCAGCTATAATGTGGTAGATTCAGAGCTGGAATGGGAGCCAGGAAGACCTGGGTTCAAAATCCATCTCTGACATATACTGGCTATGAGATATGGGGGAAGTCCCTGAATATTTCAGAACCCTAAGGAACTCACAAAGACCTAACATTTCATTGGTAGGTGGACTTTCTCATTAGGGAGATCCCTACTCTGAAGAAATCACAAGTCCAGTCTCTTTCCCTGTGAAACTTTTAATATCATAATGAAATAAATCTCTTTTGGATTGGAAGTCTTAATAACTCATTCTCTCTTATGACCTCCTTCTCCTCCCACCTCCAATTCCCTGACTGTTGTATTTTAAGGTAATATTAACAGTCCTGTCTGTGAGGAGTAAAGTATTCCTATGGTAAAATTGCATTCATTCTTTTTGATTTCTACAATCCCCCCAAGGATAATAATTCTCTAAATGGCATATACCCCAGCAGCTGAAAAGATATAATTTGTACTCCTCAAAGATGAACTCTTTGCTACTTGCTATGCAGTACCAAGAGGCTCATAATTTGTTTTACTATTTATGTCTTCCTATAAGCCATTTCAGTGCTTTTCTTTTTCTGAAAGCATAGATTTTTACTATTAGCATATATAACATAATATATAACATAGCAATAAAATAATACATGTGATTTGTCATACATATGTAATATAAATATGCTTATATACAATGTGAATTGGTTGTTTTTTAAAAATATTGAGCAAGAATCCTAATATTTTATGGTCATGCAAATTTGAACTTCTCTGATGTCTCAGAACCCTAAAATAAATGAGCAAAGAGGTATTTTATTGACTATCTAAAATTCAGTCTACAGCTTCTAGTGGCAAATGTGGTTAGACTACTGATTTAATGATCATATTTCTCATGTCATTATGATTGGGACTCAAAGCAAAGAAAGAGTGGTCTCAAAGATGTTTTTAGTATTTTTTAAAACCATTTTCTTCCATCTTAGAATCAATACTAAAGTATTGGCTCCAAAACAGAAGAGTGATAAGGGTAAGCAATCATGGTTAAGTGACAGATCATACAGTTAGAAAGTGTTTGAAGTCAAATTTGAACCCAGGACCTTCCAGTTTCCAGGCCTGGCTCTCTATCCACTGAGTCACCTAGCTACCCCCCTTAATCTTTTTTTTTAAAGAGTGACTTAATATCATCTATGATAATCTTTAGTGGATTTGCAGTCAGAGAACTTGAAACCAAATTCTAGTCCTATCACCTGTTAGCTATAGACTTTTCCTTCTGTATGAGGAAGTAATACTAGATGAATTGATCAACAAGTATTTAATGCATTTACTATGGGACAGGCATTGTGCTAAGCACTGGAGGCCCAAAGCGGAAGCTAGGACAAAAAGGAATGTTAAAAAACAAACAAATTAAAAAAAAAAAAAACGAGCATTGCCCAGAGTGGTTGATATCAAAACAAAATAAATATGTTTATGGCCTTTTTAGTGTTATTGTTGTCCTTTAACATAAACATTTCAACCTTCATCTATTTTTTTCTGAATTTTTATCATATTAATCAATTAACAAGCACTCGTTAAGATTCAATTATGTTCCAGGTACAGTTCATAGACTGGCTGAAGTAATTTCCCTAATTTTTTTGCCTGTTGTAGATTATCTTCAATTCAATCAAATCTCTTTTTCATAGTGAATGTCCCCTGATAGCACCTTCCTCCAATTTCACATAATAGCAGGAAGATGATCCCAGGTCCTTGAAAGCTATATCAAAGATTACATTCAAGGTAGCAAGCAGTGCAGTATAGCTGAGTCTAGAATTGAGAAGAACTAAGTTAGAAAACCTGTCCTCATACATTTAATAACTATATTACCCTGGTCAAGTCAATTAAACTCTGCCTCAATTTCCTCAAATGTAAAATGAAGACAATAATAGCACTTATGTCTCAGAGTAGGTAGAAATAAGATTTGTAAAGTGCTTAGCACAGCACTTAGTAAATGCTTGTTACCTATTCTCCTTTCTCAAAAGTCCTACCAAGCTGAAAAAAAAAAAACAGCTCTCCATGTATGGGTCTAACAACAGACTATAATCTGTGCTCTGAGAACCAGACTTGCTAGGTTCAGAGAACTTCGTCATTGAAGGCATAGGAGGAACAAGACCATCCACTCTGACAAAGTAATAGATTACTGAAATAAAGAAGCATGGAAATCTAGGTAATAGAAATTATAGCGAATGTTTCTGGAGAGTAAAATAAATTCTCTGGAATCCTGATATAATACAATTTGCTCTAAAATGGATTATCAAATAAAGTCTGTCTTTGGGAAGCTAATTAGTTAAGTACCAAAGGCAGTTTGTACTTCCTATAAGGATTACATTATAGTGAAGACTGTGCATCTTGAATTTCCATCACATCTATAAAAATCTTCCTATTGCTTGGATTCCAGGTTTAATCAGCTAAATAAAATATTCATCAATGTGATTCTTCATTGCTATGCAATCTCTTCTAAATCTAGTCAAATGATTGTTCTCAAAAGTTCTTTCACTGATGGAATTTAATTTTTTTAAAGCATTAGACAAAGAACTTGCCATCTTTTTAAAAAAAAACAATGTGTGAGGATAAATAGGTCCTCTTAAATGTGAGCTGAACAGGAGCTTGGCACTCAATATAATCTCTCCCAAATGTGCAATAGCTCTCTTCTATCCTACAATGCACTCCTTTACAAGATGGCTTCAATGGTCAGTCCCACTCACCATTGTAGTTTCTGCTATTGAACCAAAGCTGTTGATAAATATGTTGCAGGTAACATTTACAGGAGGCCCTGCAAGTTGAACAATAAATAGAAAAAATTGACAGGTTGTGTTCATGACATATATCAAGTTTTGTTTTTTTCTTGCCCGTGGTATTGTAGCACTTACCATTGTGGTCTCTGTGACTGATCCAAAACTGTTGATAAAAATATTGCAAGTAACGTTTACTGGAGGACCTGTGGAATGCAATAAGAATTTTGCAATAGACATTGAGCCAACAGGATAGCCCCACCAACATCCGTGCCAACTGGTGGAGAGAGGTGGACGTAACAAAGAGGACAGTGAGATTTTAAGTGCAGAAGCCTCCTAGAGAAATATAACTAGAATGTCTATCAATCCTTTAGATGATTAATTTCAAGCATTTCCTCATCAATGACAATTTTGTATTAAGATATACTCTGAAAATTCTGAACTAGTACTTGGTGTGTCATTGCTGGGATAGTTTGGGCAGAAATTGGGTTACATAGCTCTCTTTTTATGGGCGGTCATGCTTTTTGGTCATGAAGATGATTAATATTATTATCAATTAAACACTCCCACTGCAGATGCAGCAGTGACATAGCAGTGAGCTGTCACTCAAGAGCTCTTTTGGTGACAACCTAGAAAGCATGACTGCTTATGGATGCTCCATCTACTATAAATGGAATTTGTGAGGCAGTTTGCACTAAGTGAGCTCATTTTGCAGCAGTAGATAACTGCCTACATTTTCTCAATCTCTCCATAAAAAGGAATAAAAACAAACCTTAAGAATAAATGAGGATAAAAAAAATTTAAGAAATCTTTAAAAGGATTTAAAACTAAAGTATCTTAAGAAATAAATAGAGTAGTGTCCACAGTATACTTGTCTTATTGACTCGTGATATGAGACACAAGGTGGGGTGTTCTACAGCTTCCGTGAGGTTGACCTTTGGTGAATTAGAAGCAATGCCTTGCCTGGTTTTCTCTACATACCCCCTTTTATAAGTTTAGCAGTGGCTCTTTGGTCTTTGTTCTTCCCCCCTTTTGGTCTATAACTAATTATCTCCTTATTTCATGGTGGAGTTCATTGCCAGGGATTGCTATTTGTTGTCAATGAATTTTCCCTGTGGTTTTTGGAGAACACTAAATGATAGAAGTGAAACATTCATTCCATCATTCATTTGTTCACCCCAGCAGGAGCTTCCCTCTCTTTATTCACTGAGGCATAACACCTGGTGCCAGATATGACCCAGATGTCATTGTGCCTGTGGGCAGTGGATCTAAATGGAATAGAACTTGGTATCAAGTATCCCTTGAAGGTTAAACCCCAAACCACAAGTTGTACATAGTATTTCTGAACTATACTGCTCCAAATTAGGCATTCAAATTCAAAGTATACAGCATTGGTCAAGGCAGCCTATTGGACTGACATACTCTAGCAGCAAAATGAGTCATTTCTGGATCATGCAGGGAAAGTCTTGGCAAAAGGAAAGTGGTTGTCATTTTTACTTTCTTAAATTAAGTGACCCATCTATAGTGGAAAAACATATTTGGGTATTGAATGTTTTGGAAGTCTTAAAATACTGGAGAATCAGTTCATATCCACCATTTTCTTTCTTTCTTTTTTCAAAATGCATTTGAACAAAAGTAAATGTAGCCTTAGTAGTTTTACTTTTTTTTGTCTTTTAAGTTTCCACAGCTCTCTCTCCAACCCCCAAAATTCCAGAAGACCCCCTGCCTTGGTCCCTTGTCTATATTTCCTCTGCTTACCTCCTTTCTTAAATACCATCAGTTTAACACCATAATGGATATGTACTCTTTTACCTACTCTTCTATTTCCTAATTAAACGTTATTTGAAGAGGTAAAGAGAAATGTCAAGACATGGAAAATTGGATTGTAATTGGTATCCCCTGCCCCCTCAATGGAGAATTTATTTTTGGTGATTGTCTAAGTAAAGCAAATTTTAAAAAATGATAACAAATTCATATAATGCTGTAGAATAAAAGTGAAAAAATCCCAAAAGGTTAGAAAAGGAAAAGTAGTATTTTGGAATAGTGTTTCTGATATTGTCAATCAAATTCTAACTCTTAATTATATCAAATTCCAAAAATGTTAGAGAAACTAAGTTTTAATGTCTGCAAATTGAAATAAGACTTTTTGGGAAACCTGTATAAGTTAGAGACAGCAAGATCTTGCCCATTGTCTTGTTATTTTTTTTTGTGATAAATAGAAAGATGTGCTTGGGTTCTTGTGAGATGACCAAATCACACCAGATAAATACGATGTATGGTGTGATAAAATGGGGTGCTGAGAAAAGTTAGGATGCATTCAGTGAATATCAGAAATTAGATATCTAACTTTGTCTATGGTAATTTTTATCATAAAAAGTCACAGTTGATGCAAAGGGAGGTCTGCCATCTAATTCTTCAAGAACTGGTTCATGATGACAGACTAGATACTTTCTCTGATCCCCATGACATCTCATACCTCTCCAAAACAGAAATTTTATGCTAAATTTAAAGACAAAGCTCCTTCAGCTATCTCCATTGTACAGTGATGTGCAAAATATGGCCTGCAGGCCAGAGGTGGCCCCCTGAAATGTTCTATTCAGCCGCATGACCTTATTCCTAATCTGAAAAATACAATGATTAGGATACAATATAATGAAACTTCAGAAGAGTTGCCTTAGAAACAGACTGACAGATGAGCATTTCCTTTCCTTTGGCCCCCTCTTTAAAAAGTTTTCTCATCACTGGGACATACAGGATCCAAATGAAAGTTTTAAAAAATCAACTGATGCCTACCCTGAGCTCACTGAGGAACCCCAAACCCACCACTCCTCATATCCACTTACTTTCCAGGTCTTGTTGAGTCTATCTCCACATCTCTAAAATTTCTTTCTTTTCTTCTACTTGTACAATTACCACTTCAGTTTAGACCCTCATCAGACCCTTTCCTTAGACTCCAGTAGTTTTCTAAAAATTTACGTGTACATGTAGACATACACATGCATACACCAACATGCACACACACACATACACATATATGCCATACTGTATATGGTTTAATGCAGGCATGTGTTGTGTTTGACTATACATATTTTTAATAGGTTTTCTTTTCTTGCTTTTTCAGTAGGTGGGATGGGGGATAAGGGTTGGAGAGAATTTGAAAATAAAATAAAATAAAATTGAACTAAAAAAATACTTTTCGTATTATGATCTAGATGATGAAAACACTAATGCATCTCTATTGCCTACTGTTTCAAATCGAAAGTTAACTTTCTAAGATCCTCTACAATTATGTCCCATTCCAACTATGCATCTTTAGTTTGTACCACTCTGTGATTCCTGTCACTGACTTCCACAAACTCCAAATTAATTTCGTATCTTGCCTTTGTTTGCAATGTTTCCTAGTCTTGTATGCCCTTCTTCCCTTTTCTGAGTTGATCCAAATTCCACACATCCTCAACAGACTTTATTTCCTCCTTACCAAATGTCCTAGACCACATTGTTTTCTGTTTCTAGACTATTATAGCAAATTCCATGGAAATTAGCATATTTATTAATCTATTCAACTTTTATTCAATTTCTACAATAAGCTAAGGATCAAGTGTCTGTTACAAAAAAGGGTAGCTCCTTCTTTTAAAAAACTCGCAATCCATCAAGGAAGATAAACACAAAATAGGTATAGAAGTAATATAAGGAGAATCACAATTTAGCTGTATTTGTAAGAATGAATATGGTTTGCTAGCTCTGCACTCCTACTTGTGTTGAAAAGTGAAGCTATTGGGTAATTAACATTGCTCTGGATCTGACTTCTCAGAGTATGATGGAAGTAGAAAGGAATTTAACCTAAAGTGGAATTAGAGTAATTGTCACCACAGAACACAAATCCTACATTATTTCCACTATATCCCTTCACTACTGTTCAGAGTCCATTGAATAGTACTAAAAGAAGTCATGCTACCATGCTTACTGTGCCCACTACTAATGATATTTTATCTCTATTGAAACAAGGCAATTACTTTATTACTCCCTAATTAGAATCTCAGCTATTTTTCTAAGTCTTCTCTTCTATCCTTAAGCTTTTCTTCTCACCTCCTTTCTTTCTGTTACCTGGATTATTTTTTATGCCTCTATGTATGTAAAGGCAATGCGAATCTGACTTGGCAGAGAAAATGAGAGATATGACTTGATGTATAAGGGAAAGAGTTGGTTCCAAAGGTTTTTGGGGATAGACAAGTTGTGGTTATAAAGACTCTTCCAGAAAGGTATATAAAGAAAGAAGCAGTTGACATGTAGAAGGAGCTGGTTTCTCAAAACATCTTTGATTTTTAGTTTACTTTCCTAAAGACTGATAGAATGGGAAGACTGGTTCCTTTCTCTTGGTTTGAACTGAGATCACATCTCATTTCCAGTTAATAAGTTCACTTACTTTTGTATATCCTTTGATATATTCTAAAATGAATAATTTATATGATTTCCATTCTCTTAAATAAATGTTTACTTATGTACTTTTGGGGATGGTCTTTTCAATTCTTCCCTATATACTGACACATTTCCAGAAGCCTTTAAACAGGTCTTCAAGTTTTTCCTTTGAATCTATTATCCATTCCTCAAGCTATCATCCTATGTCATTCATCCTTTCCATATTCAATTCTTGTTACAACTTCAGAGCCATTCTGTCCTTTAATCTCCACTCTCCTTCCATCCATTCAGTTGCCAAGTCTTGTTGAGTCTAACTCCACCACTCTTACATGTCTTCCTTTTCCTTTGCCTGTATAACTACCACTCTAGTTTGGACCCTCTTAAACCCTTTCTTATACATTTGTGATAGCCTTCTTATTACTAGGTTCAAGTCTCTTTTCTTTCCAGTTCATGTTCTATATAACTGCCAAAAATGATTTTTATACTTGCACAGGCCATATTCCTGTCACACTCTTTTTTTTTAACCCTTAACTTCGGTGTATTGTCTCATAGGTGGAAGAGTGGTAAGGGTGGGCAATGGGGGTCAAGCGACTTGCCCAGGGTCACATAGCTGGGAAGTGTCTGAGGCCAGATTTGAACCTAGGACCTCCCATCTCTAGGCCTGACTCTCAATCCACTGAACTACCCAGCTGCGCCCCCTGTCACACTCTTTTGCAAAAAGTCCTAATGATCTCTCTTGCCTCTACAGTGAAGTATGAACTCATCTATTTGGTGTTTAAAACCTTTCACAAGGGGCAAATGGTTAGCTCAGTGGATTGAGAGTCAGGCCTAGAGACGGGAGGTCTTAGGTTCAAATCTGGCCTCAGACACTTCCCAGCTATGTGACCCTGGGCAAGTCACTTGACTCCCATTGCCCACCCTTACCACTCTTCCACCAAGGAGCCAATACACAGAAGTTAAGGGTTTAAAAAAATTAAAAAAAAACCTGTCACGATATTGATACCCCATCCTACCTTTCCAACATCATTATATGTTCATGCATTCCAAGTCTCAGCCTATTTGCCCTATTTCCTTTTCCTCACAATCAACATTACATTCTCTATTTCTATGACCTTGCACAGATTGTCCATCATGCCTCAAGTATACTTCCTCCTCAGTTCCATTTTTCAGAATACCAAATTTCCTTGAGATCTCAGATCAAAAGCCACTTCCTACATAAGGTTTTACTTGACTTTCCTTACCACTTCTCCCAACTTCTAGTGCCCTCCTATGCTCCTCAAATTATGATGAAATTACTTAATAAATATTTTATATTTACTTACCTGTGTTCATATGCCCCATATGCTCTGAAGGGCAGGGACTGTTTTGTTTTTATATTTGTATCCCAGTATAATGTAACATAGTGTAATGCACCTAGTAGGCACTTTTATTGTTGTTGTTGTTTAATAATTTCAGTTGTGTCTAAATCTTTATGACTCCATTTGGAGTTTTCTTGGCAAAGATACTAAAGTAGTTTTCCATTTACTTCTCCAGCTCATTTCACAGATGAGGAAATAGAGGCAAAAGAGTTAAGTGAATTGCCCACGATCTCAGAGCTATTATCTGAGGCTGGTTATAAAATTAAGTATCTGAGACTGAATATAAAAATTCCTGACTCTGGGTCCAGTGCTCTGTTCACTGTGCCACCTAGCTGTCTAAGTAGGCACTTAATAAATGAGTAAATTTACTCTATTAAATTGAACTGATGGAATACATTCTTGGGCCCCATGATATAGTACAGACTAAGGGGAAAAATGTTTTATAGTGGGATACTCTAGGTAGTTTTCCAACTAAATGCTTTTAGGGATCAAGTCAAATCATTATTTCGCTGATTTCTACTGAAAGAGGAATATTACCAATTTTGCAAGGATGTGTAATTGATCTGTGCAGACAACCCCTCTAAAGATTTATGCTGTATTTCCTTTTTATCTTAGGTTTTGTTGTTGTTCAGTCATTTCTGTCATGTTCAACTTTTGATGATCCCATTTGAGGTTTTCTTGGCAAAGATATTGGTGTAGTTTGCCATTTCCTTGTCCAGTTCATTTTATAGATGAGGAAACTGAGGTGAACAGGGGTTAAGTAACTTTCCCAGAATCACACAGCTAGTAAAGGTCTACAGCTAGGTTTTAACTCATGTCTTCCTAAGTCTAGGTCAAGCACTATATCCATTGCTTCATACAGCTGCCTAGTCAGAATACTGAGTTGTGAATTGCCCTATATTTCATTGTATGGATGCCTCCCTTATCCTGGTAAGTTAAATTTATACTCATTCTCCCCTGTGGGTAGAGTGGGTATTGGTGAAAGAGTATAGCCCCAGATGAGTGGAATATTACTTATTGTTCACCTTGTTTTGCCTCGAGTAAATGTTTGGTTTTAAATGTTAGTAGATTTATCTTCATTAATTGGTTAATGGGAAATAACAGTGGTAGGGGATTTTAAGGGACAGTGTTAGTAGGAATTGCAGGATCATCTTCAGAAGTATTACTGAATTATAAAAATTATCCTCCATCTGACATCATAAGGACAAGTGGAGAGCCTAGTTAGCCCAGAGAGAAAATAAAAAGGCTAATATTTCACTAGACATCTTAAGCAAAAGTCTGGGATGACAACAGAAATGAAGCCAGATGTTCAGTCAAAGTATTCAATGTAGGATCTTTGAATGTTAGAGCTGGAAAGGAACTTAGAGATCTAAATCTATCATTTATAGATAAGGAAATTGCATTTTAGAGATGCGAAATGACTTGCACAAAGTCTCAGTTCTAGACAGCAGTCAGGCCATAATTAGAATTTAAGTCTCCTGACAACTTTTCCACCAACTTTAATTTTTAACATGTCAGTTTTTAGATATGAACATATTGATAAGGTAGTACCCCCAAAATACTATACCTAACTGCTTTTTCATTCTAGTCCTATGATCAGAGAATCAAGTTTGCTATAACACAAACATCTGACAGTAGTATGAGTTTTTGTGCATATTCATAGCATCTCATCAAATTTGCAGATGAAACAAAATTGGGAGAGATGGCTAAAACTCTGGATGATCAAATTAGGATGACAAAATATCTTGAGGGTCTAGCGCATTGCGTTGAATGTGAAACATGAAATTCAATATAGATACATGCAAGGTAGGTCTTCTGTTAGGTAAAAAAAAACCCAAATTCATAAGAACATGATATGGAAGGTGTGATTAGAGAGCAATTGTTCTGGGGGAAAATTCTGGTGGTTTTAGTGAACCTCAAGTTCAATATAAGTCAGTGATAGAATATAGCAGCCACACATATTTATGTGTATGTAGACTACATGAAGATTTGTCATTCAAGAATAAGGAATAGTTCTATTATACACTGTGAAAAGCTAGGTGGCATGATGGATAGAATACCGGGTTTGGAATCAGGAAGATTCCTTTTCCTGAATTAAAATCCAGCATCAAATATTTATTAGTTCTGTTACTCTTGTCAAGTCACTTGACCCTGTTTGTCTTAGTTCCTCATCTGTAAAATGAGCAAAAGAAGGAAATAGCAAACCACTCCAAAATCTTTGCCAAGAAAATCCCAAATGGAATACGTGTGACTGAAATGACTGACAGCAACAACAACTGCACTCTGTCTTCATACTTCATCTGGAGTATTGTGTAGAGTGACACAGTATTAAAAGAGCATTGATAAGCTGGACAGTGTCCAAAAGAGGACAATGAGGATGGTAAGGACTTTTGAGTCCAGGTTCTATAGGGAGTAGATGAAGGATCTGGGCATATTTTGGCTGGAGAAGATAAGACTTCGGAGAGACATGATATCAGTCTTTAAGTATTTGAAGGCTGTCACATAAAAAATAGATTAGATTTATTCTGCTTGTCCCTAGAGGGTAGGAACAGACACAGGAGTTGGAAGTTGCACAGATGAAAATTTAGGCTAGACATTATGGGGGAAAAAAAAGCATATGAATACACAAATGATAATCTGAAGTGGAGTGAACTGTTTGAAAAGTTGTTACATTCTACTTCCTCTCTTTGGAGGTTTTTAAGCAGTAGTTAGCTGACTACCTGTCAGATATTTTTTGTGGGTCTTCTTTTTATATTTAGATTAGCTAATCTGGTCCCTTCCAAGTCTCAACTTCTCTATGATGATGTCATAGGTTCCTAGGAATATAGTTTTAAATCTGAAATGAATAATAATGGCTATTTAATCTGATTTCTTTATTTTATAGCTGAGGAAACTTAAGATAGCTTAAGGGACTTGTCTAAAATTATGTGGATTTTAGGACTTTAACCTAGGTCCTCTGACTTCAAATCAGCATTCTTTTGATTTAAGGCAAGAACTATAGGAAAAGTAATATGCAAATCACTAGCCACTGTTTTTTACAGAATTAGTTCAGGCCTTGCTATACATAGCCGAACGGCAGCAGTACTAATATGCATCTGGCGTCATGCTAAATTATCCCAAATATGAGTCCAGGAACTGTTCCTATGAAGTCATTTTCACTCTAGTAACAGAAACTGTATTTAGTGTTTTTTTATAACTGTTTTGAGACAATTACTAATCATATACTTACACATTATCTTCATATTATCAAAACTCTCCAACTCATTCGGTTCTACATTAAGCATCAGGAATATATATGATCAAAATCAACTAAAAAATACCTCTGAACCAATGGAATTGGTCATTAATGATACGTTTGTTCCCCATTCTTTTCACAATCTCTCTCATTCCAATTGTTTCCAAACCTCATTTTAAAATCCTTTGACACAAGAGGGTAATGCAAACAAACTTTCCTTCCAAGATTAGAATGTTATTTAACACGCCTACCACAAATTGATAAGAATGTCTTCTCATTTGATATTTTATTCCTTGAAAATTTCTACCAAAATACATAATTTAACACAAATATCTTAGAACTACTAGTACTTTAATGCCTGAACCTTGGCCTAGAATGAAATATTAAGTGCATGTGTTTGATGCACATAAATTAAATTTCCTTTGGAATGAGATGATCTGTACTAACAGAAATGAACTTGCCTTTAGCTCAGGCTTTAAAGAGAAAATGCAAGTTGATATACAAAGATAAGAATTCAAGAAAATGTGGAATTAAAGGTCAGAGTCTTGATATCAAAACACAAAGGAGTAACATTCCATAGAGTAGTTTCTTGCATCTTCTTGTGTTTTGTTCCCTGTGCAAAGGAAGGAGCATTAGGGTGGGAGCAGACAAAGGAAAATAAAGAGGAGGAAAAAGGAAGATGATTGTCCTTTGCATCATTCAGCATTATATTTTAATAAAGAATCAGGGCACTTTCCTAGGGAGGATAGAAAACAATGAAGAAACAGTGAAAAGTATTATGAGGAAGTTTAAATGCAGCCAATGAATTCTATCAGCCAATAAGTTCTTTTGAACATTTAGATCAAAGATTCTTAACATGAGATACACAATGAGAGATTCAAGGGGTCTGTGAGCTGAGGTGGGAGAAATATATCAGGTCTTTTACTATCCTTTAGCTGAAATTTAGCATTTCTTTCTATTATGAATATATACAACATTTTTCTGAAAAGCAGTCCACAGTTTTCAGTAGACTGCCAAAAATATTTATACATTTAAAAAATATGAAGAATCTCTAATTAGATGATTCATCAGAGTTCAGTGGATTGTACCCAACTTTCTTTAAAAAACAAACAAACTTATCTTCCACATTAGAATGAATATTGGTTGGTTCCAAGGTAGAAGAATGTAGGCAATGGAAGTTAGGAAGTGTCTGAAGCTGGATTTGAACCCAGGACCTACCATCATACAGGCCTGGCTTTCTATTCAATGAGTCACTTAACTGTCCTTACTTTTTTTCCCTGGGCAATGTAGTTAACTCTCATTGCCAATCCCTTACTGCTCTTCTGCCTTGTTGCTGAAGGAGGAAATGGCAAACCATTCCAGTATCTGTGCCAAGAAAACTCCAAATGGGGTCAGGAAAAGTTGGGCATGGCTTAAAATGATTGAATAGCAAAAAAGATGTTAAGGTGTTTGAAGAAGAAATAATATGACATTGCTTCCCCATAAGCTGTTATTAATTATCTATGTTAATTTTAATTCTATCCTCTATTTTTTCCCATCATTTGCAGAATGATGTCCAGGAAGATTGAAGAGCTTACTTCTACATCCTTCTTATTTTATTTTCTTCTTTTAGGACATGGGGTACTGGGAGAGAGGGTCTCATTCTCTTTTCTGAAATCAGCTTTTTTTTTCTATTAATAGACATTTTGAAATAATAGGGCTCTTTGACAACACTGCTACTTTATCACTTCTTCCTCTGAAATAAGTTTTTTTCCAAAATCATTTATTGTATCTCTCTCCCAAATAATAGGAAGTAACCCACTATAGTGGAATGAGTACTCTGAGATTCTTTTCTAGCTCTAAATCTATGATCTTCTGAATTTTCAAATTTCTGATCTTTAATTTTCCAAAGTTTCTTTTAAGGCAGACTGAACAGGTAGGACTCTTTTATAGTTGAGAAAATTAAGGCTCAAGCAGGTTAAATGACTGTTGCTCAAGGTCACAAAGCAAATTAAAAGCAAAACTGAGAGTACAGCCAGGTTAATCTTTTGATACTTTTCTTTCTTGAAATGATGCCTAAATCCAGTCCCATTTCCTTTGTGTCTTTTCACTACATGCTCTGAGACTATTATCTCATTTATCTCAGTACTCCAATGCTTCATGGCAAAAATCCAAACCTCTGCCACCCTCTCCCTGCCTCCCAGTGCTTATTTAGAAACATTCTTTGCATTAAAATAAACTATGTAACCACCAAATGCTTGAGATTGTTCCTACTATTTATGGGTGACAATTGGATCCATTAAGAAAGAAAAATGGGAAGATATCAGGGATTCCTGGAGTACCCAGTCAGTGATGATACAATTTTATGCAACAATATAATAAGGTCCAAGTTTTTCTCCTATTTCATCCAACCATAAGCAATTTAATATTAAGGTGTATCTCTCACTCCAGGAGTCAAAACGGCTTCTTTCACAGAGAAATCATTCTTCTCTCTAGCCAGCTCTCCATCATTAGTAACAAAAAAGATAATTTAGCAAATTTAGCATTTCTCTGTTATTTCATTCTTCAGGTTTGGGATATAGCAACAGTATGAAAGCCATACCTTTTGCATACTTTTTTCATCTGGAGCCAACAGATTGAAATTTGTTTCTTCCTCCTCTGGGGCTCTAGGTAGGTGGCAGAGTAGACAGAGGGATGGCCCAAGGATCAGGAATACTGGAGTTCAAATCTGATCTCAGAAACCTATATACTGTTTAGGTGACCTGGGCAAGTCACCTAACCTTTCTTAGCCTCATTTTTCTCATCTGTAAAATGAGGGTAATAATAACACCTATTTCTCTGGTTTGCTGTGAGGATCACATTAAATAATATTTCTAAAGTGTATCACAAATCTTAAGGCATTTTATATATTAAATATATATATATATATATTGTCATTGACATCATCAGTAGTAGCAGTAGTATTTAATTTTGGGAATCTCTTCCAAGCACCAGAAGTGAGATGTAGAAATGAAAAGGGAAATATGAGAAGCTCCAGTCTTAGGTATATGGCAAATATAATTTGTTAGAAGGAGATAGGAAGCTCCTTCAGAAATATGTGCAATAAAAAGCCAGGCTCAGGCTTAATACTAGATAACTATTGCTTCTATGTGCACATTACTATACTGACAGTTATTAAACTTTCTAAAGGAGCCAAACTTCCTCCTAGATGTGGCTTCTACGTGGAGACATTGATCTACCTTCCATCCATATTGATCTACATCGGACCCGTCCAGTTTGGGTGAATCATTGACAGTGATAATAGGATTAGGAGAACAGAAACTTTGTCACTGACAGGTAATTTGACAATTCAGTTCTACAAACACTTATGTAGCCTCTATTATACTCAAGAGGTAGAGTGGAGTGGGGGACAGAGAGTTTGTCTTACAGACAGGAAGATCTGAGTTCAAGTTCTGTCCTTGACACCTATTGGTTATTTTATCTTGGACAAGTTGCTTAACCTCTCAGACTTCCACTAAGTATCTTATTCATGGATCAGCAAGGAGGCAAAGTAAAATAAATGCCAGTATCTCCACCTAACTTCATTCAGTATTTCTTCAGAAGGATTCAAAAGACAGAATTTAGTTGAGAATGCTTTGTGAACCCCTTTGACGTTTTTGGTACTGACTCTTCTTGAACTCAGGCATCTTTTTTACTAAGTCTGAGAAAAATTCCCCCACCTTCTATGTTCTTCTTTGTAGTTAATTATGATTTGTGCATATCACTATGGGAGCAGGACTAAAATGTGAGGCAGGGAGCTGGCCACTCTTGTTCAACTTCTTTGTCAGTGACAAAGTTTGTTCCTGCTTTATACATATAAAAGGAATGCTTATTTGAATATTTCAGACACTAACGTAACTATATGCTAATATAGTTATATTATCTAACAATGTATATGTAATATACATATTGTATATGTATATACTATAATATAAAATTGTATACATACACTTATTATTGCTTAATTATAGCCATGAAGAGGATTGTTGAAATGATGTGGGGATCTTAATATTTTAGAATAGTGAGATGTTCAATAATTTTTACTAGGTATGGACTTTACCACATTTTGAATTAAAAAGTAATAACCAAAGACAGATTCTTAAAGGTGGTACTGTTTTAAATTTCTTTCAGATTAACTTCATGTTTCATGACTTCACCTAATGAATATCATCTTTATAAATGATATGGTTACTGGAAAATTTCTTTTTTTCTTCAACTATTCAAAATCAAACAAGAAAGAATGGTAATATGATTATTCCTAGAAAATAATTGTGGAATAAGCAAGGTTGGCAGCTAAGTGTCACAGTGGATCAAGTTCCAGGCTTAGAATCAGGAAGACTCAAGTTCAAATCTGACCTCAAACACTTACTAAATGTGTGTTTCTGGGCAGGTTACTTAACCCTGCTTGTACCAGTTTTCATTGGTAAAATGGGCTAGTGAAGGAAATTGCAAACATTCTAGTATCTTTGCCAAGAAAACCCCCAATAGGGTTACAAAGAATTGGACATGACTGAAACACTTGAACAGCAACAACAAAAGTGAAGTTTGTACATGAAAACATTTCTTTTTCTCTACCTCTGTGCCTCTGTTCCTTTTGCCTAGAATGCCTACTCCTTCCATATCTACCTATGGATTCCATTATCATTCATCAAACATCAGTTCCAATGATACCCACCTCAGGACTGTTGGGCCACTTTCTTTTTCTATAATATGATAATATGGTGGCAGAGTTTTGGGCAAGTGGTTAGAAGATATTAATAATCATACAGGTTTTAGGTATTGATACACGTTAACTTAACTAATGGTGCTCTAAGTGTGATTTTCTTATCCAGGGAGCAAAGATTTGACTTTTTGCTGAAGGAGCTGAATATTGAAAATCTGGATGGTCTCACTATAAGCTAAACTAGAAGAGAGAAGTTGCAGCTAAATGAAAGGAAGACTCATGCATACTCCTTGTGGAAACAAAGAAAGGAGTTATTGCTATGAGCATTATGATACACCCCAAGCCAATAAGAAAGACTCCGTGACATATTTGGTTATGTTTTCAGAACTAATAAGTATTAGGGAAAAAAGAGCACCATGAAAATAATTGTGACATTCATTAATATTGGTAATTGAGAATTGATTACTGAGAAACAGTGGAGATATTCTATGAAAATGTTGAAAAGTTCCACCAAATTAAGTCAACATGTATTGTGATAGTTGGTGCATTTAATACAAAAGCAGAAAAAGAGGGTGGGAAGAACTTGGTTTAGGGAGAAGGAATGAGAGAGATCCAAAAATTATAGATTACAAGGAAACATTACATCATAAGAAAAGTACTAGGTTCTTGATAATGGAACATAGCCAATAACCCCATAAAGAAGGGAATTGATTATATCTTAGCAGAAAAGAAAATACTTGTTATTGATATAGGAGTTATTCCTGAGTCAGCTATCCATGTCAGGGCTAAGGAATGAGAAAAGCATATGGAATATCATGAAATGACTTTGATGTAGGAAAAACACACTCAAGTCTGTAGCAGGGTTTCACCCCAAGAATGGGAGATTCAAACTCCATTTAGTCCAGAAGTAAGAAAAGAATTTTTTTGAAGTAGTGGTGGTTTTTGATAGTATAATAGCAGATGGAATAGTCTGGGGGCTAATTTAGGTAGCCCAAGGGATGATGGAAAAGCCCAGAGGCTAGTAGAGTAGCCTCTTTGGAACTGATAATATGGAGTAGCAGCTCTGCTATAGGGTGGTAGCTTCCTCTGAGCAGTGGAGCTACCACTACCTATGGATCAGGGTTAGTATATTTATTGGGGCTTGGTAGCTTAGCATCTCCTTTCCCAAACTCAGATGGAAGTATGTTTTGGGGTTTGCTGCCATAGGGAATAAGGAGCATGTTCAAGTCTGAGGAATTCTTCTGGAATGCCAGAGTCCCTAGTGCATAGGTTCCAAATTCCTCCATTGTCTACCTTGTCATCATTTGTCAGGGAGAGGTCTTGATAGCCTTCTACAGTGGGACCATGGGGAGGACATATGGTACACTGAGGACCAGTATAAGTAATTAATTATTTCTAAGAACATCATAAGCAATTAATAAAACTGAATAGGTACAAAACTAATGCCTAGCATAGAATGTTACTTATCTAGTACACAGAGTGGATAACTGAACAATCTAGTTAACTAATTCTGAAATTACAAGTTTTTCAGTTGTTATTTAACTAGTGCTAACTAGTGAGAAATGCAAAATTTCAGAGCACAAGGGTCCTGTTCCTATTACTATCCCTTTCTGCTCACTGCCAGCCCACATCAACTTTACTCTGAACTTTTAAATAAGTAACTACTTACAAGTAACACCTGACTTACTTGCAAAATGGAAAGGAATGACTATGAAAAGTTTAGAATATAGATGTATTTGTGGAAAGTTATAAAGTTATAAAGAAGAATACTCCATGATAATGAGTAGTATTACCTCATAAAGCAGAGAAAAACCAATGAAAGAAAAAAAACACCCTAATTTGCTGAAAATTTAGCAAATTATCCAACTAAGTAATGTCATCACAAAGGCATTCAAAGATCAAAATCAAAATATGACTAGGTTGAAATATAATGGAAAATATTTGTGAGATCCATTTTAAGAAACTGTTATATCAGTCAAGGAATGGAACAACTACCTTGAACTACTTTGGAATCTTGGATGTGGTTACAAAGGAGATATAAATGGCACTTACGAGAACAAAGAAGGGAAAAGAATTGAATTGGATGAAGTATATATAAAGGAGATCCATGATGGAACTGATATATTCACAGGTACATTCAAGGACCAATACACTAGATGTAGGAATATACTTGCCTCCTAAGAGGGCAAATGATGGGAGAGGACGATACCAAAGACATGGAAAATATCTCTTTATTAATATTGAAGCATAATAGTGTTGGGAATCCAGTGCTGAACTTGAAGTCTCTAAGACTTAAGTTCAATCCTACCCCTGCTGTTTATTAACTGTACGAAAATAAGCAAGTTGCTTAACCTCTCTGAGCCTCAGTTTACTCATCTGTAAAATGAGAGGTTAGATTTGATGGCCTCTAAGGTCTCAAATGAACTTTTATCATTTACTCTATCTTTGCCTTACCTCTCTAATACTCTCTTGGAACTCTAAATATATGATCCCATGAAAATGAAAAAAAGTGACCAAGAGAATACCAATAATGAGTGACCTATTTATATACTCTCACATCTATACAAAATCTTTATGAGAAACTTGTACATGCTTACATGAAGTGGGCATTCCTGGTAGAGGGGAGGTCTCATGATGATCCTTCTTGAAGATGGCATTATACTGATTATATAAGGCTCCAGAACATTACGGAGATTCCAATTATTCAAAGAAATTTAATCAGTCTATCCATACAGTAAAGACCTAATGGATGAAGAATGCCTGTCATCCATACTTTAAAATACATTTGGATAGACAGTCAATAGAGTTTGTATATTGATATGTATGTTTAGGATAGATGGTACAGATGGACAGCAACTTGGGTCCAGAAATGAATTAGAGGAAAGTAGAAGGCTGAATTGCCTTTAGGAAAATGTATAGCTCCTTTATTGATGCCAAGCTTACCATGAAGTAAAAACCCATCATTTAAATACTAACATTTTAACAGCATTGCTCTATGACAGACATGGAATTCAAGTGTCTTCAAATAATGAACAATGAGTAATACATGGGAAGCAAATGATAGGCATATGATAAGTATGAGCAGGTTACAAGGTTACATTGCATAATCAATGATGAACTCTGAAGAATAGAAATAAAATACATCATCATGCAATTATATATTAGAAAGAGAAAATTAATTGCTCTCATGGCAAGAATGAGAGATGAACCTCCATCAGATGAGTAATATTTGAGCTGTCATTTTTCTCATCCGTTCATGTACAACTTCAACAAGTAGGGATTAGTCCTGTTAAATTAAGCAGCCCACTAGGGCTCTGACGGTGGGAAGGTCACTATCCTACTGTTTGGAGATTTTCTATGACAGCAATAGGAGTAAAATGTATTACAAAAGAATGATATGATAAAAAGAGGAGATGAATCAGTCTAATGGCAAGAAGGAAAACCAACACATAGTGGATTAGAATGTTCCACTAGTACCATCAAAATGTGAGAAAAGTGAGGGAGGTCTTTCAACCATGTTGGTGGATCCTTTGCAAAAATTTTTGGAGAATATGGACAAGAATTATACAGCATGACAAGCATTTTTAAAGAGGACATCCCAAGTGATAAAGCCTTAGCTAAATTTGAATAATTCAGTCTTAAACTCCTTGAAAATGAAAATGCATGTATATCCCTCCAATTACTAACCCAGTATTCAGCAGATTTTTACTTAATTATTGAATGAACAAATATGTTTTCATCATATGGTTGTTGAGTTGTTTCAGTTGTATCTGACTCTTCATGACCCCATCTGGGGTTGATTATCTTGGGAAAGATACTGGAGTCATTTACCATTTCCTTCTCCAACTCATTTTACAAATGACGAAATTGAGGAAAATAGAGTTAAGTGACTTGCCTAGAATCATACGACTAGTTCAGTGTCTGAGACTGGATTTGAAATCAGGTCTTTCTGATTCCAGTCTTGGTAATCTATTATACTACCTCCCTCCCTATCAGTACATTGTTTAATTATTAACAAATCTTTATGGATAAAAAGATCTATGCTACTATTTCTTTTTATAGTTTGAAACATTGAGAAAAATATCATATGAACTCAAAGAAAATGTACCTTTTCCCTTCATTTGAAATCAACTTCTCTAGTAGTACAAGTCTTTTGTTCCTCTTGATTTGCCTTTATCCCTCTGGCATCACAGGGCAACTTATTTTTTTCTAGGTAACTTAAATCAATTTCCTCATACCTTAAAAAATTCTGTTTAGAATTGACACTTAAGTACTGGTTCCAAGGCAGAAAAGCAGTAGGGGTTAAGCAAATGGAGTCAAGTGAGTTGCTTAGGGTCACACAGCTGGAAGTGTCTAAGGTCAGATTTGAACTGAGGACCTCCCATCTCCAAGTTAGGTACTCTCTCCACTGAGTCACCTAGATACTCCTTCCTCATCCCTTTTTTCTTTTTCTTATATTGTATTCCTTTTATTTTTCCAAATTACATGTCAATACAATTTCTTAATATTCATTTTCTGATATTTTACAATCTGTGTTCTCTCTTCCCCTTCTACACCCTCCCCCAACCTCCCCAAGAAGACAGGTAATATGATATAGGTTGTTCATCTTTCCATTCTTGTCATATTGTGAAAGAAAACACATATTGCTTACATGAGACAAAAATTCATGTAGGCAATAAAATAAAGACTTGTGTATTTCAGTGCATCCAGATTCAGTCTATTCTTTCTTTGGAATTGGATATTCTTCTTTTGTCCTGGATCTTTGCCTTATTGATGATAGTTTTCATTCACAGTTGATCAAGATACATTATTATTGCTGTGTACAATGGTTTCCTGGTTGTGCTTCCTTCATTTTGCAATCATTTCATATAAGCCTTTCTAGTTTTTTTGTGATCATCTTGTTTGTCATTTCTTATGGTGCAATAGTATTCCATTACAAGCATATACCACAACTTGTTTAACCTTTACCCCACTGATGAAAGTCCTTACCTCATCCCTTTTTGAGAAGACTCAGGAGGATTTTTTTTTGTTTTCTCTGGAGAATGCTGAATAGAACCAAAACGTTCCTGTAAAATACCTCACAGTCACACAAGCCATGTAGTGTGAAAACCTAGACACTGAGATTAGAGGGAATGATGTTGAGATGATAACACTGACCTGGGCTACAGTGCTCTGATATTATGGAGCTTTAGGCAAGCTGCCTGACTTCTCCTGGCCTCAGTTCCTTCATTCATGAAATAAGAGTGGCTAGGTTCAAGCATCCTTTTTTTGTTTTTGCTTTTTGTTTTTTGCTCTGGTTTTCTACTAAGATTGTTCTGTGAGCCATTCACTTGTAGCTAATACTGCTGCAGACCTATCTCACTATGTCATCAAAATAGGATTTTCTGATCTCAATCATGACATTTTCACACTATTTAGAGGTCAAATGAACTTGTACTAGTCACTCACCTCTACATTCGTACTCAAATCCCTGCTACCATAGAGGGAGTCAAAGAAATGACCAGGATAAAAATTAATCATGAGTAATGACCCACAGCATGAAGAAAAAAGCCTACACTGAAAGAAATCATTGGATAAATCAAATCATTTATCCATTCATCTCAGTTTCAATTCTCAAAATTATTTGGTTGGTTCTATAAACCTACTTGATAACAGCTCAGTCAAAAAGAAGTTGATATTTTTTAGAAACATTTATTCAAGAAACAACAGAGTCTTAGGTACTGAACTTTGAGAGTTTGGAGACTACAATTCTTTGCCAGACTCCAGCAGTGCCAATATGGGTAGTTTTGGATTGTCCATGTCTCTGAAAAAAAAGAACTCCTATCTACTAGATAGGTAGTATTCATTGCTGAAGAGTATGTGGGTTCTCATTTTCCTCATCTGTTTATGTATAGCTTCAAGAAGTAGGGATTTGTCCTGTTAATTAAATAGTCTTCACTAGGGCTCTGAGGGCAGGAAGGTCACTATTCTACTGTCTGGAGGTTTTCTGTGTCAGCAACAGAATCCAAAATAGAAGCAAGAATTCCTGACTTGCACTCTCCTATGTTCACATCTAGGGCAGCATAATTTTTCCTCCTTCAGCAAAGGGAAACACCCTGAAATTAGGATGCAAGTTATGTTCATGCATGTGCAAGGAATGAGTGCTCAGCTGGAACACTTGCATAGCCTATTTCCCAAGTGCTTTCACAGTTATTCTCTTTCTTGTTATCATCAATACCCTTAATAACAGCACAACTTTCATAGAGATCTCATGTTTGCAAAGCACTTTAGAAACACAATCACATTTTATCTGTGATACTGTATAGAATTCTATGAGTTAGGTATTATCATAGCCATTTTATAGATGAGAAAATTGGAGGTCATAGAAGTGAAATGATTTGCCCAAGGTCACACAGCTAGAGCTAGAGGCAGAATTTGAACTCAAGTACTCATAAATGCAAGCCCAGATTTCTGTTGACTGCAAGTTGCTTCCTATTTAAAGGTAAATGAGCAGTGTGGAATTATGCTCAGAGAGGTCTAAAACTGTGGATACTTTTTGACCCAGCAATACCATTGTTAAGCCTCTTTTCCACGGAGATCAGGGGAAAGTGAAAGCATATATGTTCTAAAATATTTATAGGAGATCTCTTTTTGGTCACAAAGAACTAGAAATTGAAGATATGTCCATTAATTGAGGAATGGCTGAACAATTGTGGCATATGATTGTGATGGAATATTACTGAACTGTAAGAAATCTTCAGCATGTTAATTTAAAAAATACAAAGACTTGTTTGAAACTGAAAAGTGAAATCATCAGAACCAAGAAAACATTATATGCAGCTACAGAATCAATATTTGAAGAATTACTTGTGAATATCCATCCCAAAGAAAGAACTGATAAATAGAAATATAAAAGACATAGTTTAAATATCCATCTTTTTTGCCATCTCTAGTGTGGGTAGGTGAGGGAAGAAGGAAGGTATCTGGGAATTTTAATGTAACAAACAAACAGAGAAATTAATCAAATTCTAAATAAAGACAGAGAAAGAGGTAAAGGAGAAGTGATTTTCCCCATTTGACAGAAGGGGGAAATTGAAGCACAGAGAAAGTTAGTGACCCATGGAAATAAAAAAACAAAATTTTGAGCAAATTCAGTCTCTTGATCTTATCACTAGAATGTGCCATGTTCTCTATTTTTACTGCTAAACAAAGTGATTAGTCAATCCTTATTGTTGGCTCTTGATTGTTTTTCTAACAGATACAGGTCAATAGCATAGGGACTCCCAGGTGAGGAAGCTTTCTCCACCAATCCAGACTGGCAATTATTCTCCAACTTTGAGTTTTAGAAAGTTGCTTAGAAGCACTCCAGAAATTAAGTGACTTGCCCTGGGTCATAATCCTACATTTATCAGAGGCAGGACTTGAACACGAGTTTTGTAGTCTGTAAGCTTTGTTCTCCATCCACTCTTCACTTCCTCTCCATCTCCAGATATTCTAATAAGCAGTTGCTGTTATTTGTCCATCATTTTTGAAGAGGGCCAATGACACTGCAGGGTGATATATTGATTTGCCCATGAGTTTTATGTGAGTTTTATGAAGTCAACCATCAGCCTCACTCTCTCTTTCAGAGTCATCAAAGTCCAGAGGCAAGAAAAAACTCAGAATGACTGGTTATGGTCAAGGATGGAGTGGATGACATCCATATTTTTGACTCTGACCAAATTCTAAGTGCTCTACAAGGCCTCTTTCAGCTCCCTGGAATAAATTATTCTCATTCCCCCATTCCACTGGGGAAAATCTTCACATGCTTGGGGTAGATATCCTCTCACTCACTATTATGTTTATGTCTCATCAATTACCCTCAACCCGGATTAGCCTATTGTCTAGAAGATTTTACTGGGATGTAGCTACTGCACATACTACAATTTGTTGGAGTAATAGGTGAGAGTTGGGTGACAGGTGGATACCAAAGGTGAATAAACAGCTTTGAAAAGGGATCAGCAAGTCTTCATACCAGAGTTACTAGTTTTCCTTGAACACCTAAACATCTTCTAATAAGTAGTACAGGGATGGTAGGACCACAAAGCCCTGTCATCCTTAATGACAGAACATGATCAAATCAGAAAGGATAAAGATTTAGTTTCTTAGGAGAGAGGGACAACCCAGGTGGACCCAGACCTTTTGTCTCATACATCAGTATATCTACTACAAAAGAATAAAGACTGCAATAGAGCTTCCAGTTTGGTGAAAAGGCATGATTATATACTCAGATGATGACATTGAAAGTTTCTGGATGTGTAAGAATGAAATATTCTCTTCAGAGAAAGCAGGGCTGCCTAAGCGGATCTGCAATGCTTAAGACCTCTGAATGTCTCTGATCTGTCCAGATTAATTGTCCAGGGCTGTATGTGGTATGCAGGGAGTACCAGCACCTTGACATGCAGGTTTCCCAAGACATTTTCAGGGCTGCTCATCCATTTATTTTTTTTAACATTTAATAATATTTATTTTTTAGAAAAGTTATCATGGTTACACGATTCATGTTCTTACTTTCCCCATCACCCCCCGCCATACGCCCCAATAGCCGATGCGCATTTCCACGGGTTTTAGCATGTGTCATTGATCAAGATCTATTTCCAAATTGTTGATAGTTGCATTGGAGTGGAGGTTCAAGTCTACGTCTCGAAGCATGTCCGCTGCAACCCATGTGTTCAAGCAGTTGCTTTTCTTCTGTGTTTCCATTCCTGCAGTTCTTCCTCTGAATGTGGGTAGCATTCTTTTCCATAAATCCCTCAGAATTGTCCTGGGTCATTGCATTGCTGCTAGTACAGAAGTCCATTACATTCTATTTTACCACAGTATATCATTCTCTGTGTATAGTGTTCTTCTGGCTCTGCTCCTTTCACTCTGCATAAATTCCTGGAGGTCTTTCCAATTCACATGGAATTCCTTTTAGCACAATAGTATTCCATCACCAGCATATACCACAATTTGTTCAGCCATTCCCCAATTGAAGGACATACCCTCCTTTTCCAGTTCTTTGCCACCACAAAAAGCGCAGCTATAAATATTTTCCTACAAGTCTGTTTATCTATGATCTCTTTGGAGTACAAACCCAACAATGGTATGGCTGGATCAAAGGACAGGCATTCTTTTATAGCCCTTTGAGCATAGTTCCAGATTGCCATTCAGAATGATTGGATCAGTTCACAACTCCACCAGCAATGCATTAATGTCCCAATTTTGCCCCATCCCCTCCAACATTCATTACTCTACTCTTCTATCATTTTAGACAATCTGCTAGGTATGAGGTGATACCTCAGAGTTGTTTTGATTTGAATTTCTCTAATTATTAGAGATTTAGAACACTTTCTCATGGGTTTGTTGATACTTTTATTTCTTTATCTGAAAATTGCCTATTCATGTTGCTTGCCCATTTACCAGTTGGGGAATGGCTTGATTTTTTATACAATTGATTTCACTCCTTGTATATTTAAGTAATTAGACCCCTATCAGAGTTTTTTGTTATACAGAATTTTTCCCAATTTGTTGTTTCTCTTCTGATTTTGGCTGCATTGTTTTTGTTTGTACAAAAGCCTTTTAATTTAATATAATCACCATCATTTATTTTACATTTTGTAATTTTCTCTAACTCTTGCTTGGTTTTAAAATCTTTCCTTTCCCAGAGATCTGACAAGTAAACTATTCTGTGTTTACTTAATTTACTTATAGTTTCCTTCTTTTTATTCAAGTCATTCACCCATTCTGAATTTATCTTGGTGTAGGGTGTGAGATGTTGATCTAAACCTAATATCTCCCATATTGTTTTCCAAATTTCCCAGCAGTTTTTGTCAAATAGTGGATTTTTGTCCCAAAAGCTGGGTTCTTTGGGTTTATCATACACTGTCTTGCTGACATCACTTACCCCAAATCTATTCCATTGATCTGTCTCTTAGCCAGTACCATACCATTTTGATGACTGCTGCTTTATAGTATACTTTAATTTCAGGTACTGCTAGGCCAGCTTCCTTCACATTTGTTTCATTATTTCCCTTGATATTCTTGATTTTTTGTTCTTCCAAATGAACTTTGTTTTAGTTTTTTTAATTCAGTAAAAAAGTTTTTTGGGAGTTTGATAGGTATGGTGCAAAATAGGTAAATTAATTTAGGTAGAATGGTCATTTT
Organism: Gracilinanus agilis; assembly: GCF_016433145.1. Classification (NCBI taxonomy): domain Eukaryota; kingdom Metazoa; phylum Chordata; class Mammalia; order Didelphimorphia; family Didelphidae; genus Gracilinanus; species Gracilinanus agilis. Next base: position 457,777,328 of record NC_058132.1, read on the forward strand.
TATTATGTTAGCTTGTCCTACTCATGACCAATCAATGTTTTCCAATTGTTTAGATCTAGTTTTAATTGTTTGGAAAGTGTTTTGTAATTGTTTTCATATAATTGCTGTGTTTGTTTTGGTAGATAGATTCCTAAGTATTTTATATTGTCTAGGGTGATTTTAAATGGTGTTTCTCTTTCTACCTCTTGCTGCTGTGATGTGTTGGAAATGTATAGAAATGCTGATGATTTGTGTGCATTTATTTTGTATCCTGCAACTTTGCTAAAGTTGTTGATTATTTCTACAAGCTTCTTAGTTGATTCTCTAGGATTTTTTAAGTAGACCATCATATCATCTGCAAAGAGTGATAGCTGCTTAGTCTCCTCCTTGCCTATTTTGATACCTTCAATTTCTTTTTCTTCTATAATTGCTACTGTAAGTGTTTCTAGTACAATGTTAAATAATAGGGGTGATAATGGGCTTCCTTGTTTCACTCCTGGTCTTATTGGGAAGGCTTTTAATTTATCCCCATTGCATATGATGCTTGTTGATGGTTTTAGGCATATACTGTTTATTATTTTTAGGAAAGGTCCTTCTATTCCTATACTTTCCAGGGTTTTCAATAGGAATGGGTGCTGTATTTTGTCAAAGGCTTTTTCAGTATCTATTGAGTTAATCATGTGATTTTTGTTTGTTAGATTGTTGATATGGTCAATTATGTGGATGGTTTTTCTAAAGTTGAACCATCCTTGCATTTCTGGTATAAATCCCATCTGATCATGGTGGATGATCCTCTTGATCACTTGTTGGAGTCTCTTTGCTAGTATTCCATTTAAGATTTTTCCATCTATTTTCATTAGGAAGACTGGTCTGTAGTTTTCTTTCTTTCTCTTTGATCTACCTGGCTTTGGAATCAGTACCATATTTGTGTCATAAAAGGAATTTGGTAGGACTCCTTCTTTGCTTATCATATCAAATAATTTGTATAGTATTGGGATTAGTTGCTCTTTGAATGTCTGATAGAATTCACTTGTGAATCCATCAGGCCCTGGTGATTTTTTCTTAGGGAGTTCTTTGATGGCTTGTTCAATTTCTATTTCTGATATGGGATTATTTAGGTATTCTATTTCTTCTGCTGTTAATCTAGGCAGTTTATATTTTTGTAAATATTTGTCCATATCTCCTAAATTGTTATATTTATTGCCATATAATTGGGCAAAATAGTTTTTAATGATTGCCTTAATTTCCTCTTCATTAGAGGTGAGATCTCCCTTTTATCTTTGATACTGTCAATTTGGTTTTCTTCTTTCCTTTTTTTTTTATTAGATAGACCAGTACTTTGTCTATTTTATCTGTTTTTTCAAAATACCAGCTTCTAGTCTTATTTATTAATTCAATAGTTCTTTTACTTTTGATTTTATTAATTTCTCCCTTGATTTTTAGTATTTCTAATTTAGTTATCCTCTGGGGATTTTTAATTTGCTCGGTTTCTAATGTTTTACGTTGAATGCCCAATTCATTAATCTCTGCCCTCCCTAATTTGTTAATATATGCACTAAAGGATATAAATTTCCCCCTGAGTACTGCCTTAGCTGCATACCACAAAGTTTGGTAGGATTTCTCATCATTGTCATTCTCTTCAATGAAATTGTTGATTGTTTCTATGATTTCTTCTTTGACTAACTTGTTTTGGAGAATTATATTATTTAATTTCCAATTAGTTTTTTATTTATCTGTCCAGGTGCCCTTACTAATTATTATTTTTATTGCATTATGATCTGAGAAGGTTACATTTATTATTTCTGCTATTTTGCATTTGTTTGCAATGTTTCTATGCCCTATTACATGGTCAATCTTTGTGAATGTACCATGTGCAGCTGACAAGAATATGTATTTGTTTTTGTTCCTTTTATTTTCTGATTTTCAAAGTGTCCTGACTGATGGGACACCGATCTGTTCCCCCTCACCCAGAGTCTGGAATTGGAGATCCCCTCAGGCCATCCGATTGTCCAACATGTGAAGCAGGCACCCTTTAACAAAGACCTGGAGTTTGTTGGCTTTTGCCAGTACGCGTCATGGACTCTGTTGGAGAGCAATCTTCCAGAGTAGGCGATCGTTGGTTTTGTTGGTTTAATGAGGTTGCAGTTTCTGTAGCAAGTGAGATTTTTACAGGGTGAGGTTGCTACCCTCATGCCCAACCCTCCTCCTTTTTCAGCCGGGCTTGGGACCGACCTTGGCGGAGCTTCTCCACATATCTATTATATCTAATTTTTCTAGGACTTCATTCACCTCTCTTATAACTTTTTCATTTATTTTTTGGTTTGATTTATCTAGATCTGAAAGAGGAATATTTAGATCTCCCACTAATATGTTTTTACTATCTATTTCCTTCTTGAGCTCTGACAGTTTCTCCCTTATCAATTTTGATGCTATGCCATTTGGTGCATACATATTGAGCACTGTTATTTCCTCATTGCCTATACTGCCTTTTACTAGGATGTAATAACCTTCCCTGTATTTTTTAATCATATCTATTTTTACTTTGGCTTTGTCAGAAATCAAGATTGCCACTCCTGCCTTCTTCTCATTTGAAGCCCAAAATATTTTGCTCAAGCCCTTTACCTTAAACCTGTGTATGTCCACCTGCCTCATATGTGTTCTTGTAGACAACATATGGTAGGATTTTGGTTTCTAATCCACTCAGCTGTTTGCTTATGTTTTATGGGTGAGTTCATCCCATTCACATTCAGAGTTAAAATTATCAGTTGTGTATTCCTCATCATTTTGGTATCCTCTCTTAGTTCTACCCCTTCTTCTTACACTATTTCCTTTTAAACCAGTGGTTTGCTTTAATCCAGTAAGCCTTGTCCCCTCCCTTTATTTACTTCCATTTCTATCCCCTCCCTTATTATTCCACTCTTTTTATTTTTAAGGATAATGAATTCCCTCCCCGTTCTTCTCCCTTCTCTTTTTTGACCTCCCTACTCCCCTGTTCCCCTTGGTTTATCCCTTCTGACTTTCTCAGTAGGGTTAGATAGATTATCCAAATGGATATAGCTACTCTTCCCTCTCAGGGTTAATTCTACTGAGGGTAAAGTTTAAATATTACCTCTTAATGCTCTCTTCCTCTTCTTCTTATAATAGTATTCATCCCTTCCCCTTCCTATGTCCTCTTTGTGTGTAATAGAATATCCTATTTTTTTATTCATTCAAGTTTCTCTTGGTGACCTCTACTATTCACCACCCTCTTTTCCACCCCCATATCGTCTTAGACCATTTAGTACTCCAACCTCTCCCTATGAATTATTCTTCTGATTACTATAATAGTGAATACTATAATAGGGAATAGAGTTCACTACAGAGAATTATACATAGCATTTCTCCACATAGGAATACAGATAATTAGATCTTACTGAGGCCCTTAAAAAGGCAAATTTAAAAATTATGAGTTTTCTTTCTTTCCCCTCTGTTTCTTATTTACCTTTTCATGTTTCTTTTTTTGTGGTTGGATATCAAACTTTCCATTTAGTCCTGGTCTTTTCTGTGCAAATACTTGGAAATCTTCAATTTTGTTGAATGCCCTTACTTTCCCCTGGAAGTATATCCTCAGTTTTGATGGGTAGGTTATCCTTGGTTGTAGAACCAGTTCTCTTGCCTTTCTGAATATCATATTCCCAGCCTTGTGGTCTCTTAGTGTGGAAGCTGCCAGATCCTGTGTGATCCTGATTGGTGCTCCTTGATATTTGAATTGTCTCTTTCTGGCTTCTTGTAGGATTTTTTTCTTTTACTTGGAAGCTCTTGAATTTGGCTATTATATTCCTAGACCTTTTCAGGGTCTAGGGTAGAGAGTGATCTATGGATCCTTTCAATGTCTATATTGCCCTCTTGTTGTAGAACTTCAGGGCAGTTTTGCTGAATAATTTATTTTAGTTATGAGTCCAAATTTTTATTAATTTCTGCTTTTTCAAGAAGAAAAGTGATTCTCAAATTGTCTCTTCTAGACGTGTTTTCTTGATCTGTCTATTTCTCATTCAGTTATTTCAAGTTTCCTTCTATTTTATCTGTCTTTTGACTTTACTTTATTTGTTCTTGCTGTCTTGAGAGGTCATTAGCTTCTAATTGCTCAATTCTAGCCTTTAGGGACTGGTTTTCCTTTTCCATGTGGTCATTTCTAGTGTTCAATTTACTTATCAGTTCATTTGATTTCTGAGCCTCATTTTTCAATCGCAAAATTCTGCCTTTTAAACTGTTATTTTCTTGCCAGATCTCTTCCATCTTTCTCATCATCTCAGATTTGATCTCTTCAAGGGCTTGTGACCAGTTTTCATTTTTTGGGAAGGTTTGGATCTGATTATTTGTTTATTCTCCTCTGGTATTTGCTCTGTTGTCTGGATTTTCTCTGTGTAAAAGTTGTTGAGTGTTAAAGATTTCTTCGTGTTGATCTTTCTCTTTTGGGGTTCTTGTGAATGGCTTGCCATTGTGAGCCTAGTGCCCTCTCAGGTTTATCCTCACACCCAGGGTCTCTCTGCACTCTTTATGCTCCTGAGGTCTCATATCTAGTTGTTCTCAGGGTCAAGCCTTCTAGTGGCCCCCTTGCTTGTTCCTCTGCCCGAAGCTCCTTTAACAGTCTCAGGGAGCTGCTTCCATAGTCATGCTCCCCTCTGCACTGGGTCCCCACCCAAGGTCCGCACCTGAGCTCAAGGTCTTTTTTCAAAGTCCACGTGTTCTTTAGCCTCTTGGGGTCTTAAGTCTTGCTGCTCTCTGGAGCAGGCCCTGGTGTTCCCTGGTGGCTATCAAGGATTTAATGAATGCCCCAAAATTGCTCTAACTCTTTTGAGCTGGCTTTGGCACTGTAGGTGGTGTGGGGGGAGGGGGTTGCTCAGTTCACATTTTAGTGAGAGCTGTTTCACCCCCTTATAGAATGGAAATGCCCCAACTCCATGTACCTTCAATGCTGCCCCTTGTTGTGGGATCCCTTTGTTCATCTGGATTTGTTTTTATGTCTTCTTGAGGAGTCCTATATGTGTCGGTTAGGAGAGGTTAAGCAAGCTGCTTCTACTCTGCTGCCATCTTAACCCAGAAGTCTGCTCATCCATTTCTGGTGTCCAGCTGCCACCCAACTCTCATCTGTGACTCCAAGAAGCTGGAGCATATGTAGGAACCACACTCCAGTAGAACAATTTTGGCAGACAAGATAAAGAGCATTGAGGGTAACCAACAGACCTCAAGTCCATCAGAGACTTAAGGAGATGTATATCCCAAGCATGTGAAGACTGCATCCAATAGAAGGGGCAGACAAGAACAATTTGTGGCAGCTAAAGCAGATGCTAAGAGGGCTTAAATCTTGGTCAGATATAAAAGACACCAAGGTCACCCAGACCGTTGACTTTTGCTTTGTCACTGAATATCAATTCCTAAAAGAGAAAGTGAGGCTGAGGACTTTGTGCAACTCTGCCTCACTGAAACTCAATTCATTCATAAGTTAAGACATCACCCTGTGATGTCACTGATCCTCTTGGAAAACAGAGGGCAAATAACAACTGCCCAGATAAAAGTCTTTAATCTATCAAGGGTCTATAGTAAAGTGATTCCTCAGCTACCTTTTTATTTCTCCTCTTTGATGTTCCATCAGCATCCCAAACTCAGCAGATACAAAGCAGAAGTTATCATCTTCCTTCTATATTTCTCCCTCACTAAAACCTCCCTGTTTCTGTTGTGGACCTCTGCACCATCTTAGTCACTCATATTTGAAACCATGACAACACCCCTGCTTCTTCATTCTCCTTCTACAATCCACAAGCATTCTAATTCCACAATTTCTATTCTTCCTACCTTACTCTCTTCCACATATGTTATCACCCTACCTCAAGCCCTTTTAATCACTCACTCGTACTATAATAATAGCCTCACAATTACTCTACCTGCCTCCAGTCTCTCCCTTCACCAATGCAACCTTTATACCCCTTCCAAGAAAATTTCCTCATAAATAGGTCTGATAATGCTATTTAATGTTATTATAAACTTGGCTCTCTATTACCTATAGGATAATTTATAGCCTGACATTTAAGTTTCTCCATATATAGCTCAAATATAACCTTTCCATGATTGCTGCTTGTGTTTCCTTCCATTTACATGCTCTCTATTCTATTCAAGTTGGTACACACTTTCTTCTCTTTCATCTTGTCCAGCACTCTCTTGTCTCTGATAAAGTTAGACAGATCATTCATCATACTTGAAATGAAGTTCTTCAAGTCTCATCTAGTGTTCTCTCTCTTCCAGGAAGGCTTCACTGATTCTTCTTCAGGTTCCTTGCTCACAAGATAACCAAGAAGAGGAGGGTTAGCAAAAATGAGCTCACCAAGAATAGCTGTAGACATGTACTGCCTATGCAATTCTTTAATTATACTTCTCAAAGACAAAATAATCAAACAAGTCATAGCAGCTTCTTCCTTAAGGATATTTCTGAGATCAGCATCATTGACTTTCAGATGCTGCTCAAATTATAAGTAAAACTCTGGTATTATGTAAACCATGGAAAGATGGTAAGGAACCATCTCAGGAAGCAGGAAAAAAATTTGAACACTACCCCCATCTCAATTCAGAAGCCTAAGTGATGCCCAAGACTGCCTCCAAAGTCCATGTAAAACGTTATGTGTCCATTTAGACCTCAGGACCCTTCATAGGGAGGCAAAATGGCTAGTTTACTTTAAAAAAAGAAAAAAAAACACAACTTAGCTACCTCATTTGGAAGCAATTTTTCCCTTCTCAGATATTCTTTTAATACTTTGCCTGAGTACCTTCTTTAACCTGCACATTCTAACTATCATTATTATTTATATACATAGCATATTCCTGTATTAGACTGAAAGCTCCTTGAAAATAGAGAAAATACTATTTTTATCACTGTATCTCCCAGCCTTCATACAATTCCTTGCAAATAGTAGTATTTGTTGGATTAAATTGTTCATCGATTAACCTTGTAGAAGAGCTTTCTAGCCTGTCAGGATTCCCCAGAGTTACCAGTTGGCCCCCATTCTATGTTTAGACCAATATGACACTATTTACCATTAATCATGATCAGAGTACTACTCAAGAAGAAGTCAAGTACCTACACTAGTTGATCATAAATCTGAAGTATGAGAACTAAGAGTCAGCTGTTGATTGAGAAGATAACCCTGATAAGGAGATGGGACAAAAGGGATGAGAACAACTGTATATGGAATTGTAAAGAAACAAGAGGGATTTTTCAGGTCCTGAAGAGTCTAGGAAATTGGATGGTTTTTGGAAGGGAATCTCCAAGAAATTTAAGATTCAGAAAAATAACAACACAGAACAAACTAAATGAGACTGTCGAGTTTTGGGGTCACTGAGCCAGTAGAAATATATTTAGAGCAGATCTGAGAAGAGAGTTAAAGAGTGCAGATCCCCACAAGAGGTGTTGACAGAGAGCTCATTTCAGTAAAGAGGATAGAGTGATAAAATACCATAACCAGAAGAAAACTATTAAAAGTTATTAATGAATTACATGGGATCAAGCAAATGTAGGGATAGCTTTCTTTTAATTAAGCCTAGAAGAGTTAATTAAAGCCTAGAAGAGTTAATTTGGAGCCAAAACAGGAAAGGAAATCTTTTCTCCAGGGACCTACACAAGCCAACTGAAAAAGGGTTCAGTATGGGCCTCAGGAAAGGGTAGGAGGGAAAAGATAATGATCTTAAAGGTCAGGGCAAGAAGATGACACTCATAACTGGAATAGAAGTAAAATAAAGCCCAGAAGGAAGATTTTAAAGCTCAAAACTATGCAAAATTAATTGAATAATATAGGATTTTATACTTGATTTTATTGTATGTACTTTGTTCCCAAGATGATAATGATTACACTAGGACCTCATTTAAAATGACCAATTCCTTCCAAGACCCTTTGTGTAACATGAAAATAATGTATAATCACAAGCCTCATTATTTAATCATTTTTTCTTATGTAAGTATACTTAGGCAAGTTTACAATTTTTCTTAGGCTTCTTTGAGCTACCAGCATCACTACTCTTATTCTTTGGAGTCATTATTAATAATTAGATAATGGTAATAAAACAAAGAGAAGCATTGCTCTGATATGGACATAGCTTGTTATGAGACAGAACTCTGAACAAAGACTGATATGGAAGCTAATTTCTGGTCCCCCAATATATAGTAACTTACATTAATGCTTCTCAGAGCAAGAATGAAAATGATTGGGTGAATTGCTACAAAACTACACTGCTTGGGGAAATGATGTGGAATTTAAGAGGTTTTTTCCTGCCTTTTTTATAGCTAGTCCCATATATCTGAACTTGCATGTGTAGAGTTCATGTAAAAAGAGATCCTATTGTATTTGAGCATTTGAAAAGTTTCTAAGAGGCCTGCATTTTGATAGAAGTTAAGCCAGCTCCTTGAGGGCAGAGACTTTTAATTTTTGTTTTTGTGTCCTCAGTGCCTAATGCAAAAAGTGCACATAGTAAGTCATCAAGAAATGGATTGTATAAAGTTTATTGGTTGAATATTCCCGGAAAAAAGGAAATGGATTGTAGGTAAATTTATATGGTATAGGCACAGTAGGAAAGAAGTTCTACTGAAGAAATAAAAACAAAGACCAAAAGCTCAGGGACATAATATCTAAAGTATAACCGTGGTTTGTAGTTGTGTGGTTTAGCAGGAAAGTTAACAACTTCCTTTTGGAGAGTTTACACTTTCTAGGAATGAGGCCACTATTTCTGAGCTCCTTCCTTCAGACATCCCTATGGATATGATTTTTCTTTTTAGGCAACAACTTTTTTTTTTACCTTCAAGAAGGAGAGGAGTTCCTTTGAAGCTGAAGGAGGAGAAAACAGAGGGAAAATGTGTTTGCCTTAGTCCAACTGCTTCATAGGGTATTAGAAAGTTTCTCCATCTTTCACTTCCTAAAACTATTGCTTATTCTTTTCCCAGGAGAATCCAAAATTGCACAGATTCATGTGGTTTACTCTTCTTTCCTAATTTTGGGAGTCATATATTATTATCAATAAAGTCACTTAAATCAACTTTAAGCCCCCAGGTGCTGGGGAAAGGGGACTAGAGAGATCTGAAAGGACAATCTCCTTGTCTTTCCCTTTGTTTCCCAGGAAAAACATCTTTCTCCAATGTATCAATACAGTTCCCCCAAGGAAACACCCACATACATGTAATGATATTGTAGAGAAACTGGTTTCTTTTTTGAGAATAGTTAGCCAATAGAGGAAATGAATAATTTTTTTAAAATTAAAGGCTGTGAAGTAGTCAATGAGAGAGGTAGTACAAAGGAGGGAACTATTGCCTTGTGTGAGATTTCAGTTTTCTCTCTTTTTTTTCAGATGGCAAAAGAGATAGTTATCTTTTCAAACATTGATGGCCACAACCTCAGAGTTCCCAAGGTTCAGATACAGGAGTCATCAGGATCATCTCTGCCAGTAGACATCATCTCTAACCACTGTTGGTAGTAGAGAGCGGAAAGTTTCTAATGAAAAGATGAAATGGAAACTTGACTGAAGGAATCGTGGGGACATTACATCCAGTTTTTATGCCTCCATTGTGTGTGTGTGGAATTACTTGCGTTTCTGTGCATGGAAAATGTGCAACTGCTGCACTGATGGCTATGAAATAACGTAACTCTCCTTGCTTTTACATAGCACCTTAAGGTTATAAAGTTCTTTTTACAGCCACCTGTTACGATAGGGGCAGTGCATGTATTATCGGTTCCATTTCATAAATGTGGAAACTAAGGCTCAGAGGGAGGAAATAACTGTTCAGTGATCCATCACACAGGAAGTGACAGCTCAGAGTTGAAAAGAACTCCATATAGTTGAACAGCAAGTATGTATCTACTTAAAAACCCCAATACAAATACAATATTTTTTCAGACAGCAGACTCAGATTCAGCCATTATTTCCAATATAGTGTGTGCCACAGCAGGGAACCATCAAAGCTCTTTTTCCTCTATTCCCTCAGCAATCTCAGGCTTTCATTAGCATTTGATGGAAATTATAAGGAGAATCAAATCGTAGACTTCAGGCCTTATGCTGAGTCAGAAAGGAATTTTCCCCCTTTTGTCAATTTGATTGAGGTTGGTAAGTATATTTTCCCCAAAGCATCAGATGTCATTACTGAAGAGATAGGTCCTTGTGTATAATAAAAATGCCAGATGGAAGGGCATTCTGATATGTCACTTCACAGCTGGCGTTTTCTCAACACAAAGTTAAATACATCACAAATCTCTATTGATAGAAGGTTAGAAAAATTACTACAAAAATGCCAGTTGTCAAAGATGTGAATTTAACATTTAAAAAAAGCAAATCCATAACTCCTACACATGGCTTCTCTCTTCTTTCTCTCTCCCCTCCCCAACCAAGTTTAGGATAGGGAACTTTATCTGTAACTAGGGGAATTTAAATCTTCAAAAGTTCTTATACTTCTACATATAGATGGATGCCAGTTCTCATTGATATAGGTGGTCACTTCATTGGGCCAGATTGCAGTCCATTTGTTCCTTCACAATACACCTTTTCTTAAATTCTTTTTTTTTAATTACAACTTACTTTAATATTTTTACATATAATATAATATGCAACATTACAATAATATATAATACATGTATTTTTTATAAATATGTAGTAAATTATAATAAATAGGTCTAAGAGAAACAAATTCTCACATTAGCTTTGTCTAAAAATCTATAAATTATTCTTTTTTCTCCTTCCTCCCACTCCAAGAAGAAAGGTAATATAATATAGGTTATATGCGTATTATCACATAATACATACAATTGAATATAAGTGGAGGTGGCAGTAGCAATTTATTAAAGGTGCTATGTGCCAGGCACTGTGATAAGCACTTGACAAATATTATCTCAGACAATCCTCACAACAACACTATGATGTAGGTGCTATTATTATCATTCCCATTTTATAGTTGAGGAAATGGAAGCAAGTAAATACTTTTGGAAATGTTTATAAAGTTTGAGAATTATCCAGGTCCTTTCTTGGTTCTCCTCATGCCTATCACTTCATCATCATTTTAGGATTCATTAATACCATTATCAAGGAGTGGGTAGGAAAACAGAAAACAAGCCTGCCAATGTTACTACTCCTTAGAAGTTTTAGTAATGGTCTTTAAGGGAGAGATGGTTGTAATTCTTGTTTAAAATAGAGCTTGGAGATTATTCTGAATTTTGATTTATTCTTTCTGAGGTATTAATTGACATGGCCTTTCAAAATTAAATTTGGCTATTTGAAAATCAAGAATTTGAGAAGAAAAAATTAATAATTTCTATAAAAGTAGAGGTGATCTTTACCACAATGTAATGACTTTTCTGATGAATTTTCTTGTACCTTTTTTGAATATTCTTTCCACAGATTTCACATGGATGTCTTGCAATCATCTCAAACCCATATATCCAAATGGATTTTCTTCCCTCCCAAGCCTACCCCTTCTACTAATTCCCCTATTTCTCTTAAAACTACCATTCTTATGAGCAAAATCAGGAGAACATTGTACACAGATACTGATACATTATGGCACAATCAAATGTAACAGATTTTTCTACTATCAATGATGCAGGACAATCCAGAGGAATATGAGAAAGAACACTGTCCACATCCAGAGAAAGAATTATGGGTGTAGAAATGTAGAAAAAACATAAGATTGATAACATAGTTCAATGGGGATATGATTGGTGTTTTGACATTAAAAGATCACTCTATTGCAAATGTGAATAATGTAGAAATAGGTTTTGAACAAAGATACATTTATAACCCAGTGGAATTGCTCATCAGCTCAGAGAGTGGGGAGAGAGGAGGGAAGGGAAAGAACATGAATCATGTAACCATGGGGAAATATTCTAAATAAATAAATAAATGAAATTTAACTACCATTCTTAATCAATCAGTAGATATCTGTTAAGTTTTTCTATTTACCTGCCATTGTGTTCATCACTGGGGTGGAGTTAATCACAGTTATTAACACTGGTGATGGATAAGGGAAAGATTTGGAGGTAAATATAATGAATTCTGTTTCGGACATGTTGAATTTCAGATGCCTATGTGATAACCAGTTTAAGATTCTGAATAGGCACTTAGTAACATGAGAAAGAGAAGAGATTAGTGCTGGGCAAGTTGAACTGAGAAATATTTGCATAGAGATGATTATTGAGCCCTTGGGGATGAATAAGAATGAAGAATCAATTAACTAACAAGCATTTATTAAGTACCTACTATATGTCAGGCACTGCGATATGTGCAAGGATTGAAATTGAAACAACTCCTTCTCTCTAGGAGTTTATGTGTAAATGTGGGAGACAAGTACATATACTAGTAAATAAAGAATAAATGCTACTGAATTACCAAATAGAGAGTTTGGGAGGGAGGACACTAGCAGTGACAGAAAGGGAAGACCATGAAAGGCTTCATGTCAAAAGTGGTCCTTAGCTAGCTGATCCTTGAAAGCAGAAAGAAATTCTTATCAAGGTGACACCAAAGCAGCAATTCTCAAAGACTAGAAGTCCATAGATGGTAGAAAGAAAATTGAGAAGAGGACTGTGTTTTGGGAGAAAACAATAATGAATTCAATTTATATGGTGAATTTGAGATCTCTCAGTGAGCTAGTCTTAAAAAATCATTTATTTCTGTATATTCTTTCTCACTGCTATCCCTCAAACCCAATCAGTTACTAAATTCTACTTTCTACAGCATATTTCATGATCTCTCCTTTCTACATTGACTTTGGAAGTTTAGTCTCTTCTTCTTCAGTCATTTCAGTCATATCTGACTCTTCTAATCCCATTTAGTATTTTCTTCTTATCAAAGATATCGGAATATCCTTTGCCATATCCTTCTTAGCTCATTTTACAGTTGAGGAAACTGAGACAAGCAGGGGTGAGGGCACTTAGCCTCAAAACAAAGCCACATAGTTAGTAAAAGTCTGAGATAGAATTTGAACTCAAATTTTTCTGTTTTGAGGCCAGGTACTCAATCCCCTATGTCAGTGATGGTGAACTTTTTAGAGACCGAGTGCCCAAACTGCAACCCTCATGCTGTAGGTGAGCCACTTCTTTACCTCAGACAGTGGTTGGAGGAAGCACTCCCATTGGGTTGCTGGGTAGAGGGGCAGGTGATGTCAAAAATGTCCTCAGGCATGCATGGAGATGGGGAGAGGAGCAGTTCCTCCAACATTTATGCCATAGGTTCTCCAACATGGCCCTATGCCATCTAACTACATTCAGTTTGTTTTTAGCACTCACTTGGGTTATTAGAATAGCCTTTAAACTGTTTGTACCACCAGTCTGCATTTTTGCAGTCCATTCTTCACACCACTCTCACTCAGTGGCAGAGATCTGACCATGTCCTATATTTTGAAAAAAACAACTTCAGTCACTTCTCATTGAAAACAAAGTAAAATATAAACTCCTTAGCCTTACATTCAAGGCCCTCTACAATTAGTTCTAATTTAGGTTTCCACCATTATCCTATCTCAAAGGCAGATAGGTGGTAGCACTGGGCCTTGAATTAGGCAGACAGAAGTTCAAATTCAGCCTTGGGCACTTACTAGTGGTGTGATTGAACAAGTCATTTAACCTATGTATGGTTGCCTCAGTTTCCTCAATTGTAAAATGGGGATAATAACAAAATCCACCTGTGAGGATCAGAAGAGATATTTGTAAAAAATGTTTAGCATGGTGCCTGGCACATATTAGTTGCTATATAAATTATTATTCTCTTCTCCTCCCCACCCCACAATAAAATACTATACTTGGAGTAAGGATAGACCTCATATATTTACTATACAAGAAAATCACTTCATTGTTTTCAGTTTAAGGTTCTCAGCTGGAAAATGGAGATAGTAGAGCACATATTACATAGGATTGTGAGGATTAGATGAAGTAATATGTGGAGAGTTTTATAAATTTTAAAGTGTGAGATCCTATCAGTGTTAGCTATAATTGTTAGTCTTCTCATTCATTCTGCAGTCTAGCCAAATTATGCTGCTTGTATTCCTCTGCCTGCCACTGGTTTTGCATAAAATCTTCCCTACACCTCCCAAAAAACTTTCCTCCTATCTCCACCTTCTGAAATCCTTCCCTTCCTTCATTGTCCAACCGTGACACCACTTCTTTGGTCTCTCAGCTGCAAAGGATTTCTCCCTTCTCTTTGGACCTTGGTGAGGCATTTATACTGTAACTCCTCTGCCATTGATCTCACATTGTTGCTCTCCTATTGTAACTCATGCTATCGTTATTTGTATAGTTCTCTTGTTCCCCTTCTATTTGTGAATCCTTTTGGGGCAGGATTGTGTGTTGTTTGATTTTTGTATTCCCAGTGCCTTGCATAGCCTAAAGTAGGTAATTAATGAATATTGATTTTACAGTATACAATTTTCTTCTGGTTCTTTTCACTTCCCTGTATCAGTTCATATAAGTCTTTCAAAGTTTTTCCAGAATCATCTTCCTTGTCATTTTTTATGAGATTCCAGAATAGAGGGTATTCACTCCTCTATATGCAACTGCTTGGCTTTTGCCACATCTGACACATTCATTGATGGGAAGGACTATACAAATTGATTGATTTGAGCACATAAAAAAGAAAAGTACTTCAAGCTGTTAAAAACCAACAGTATCACTGGCACTGGCTCAACTCAAAAGCTTAAGGAGACTAATTGGGGAAAGGGGACAGGTGTGTGGATTTTGCTTCTATTCAATAAGAAACTTTCCTTTTTCTATTTCATAAAATCCACATTTCTCAAAATCTAATTTTCTTAAAAATACTCTTTGTGGAGGACCTAGTTGAATGCACAACCCCAGAAGGAGGAAAAAGAACATACCACCCATGCCAAAGGTGAAAATCTTTCAGACTTCTGTCATTTTACTGAGTTAAAGCTTTGACCATTATTCATTGTCTACAACATATCAAGATCAGTGCTAGGCACTGGGGATACAAAGGCAGAAATGAATGGTCCCTGTCCTCAAGAAACTTATATCCTATTGTATTCTAGACAGCTAAGTAACTTAGTGATGAAGTGTTTTGGACTCTGGAAGACATTGTCACCATCATCAATTAGTATCACATTTGATCCACAAAGAAACCCCAGAAGTTGTTTTTATTATCATTTTTTACAGATCAGGAAACTGAGGCAAATAAAGGATAACCAACTTGCTCAGGGTCCCATAGATAATGTCTGAGTTCAGATTTAAACTCATATCTTCTTGACTTTAGGCCCAGTGTCCTATCTTCTTTGCCACCTAGCTGCCTCTCATTAGGTATTAATTGATCAAATCCTCCTTGAGTCATTAAATAGCTGAGTCCTGGTTAAGCCACTTAACCTTTATCTACTTCAGTTTCCTCATCTGTAAAATGGAGTTGGTAATTATGGTTTGTCCTTCATTTAAAAAGTATCTTATTTTTTCCTAATTACATGTAAAATAATTTTTAATATTTATTTACAAATTTTTTGAGTTCTACTTTCTCTCCTTTCTTCCACCCTTTCTTCCTCACTCCCTCCCACAGTTCCCCCTCTTCCTGAGACTGTAAAGAATATGAAGTAGATTTTATATGTGTGATCACGTAAAACCTTTTTCCATGTTAATCATTTTATGGAAGAGATCTCAAACAAAAAAAGGGGAAAAAAGAATAGAGAAATTGAAATATGCTATTTTTTGATCTGCATTCACATTCCAATAGTTTTTTTTTTTCTCTGGAGGTGGATGGAATTTTTATCATGAGTCTCTGGGATTGTCTTTGTATTTTTGAGAATAACTAGATCATTCATAGTTATTCGTCAAAAATATTGCTTTCATTTTGTACAATATTCTTCTGGCTCTTCTCACTTCCCTGCATCAGTTCATGCAAGTCTTTCCAAGTTTTTCCAAACTCATCCTGCTTGTCATTTCTTATGGCATAATAACATTTTATTATAATTATATACATTCCTAATTGATAGACAACTCCTCGATTTCCAATTCTTTGGTATGACACAAAGAGTTGTAATGCATATTTTTGTACAAATAGATCCCTTTCATCCTTTATTTTTGAAAAGGACAAATGACATCACAGAATGATGACTTGTATGTGAATTGGATTTAAGTGAGGCAGAATTGCACAAAGTTGTCAGTCTCTTTCTTCCAGTCATCAAAATCCAGCATCAAGACAAAAGTTAGAATGACTGGCAATGGCCTGGAATGGAGAAGCTTTCACATACTTGGGTTAGACACCACCTTAATTCATGGATGGATTTGAATCCTATCACTTATCTTCCATGTGGGTTAGCTAGCCCATCTGCCTGGAGGGTTTTACTGGAGTGTGACTATTGCACATGCTACGGCTTCTTGGGGCCACAAGTGAGAATTGGGTAAAAGGTAAACACTAAAACTGGATGAACAGCCCTGAAAAGTGTGGGAAGTCAATAAAAGAATAGATAAAAGTCTGAGACTCCTCCTTTGACCCCTTTTGTGATTCTTGTGATTTCTTGTTGAAAAGTATTGTGGCCTTATTGAAAAGCTTTAAGTTCCTAGCAAACCTGAATTTAAAGGGTTAACACTGTTCCCCTTTGACCAGGAATGCAGCTACAGCCAAGGCCAAAACCTTAGCAGGGGCAATTCAACCCTGAGAAAAATACTCCCCAACTTGGCTTTCTGATAAGAACCCAGTCAAAATTCAGCCTTGGCCTTGGTCTGTTCTGAAGCCAGTGAGACTTTTTGTGTTTTGATATGACATAATTTGTAACTTCTGGGCACCTGCAAAGTTTTGGGGGGTTCTTTTGTATGAAATGAGTCTTGAAATATATATATACATATATATATATATTTATATATAAACTCCATGCTCCTAGAGACAGAGCTGGAAGCATGAGTTAACAGACAACTCCCATGTCCCATCTTTATTTCCTTATCAACTAAACTTTTTATCAGATTATTTGGAGATGATAGATAGATCTCAAGATATTGGCACCCGAACAGGGACCTTGGAACAGGGATGTTGGATCACTGGATTCAGGTAAAGATTTGCCCTCCCCCTTCAGACAGCTCCCAAATTATGACGGTTTAGTTTCTGCCCGAAGAAGGGCAAGAAATCCAGAGTTTTCAGAACTCTCCCCTTAAGGGAAGACACTAAAAGTAAAAGAATAGATTAACAGGATGGGACGCAGTGAATCAAAGGAAAGAAATTTTTTTATTGATATAACTAAGCATATCCTCAGAAAATGGGGAGTAAAAATTAGTAAAGAACAGCTCACTAAATTCTTGATCTTATTCAAAATTGTAGCCCGTGGATTCCCTTAGAATTCTGGCAAAAAGTTGGCAATGATTTGAAAAATTATCATACTGAGCATGGACTAGAACAAGTGCCAGTAAAAATTTCATCAGCTGCTGAAAAAACAACTTTGTTATCTGGTCAAAATGCAGAGAATGAAATCTTTAAGGTTTCAGTGTTAGAATCAAAGGAGGAGCCTCAGAATTTTATTTATTCTCTTATTGGCTTCCCACAGAAAAGGGCTTGGCAAGCCCTCCTCATACCAGTGGTATTCATCTTCTAAATGAGAAGCCCTAAGAATTATATACATGGTAACTATTATCATTATTAGATTTTAGGAGAGAAACAACATATACTCATGTAAGCATATATAAATTACAAGATGATTTCTAAAGTATTAGAAACTGAGTAGGAATGAACATTTTGATCTGAACTTTGACACAAATTTGGAATTGATAGATGGTATGGGGGAAAAGGACATTCCAGGCCAGGGGTTTGGCCTATTCAACGACATTCCAACTATTAACAACCATATAAAAGAAAACTCCAGATGGCTAATAATAAGAAAAATGTTAGTCAAAATCTTTCTGAGATAGCTGAAACACATGCTAAAAAACTGCCAAAGATGGAAAAAAGGTCAAAGATAGTAGTCAGTGTTGGAAGGTTTTGCAAAGAGAGGCTTTGTTACCTAACTTTTTTTTACTTTATTATTAATAAACTTTATAAAATATAATGCTTTGTTATTGCATATTAACTTTAATCCTTATATAACCTAGTCATTCTGGAAAACAATTTGGAATTATTCAGAGAAAGAGAAAAACATATCCATATCTTTCAACCAGATATTGTACTGCAAAGCACATACCCAAAGGGTATCACAGTAATAAAAAATAAGACCTCACATATGCCCAAATATTTATAGCAGCACTTTTTGTTATGGCAAAGTCCTGAAAACAAAATAAATAGAGTATCAGTTAAGGAATGGCTAAACACATTGTGGTACATAAATGCAATCATATGTTACTGTGCTGTTAATAAATTATTTATGGGAAGATTTATGTTCACTAATGTCAATTGAAGCAAGAAAAATCAAGAATATATATACATATGTACACACACAGTAACTAAAACAATGTAAACAGAAATAACCACAACAAAACAATTGGAACTGAAGGCTGTGAAATTTTAATGACCAAGTTTGGCCCCAAAGAAAAGATTCAAGAAGACACTCACTCTGAGGAAGGCTACGGAAGGCAAAAGCTGCTGCAGATAAGATATACATTTTTCATCAGGTTTACTCAACTACTTCACTTTAAAAATTTTTTGTTATAAGGGATGGCACTCTGTGAGGCATGCATTGGGAAATACTGGTGTTGTAAAAGCAAAAGATATCAATAAAATTATATTTAAAAAACACAACAATCATATGGCATAAAAATACCTTGCTGGACCTTGATGCCTCTTTTACAAATACCTCTGGGGGCAGCTGGATAGCTCAGTGGATTGAGAGTCAGGCCTAGAGACAGGAGGTCCTAGGTTCAAAACCAGCCTTAGATACTTCCCAGCTGTGTGAACCTGGGCAAGTCACTTGACCCCCATTGCCCACCCTTATCACTCTTCCACCAAGGAGCCAATACACAGAAGTTAAGGATTTAAAAAGAAAAACAAAAAACAAAAAATAAAAACAAATACCTCCGATCTCTCCTTTAATTATGATGTCAATTCTTCCTCTTTTAAATAAGGGGGCAGCAAATGCCACCCAAACATCATCTCTAGTGCCATAAATTCTCCCCACGAATTTGCCAAGAATCCCTGTTCTGACAATTTATTATGACTGCAATTCACTTAACTTTTCAGGGCTTATGTTCCCCCTCTTGTAGATGAGGAGTCTGAACTTCTAAGGCCCCTTACAATTCTAGAGCAAAGTTCATAATTTAAGTACCAGGCTTTCTCAGAGTTGTTGTTTATCTACAGTCTATATTCCAAGTACAGGCTACCATATTTGTTGACAGTAGTACCATATAGTGGAAAGAATGGTGGACTTAGAATCAGGAGAAACCAATGTCTGAATCTTCACTTTGATTTTTATTACCTATGTGACCATAGTATGCCTTCCTTATCATCCAGTGTTAAAATCCTCTTCTTTCCTTTAGATTTAACACAAATATCTCCTCCTCCACTGAGCCTTTTCTGATTGCTCTCTTGCCCCTAACTAAAAATGCCATTTCCTTCTTTATATTTTCTTAAAGTATTTTGTCTGGATCTCTGATTTACCCTCAATACTCTCTACATTATATTATAATTATTGGTGTACATCTAGGACTCCCAACTAACAGCCTGTAATCTTCTTGAGCTAAGTGACTGGGTCATTTTAATTTCAAATCCCTCCTGCCTAGCACAAAGTCTTATGCGTAGTAGACAGATTAAATGTTTGTTTAATTGAATGAGATTTATGAACTACTGGGATTTGTCTCCAAATACGCCTCTTCTCTTCCTTGGATTGCCACATTCAATATCAGTAACATTCTATATGCAAATTAATAGAATCAGGTGAGGACTAACTCTGTCTTTCAGTGTATCACTTTTTCAATCAATTAGCATTTACTAATTTCCTGCTATGCACTAAGTATAGCCCTTGTCTGACTGGATATTGCAAGCCTATTTCCTTGACTTAACAAGTTTTTCTTATTTTTGCACCATCCAAATCAGTCCCCTCTTTTAGGGTCATGATGCTTCTGAGTATATGCAACTGTACTTGCTAGGAAAACAAGCAAACAACAAACTCCATCCCACCCCCCAGGGGAAAAAAATAAACCCTGAAGTTGATAAATGCCTTTCTCACCCAGAATGTGAACTCCTACATATGGATAAAGAACATAAGAGGGATCTTAAAGATGATCAAATCATAAGATTTAGTACTATCAAGAATATTTGGAATTTTCTCATTCATGAGTAGCTAGTTGGCAAGATTGATAGTTACCAATGATTTCAATTACCAAAAAATGTCCTTATACTTCTTGACCTTTCTGCTATATTTGATAGTGCAGACCACCTTCTCCCTTTACTACTTTTTTCTCTGATTTTTGTGACTTTGTTCTCTCTTAGTTCTCCTCTTAATTGTAAGACTGTTCTTTATCAGTTTCTTTTGTTGGATTTCTGCGTAGGTCATAACCACGAACTGTAAGTGTTCTTCAAACCTCTTTCCTGGATCCTCTTCTCTCTTTTCTCCATATTCTCTCAGTAATCTCATAAGATTCCATGAATTCAATTTTATCAATTCAGTTGACTTTTAGATCTATTTATTCAGCCAAAGTCTCTATTCTGAGACCCAATATTGAATCATTAACTTCTTAGGAAATTTTTTAAAGTTTATGTTCGTATGAGGCATCTCACAATGGGATTCATCTTACCTTTCCCTAAACCCACCTCTCTTTCAAACTTTTATATTAATGTTGAGAAACCATTATCTTTTGAGTCATTCAAGTCTATAATTGTAATGTCATTTTCAGCTCTCCTCATTCACTTCATTTATCTAATCAGTTGCACAGTTTTAAAATTTCTTTTTCTTCAACATCTCCCATATGAATTCCCTTCTCCTTTTTGCCCTTTAGATAGCCACTACCCTAGTTCAAACACTATCACTTTTATCCAGTTTCTTGTAATAAGATTGTAATTGGACCCCCTACCTCAAATCTTTCTTCGCATCAATCAATTATTGACATTCCTACAAAAATAATTTTGATGACTATGTCACCTGAAGAATTTGTGTCACAGATCTGAAGTTGACAGTGACCTCAGAGACCATTTAGTCCAACTCCCTGGTTTTACAGTGAGAAAAATTGAGGCCCAGGAAGGAAGGATCAGTGACTTGGTCACAGTCGTAGAGGTAGCAGATATCAGAGGCACAATTTGAACCAATGTCAATCAATAAACATTTATTAAGTGCCTATTATGTGCCAAACTATGCTATGTTTATATTTATATCTAACACTATCTTTGAAATATAATCAGTTAAATATCTTATATTGGCAAGTCTGTTGAGGTTCCTAAGCCCTATGGCCAACTTAAGATAGAGAAAGTGGGTACTGGCAAGAAACATCCTGTGACATTTATACTCTAGAGCTTTCCCTTTGAACAGTGAAATCTGATCAAACTCACAGGGTTTGGAAGCATGACCACTGGTACCAAACTGTGACTTAAATATCTGGGAGACCTCTAACTCAGTCTGATCCTGGAAGACATCACAATAAATAGGCATCACAAAATTATGTGTGCCAGCAAGGCAGGTGAGATTCCTAACAGGCAGAAGTCAGGGGATGTGATATGAGGACTGAGGTGAAACCCTGATGAATTGGAGGATCTTGGGGGGAAGTTTTAGACTGAGTTAGAATGAGCCCATGAAGTGGACT